>NC_045622.1:21661742-21964772 GCF_009829155.1 Mustela erminea
CTGAGGAAGAACCAAGCTGGTTTTAGTTTTCTAGCAAAGGGGGAGAATGGGCGAGGCTGCCTGTGGACAGCTTGGGCGGAGATGAAGCCAGGAGGGCTGATTTCTAGAACACGGCTTAGCCCCTCCCTAGCACCTTGATCTGGGGCCAGGACCCAGGGGTCCTGCAAAGGTCGGTCTGGGGCTCGGGTCCCGCTGCAGCTCAGAGCTTCCAGGCTTTGACCTGAGGCAGACTCTGTGGGACCAGGGGGCTCACAAAGGGAATCCAAAAACCCAGTGGAGGGAGGAAGTTTGGAAACAGTGCAGGGGCTTGGCATTAGCTTTTCTCGCTCTTTCCAACCTGCAGCTTTGGTTGCCCACCCCAGCGGGAGCCCATACCATGGACGCGACGCCAGATTTCCATCGAGGTGCTGCAGCCTTCCCGGGTCGGACCCAGCTTCTCTGGGACCTTCTACAGGGCATCATCCAGGCCGGTCTGACACTCTGTCCCCTAAATGTGTCATCTTGCAGTCGTCTGTGTTCTGGGGCTGTCAGAAAACCCTCTCCTGCTGTAATGGTTTTATGGTGTGTGATAAGAATCTGCCCTCAGGAGGACCCCCTGAATGCTTGGTCTTGTGGAAATTGTGACAGGTCTCTCTGAGCAGCGGTCACGCAATGGGAAGGGGCCAACTCGGACTTGCAGAGATGCTCCCTTAAATTCCCACCAAGGCCTAGGTCAAGGTCAGAGGGTAGATGCGTTATCTGAGTCGGCTGTGGAGTGATCCTCAGACGCCTTCCTCTTGGCCAGGATAAAATTAATCAGCTACCACTTTTAAGCACTTCCAAGCACCAAAGAAGGAGGAAGGGGACCCAACTAGCCAGGTCCTTCCTCACCTCAGGGCTGGGCTTTGACATGGACTCGAAGAGGTGGGCAGAAGTGCTATGGATCCAGAACCAGCGACAGTCCCTCTGAGGCAGTGCCTGGGACCAAGATGCCTTGGGCCCCTCTCTGCTCCCTCTCACCCCACTTAGCATGAGTCGGGGGGTCTTACCATTGACTGTCAGGGTCACCTCTCGCTCCCCAGCCCCAACCCGGGGCACCACGGCTCGGCACACATACTTCCCAGCATCCTCCTGGCGGACGGTTTTGAGGGTCAGGGTCTTTTCATTGCTCAGCACCTGGGAGAATTGTGGAGGGTCAGACACAGAAAGCAGAGCCGGGCTCTGTCGCCCAGAGCCAGAAGGGCTGCAAGGCGGGCCTGCTGTAAGTGACCCAGTCTTCAGCATGGCAAGAAGGTGCGGGGGTGGGGTGGGAGGCTGTGTGTCCTGTGAGCTGGCCAGGGGAGAGTCACAGCCACACACCAGCTCGAAGCCCTAAGGGCCAGGAACAAGGGGAGAGGGGAGGGTACACCCCTGGCTGGGGCCCGAAGGCTTTGTCTCGCAGACAGGGCTGCCCACCAACCTGAACCATGCTGCCCCCAGCGATCTTGTTTGCGGGTGCCTGGACCTGTTTTTTCAGAGTCATTTTCAGTATCCTTTTGGGATAGAGTTTAGGGGTGATCCAAGGACTTTGGCCTTAGCTGGCTCTGAGTTCGAATCCTGGCTTGGGCCGTGATGACCACCTACGTGGCCTGGGGCAGTTACTTATCTGCTCTGATGTTCTTTCTTTATTTCTACGACAAGGCAATCCTGCTCACAGGACAGAGCAGTGTGTGGCCCATAGCAGGCCACACAGAGACCAGTTTCTGTCCGCCTCTCCCTTGACTTCCCTCCCAAAGCTCTCGCTGGTCCTCCTGAGGGGAGGGGTGTCTGATAACCTTATATACCCTAAAAAACACATTTATCTTAAAATAGGAACACAGGAAGACTGTGAAACCTAGCTCAAAAGGTAAAGGATAACTAACTATTTGGGCAAAGTGGAAAAGGCTTTCTAGAGACTTTTTACTCCCCGCACATCTGTGACTACCTGCTTCTCCTCTAAGTTTGATGGTAGGGTGAAACCGTAGTGGTTGGGTGTGTTTAGTACTCAGGGGGTACCTGTGAGTATCTGGGGTTCCCTCTCTTCTTTCTGGGCTCCTTCTCCCTTCAGCTTACACTGGAGGTTAGTGCCTCCAGTCAAAGAGTGAGGGCGGCCGAGGCAGTTCCGGTGGTCCAAGGCCCGTGGGGTCTGAGCTGAGGACTTACCACGCCCGAGCCCCGCTTCATCCAGACGATGGTCAGGGAGGGGTTGCCTGTCCAGGCACAGCTGAAGACGGCATCGGAGCCCAGATCCACGAGCAGGGATTGGGGCTCTGTGGTCATCCTGGGCCCAACTGTGAAGGGAGGAAGGGGGGAGACAGAGCTCTTGGTGGGCTGGGAGCTCTGGGAGAGGGGTCTGAGAGAGAGAGTCCGGGAAGTAAGGAAGAGAGACCCCCAGTTTCCCAGCTTGGCTTTCCGCAGGTCCACCTGCTGGCAGCAACAGCCCTAGGAAAGAGTGCTCTGGCCCCATTCCCATTTCTGCTGGGATTTGCCCCCATCTCCCGTCCTTTGTCCTGCTTCCAAGAAGCTCCCACCCCAGCCCTCAGGCAGAAGGGACTCCCTCCTGCTCCAGAAATCCTGGGTGGTGGCAGCTTTCTGTGTCTGCCTTTAGGTCCTTGTCTACCTCCTCCGAGCTTCAGCTTGGGGATCTGGATTCCAGTTACTCTGTGCGCCGGGAGCCCAGCTCCTGGAGCCCGTCCAGGGTCCTCCCACGGGTTCTGAGACAAGGCCTGGAGGACACCATGCCTCTCCCCGTGTTCTCCACACCCTTGGAGCCCGCAGGTCATGCTCCGTTCTAGCCCTTTCCAGCCTTTTTCCAACCCCCATGAAGTAGCTGGGCCTGCCCCCAGGCTCCTGCTAAGTGTGGGTGAGTGTTAGCGGAAGCTTCTCTCCGCCTACCCCCTGCACACCACCTGGAACCAGAGCCTCCTGGGGACCAAACCTTGGTCCCCAGAGTGGTGCGGTGGTGGAACTGCAGGCGCGGTGATGGGACGGCGTGCAGAGCACTGCTTGGCTGCTTTCCAGGAGCCGAAGACTGTGAAAACCAGGGTCCAGAGACCCGGATTAGTCCCTTGGAAAGGGAATAAGGGCAAGATGGTGATCACTGATTCTGTTGAGGCCCCTGGGGGTAAGGGGAGGGGTCAGATATAAGAAAGTTTGTAGAAGTACTTTTCAAACTGTAAATCCAGTAGAGGAGCTCATGCTTATCGCCGTGAAAACATCCAACCCATGGGTCAATGCTGGGCTGGCTCCCCTGGGCTCCCCACCAGGCCCCAGAAGGGAGGCGTACCCGGGTCCCCAAAGGGAGGCGGCGGGGCCTGCTGTCGGCAAGGGGTTCTCTGGAGCCTGACTTGGTTCCCCTTCTGCCACTTACTTGCCGAGTGACCTTGGGCCTACGTCCCTTCATCTGAGGAATGGGAATAATAACCCCTGCCTCCTGGGTTACTATGAGGGTCGAGGGTGGAGGGAAGCCGGAAACAACCCACCAAAAGTGGGCAGCACTGTGAGCTCATGTCCCAGCAGAGACACCCCAGGGGGGCGGCTCCCCTGGGGATGCCCCACCCCGCCCCGGCGGCTGCACTCACAGTAGACATCCACGGTGCGGCTGATGTTGGTGCTGCCCAGGGCGTTGGTCACCTCGCAGGAGACAGGCTCTGAGAAGTACGTGTAGTCCACGGCGGTCCGATATACTTCTCCAGATGCTTCCTTAATGATCTGGCCCCGCTTGGCCCACCTGCAACACAGGCCCGGGAGCCGCTGTGAACCTCCGATGGCAAGGGTGTTCCTCCCACCCGGGGAGTGGGGATGTCTCTCCAGGAGCTGGAAAGTGGGACCTGGCATGGGGGTGGCACAGGGCTAACCAGCCCCCGCACCCCCTCATGCCCCCCCACCCCTGCCTCAGTGCAGGGGCGGGGAGAGGGCGGGCAGGAATCTCTGCAGAGGGGCAGCTTCTGGGGCTGGGGAAGAGTCGGTGTTGGAGGTGGTGGGCTTTGGTCTGCGGGTGACAAGCAGGTTATTTTGGAGATGGGGAAGTGGACTAATCAGTAGCTTGACCCATCTGACTGGCTAGGACAGGAATAAGCCACTGTCAGTCCCTGTCCACTGGGATCCTTGCTGAAAAAGAAGGAGGTCAGGACTAGCGGCATGAGCGCATCACACAGACGGACTTGACGGACTTGATTTCCAGACAAGGTGGACAGCTGTGCGACGGGTGTTAGCCAGGGGTTCCGAGGGCCCCTCCTCCAGCTCTCGAAGCTCTCCTGTCCTGACTCCTGTCCCCAGGGTGGGTCCCTTCCGAGTGCCCCCTCTTCCCTCCTAGGGATGGCTCTGGCCACGTGTGAAGCTGGGGCCTTTCCCTACAGATCCCCCGGGGAGAGAGTTCATAGCTTCCCCTGGCTTAACCCCGTTGTGGACAACACTTGCTTTTGAAATCACGGAACTTCCAACCGGGCTCCTCCTCTTCAAGCCTATTTCGGGGTGTTTATCTTATTATTACCCCATGACCACAAATCCCTGTAACTACAGCTTCTCTGCGGCCCTGGCCTTCACCTCCCCTTTCTCTCTGTCCTGGATCCAGAGCTTGTGCCTCAGAGGACCGTCTCCTGCCTTCCCTCCCAGCCCGCCCCGAGAGATGGCCATGTCTTGGCATCACGTGGAGTGCCCAGGCTGGCGTCGTGTGGTTACGATCGTGAGTTAATATCACATAATTATTAAGAACATGATTAATAATAACAATTATAGTTTAACAACAGAGCAAACCAGAGCTCCCTGAGAGCTTAAGGAGCTTCCCAACAAACCATTATGAGTTATTCATGAATCATTTCAATTTCTAACTTTAATTTAATGACCAGACTTAACAGTCAGGCACAACCCCTGCCTGAGGCAGAGAATTCAGTCCCAGACATGGTTGGGGACCTGCGTCCAAACTCTGCTCCCTCCGCCCCGCTGAATGAAGCATGGGGGCAGGCAGTGGGAGGCTGAGGGGGGCTGCAGAAGGCAGGGTGAGTGCCACCTGCTCTCCTGGGCCTGCCCCTGGCTCGGGGAAGGGAGGTTAGGGCCCAGGAGGGCTGGTTCTGATGGGCTGTCCTCATCTGTCATTGGAGGAGTTCTTGGAGAAGATGGGGCCCTTCAGGGTGAAAGTCACTGGGCGGTATGAGTTTCACCCCTTCAGCCCCGAGGAGCTCAGAACTGCTGGAGCTCCCACAGGACTGGAGCCCAGCCGGACAGTTGGGGGACAAGCAGGGCTGTGCTGTTCCAGCCTGGGCCCTTGTGCAGCGGCTACCCTTAGCCCCCCAGGGCCTGTCCCTTCCTTAGAGGCCGAACAGGAGAAATTCCAAGGCTCTCCTCTCCCAGGGTCACAAGCAGGAGCCGCTTGCGGGGGGCTGGGCCCTCTAGTAACCCAAACCAAAGTGTTTTGGGGGCATCCCGAGTCCCCGAAGTACTGACTCCCTGAATCCTGCTCAGTCTCTCTTTTTCCTCCCTTTCTTTATGTTCCTCTCCCACACCAATAAAACCCTTTATAGGGATCCCTTCCAGAAGCTCAAACCACCTCTTCCAGCAGCTGGCCACAGGGTCCAGGGTGACCCAAGAACACGACCAGGTCTCTCAGTCCTTCCCTCTCCTCCCTCTCCTTTGGCTTATCTGCCACCTCCTCCTCCTTCCTGTTGGACCCTCCCCCCTCCCCCGCCCCCACCTCCACTCTTGCTCCCACCCCACCACCCCCAGCCTCTCTGAAAAGGAGTCAGATTAAGCTTTTCCCAATCAATGTCTAATTTGGCCGGAGCAAACGTAAGAGGATTAATTATTTATATCACAGAATCAGGAGGCCTGGCTGTCACAGCTGACAGGCTATCCTTACCTAGTCCTGAGTTTCACACTGGGCGGTGGTCCCTGCCCTGGGACCCACAGGGGGACATGGGGGGTTCCGAAGAGCCTCAGAGGACAGTCCTGAGAAGCAGGTGGGGAGACGCATTTCCTGGTGTGCCAGGACCCGGTCTGCCCGCCTCTTGGCTCCTGGGTCTGGGGGGCAGCTGAAGTGAGAGCTGAGTCCGTCGCCCCTGCTCCCACACCCACCCATGTCCCCTTCCCAGGTGCTGGGATGGAGGAGGCATAGCTCTGATTTCTGAGATCACAGCCTTGGAGCAGCACGGGAAGAAGCAATCAGGATGAACGTGCAAGAAAAGAAACACAGATCCCTGCAATCTTGTCAAAGTCAGTTGGGAAAAATCAATGTACTTATGTGAGGAGATTTGTTTAAGGCTTTTCTTCTCGGAGGCCAACACGGCGTCCAGAACCACCATCTGCCTGCGGGCTGAGCCCTCCCTCAAGGGGCTGGGCCGGTGTGGGTAGGCACGGGGGGCCCTCCTCTCTCTCCGCTCTCCCAAATTTTCCTAGTGGCCAGAAGGCCTTCTCCAAAAAGTCTCTGGGGTCCTGAAGGGAATGTGGTCCACACTGATCTGTTTTCAGGCCCTTTTCTAATCAGAGGGCCGTGAGGGCAGGTGACATGCCCCAAGAGTGAGCCTGTGCGGGAACGCCTGCCCCTTCGGACACCTCTGTGATTGGCGGCCCCTCTGTAACCAGGGGCTGACCCGGGATCCTGGGGGCCTAGGGTAGGGTGAAGGCAGAGGGAAACCTGCAAGCTCTATGCTTGTTTATTTATTAAATTTTTAGTTTATTTTTATTATTTTTTCAAAGATTTTATTTATTTATTTGACACAGAGAGAGAGAGATCACAAGTAGGCAAAGAGTCAGGCAGAGAGAGAGGGGGAAGCAGACTCTCTGCTGAGCAGGGAGCCCGATGCTGGGCTCGATCCCAGGACCCTGGGATCATGACCTGAGTCGAAGGCAGAGGCTTTAACCCACTGAGCCACCCAGGTGCCCCTATTAACTTTTTAGTTAAAAAAAACAAACAACAACAACAACAACAACAACACAAAACCCCACTTTGAAATGACAGAAACATGGCAAGAATAGGCCAATTAATTGTCACATTCCCTTCACCTACATTCATTAGTTCTTAAATGTAATGTCACATTTCTTTCTTTCTTTCTTTTTTTTTTTTTAAGATTCCGTTTTATTTATTTGAGAGAAAGAGAGAGCTAGGGAGTGAGCATGAGTCAGTGGGAACGGGAGAGGGAAAGGGAGAGGAAGCAGCAGACTCCCCGCTGAGCAGGGATCCTGATGTGGGGCTCTATCCCAGGACTCCAGGATAAAGACCTGAGCCACCCAGGTGCCCCTACTGTCACATTTCTTTATGATGATCCCTCCAGAAGGAGATATGAACTTCATTATTTATCACTGGTGCTCTGCTTTTAGAGGGGGGTGACTCTAAGAGGCAGGCGGGCAGCCTGGCTGCTGGGGTGTTGGCTCACACTGTCCTGGTCATAAGGCAGGGGAGGGGTGGGGGACAGTGCTGGGTCCCCGATCATGGCCCTGCCCGTTGCCCATAACTGGGTCCTCAGGTGACCCGGAGCCTGGCAGTGAAGAGCCATGGAAGTTGTACGTTCTGGTCTCTGGGGTCCCACAGGCATTCCTGGGAGAGCTGCGAGGGCACCTGTGGGAGTCCGGGGCTGCCCAGGGAAATGGGCATTTGAGGTCTCTGGGCACGTGAGACCTAGCGTTTAGGGACTGAGAAAGCCCTAAGAAAGGGCCTCTCTCAGGCTGTCTGTTCTGCATCTTCAGTCACTTCCAGACAGATGCCAGATCCCAGCGAAACCACCCCGCCCCCCAGACCCATAGGGCCCCAGGGCCATGTTTCTGCAACGCACTTTGCCCGGCCTTGGGCCCAGAGAATGGTCACACGGGACATGACAGATGGCTTTTCATCCTATTTTAAAATGTCCTCAAGGAGAAAGACTCCATGCCTTTCCTGGGTTTTGGTTCCAGGGTCCTGGTGTCGTTCAATTATCTGCACTGCGGGGAGCTCCTCCTTGCGTCCAACCCGAATCTCTCTGGCTGTCTCTTTGGCCCATTTCCTCTCACTGAGCCCTCTGGGCTGCGCTGCCTCTTGTTGTCCCTGTCCTCCACTCCCACTGGCCAGTTGATGATCTAGTCTGGGGCCATTAGCATCCCTGGCACCGGCCGCTGCAGCTTAATAACCCATCTCGATGGCGGAGATGATGCTCTGGGCTCCACCATCAAGTCTGGGCTGGCGGGGAAAGACAGCTCCGAGTTAGGGCCATGGCGAGTTCCCCAGGGAATCTAAAGGAGGTGAGTGTCCTTGTCTGCCTTTGAGCATCTCCGAGGGCACTGCGTCTTTTGAAATCCCGTTCTGCAGGGGTGCCCAGGCAGGGAGGTGCCCCGGGGAGCCAGCATGCATTATTAGGTTTCCGCGGCCCGTCCCATGCTCTGCCCCATGCTGTGGGCCCTAAGTTGCTAAATTGCAGTTCTTGCCTTCAAGGAGCTCCATCAACAGGGAAAGACAAGCGTGTAAAACACCGTGGTGCTTTTATCAGTGTTGTGAGCAGGGATGCATGGGGGCCACAGATGGACATGATCCGAGGTGCCTGCTGGACAGGGCCTTCTGTCTCCGAAATCTTACCCTGCACAGGTGAGCAGTTTGGTGGGCCCATGGCATGGATCTAGGTTCTGATCTTACTGCATCTCCTGGTTGTTTTACCTTTATTCCTCATCTGGAGCCTCTCTGCCTTTTTTCAGAAAGAAAGATAATAGAGCTCTCCAAACAGAAGGGGTTATGCCCACTGCTTCCGGTGGAGGGGTGTTTGCATGTACATGAAGGAAAGGGAACTTCTACCTGGCCAGGGATGGATGGATGGGTGTTTGGGGAAGGGAGAAGGATCCTGGGCTCTCCCAGTGACCCAGCCTGTGCGCTGCACACTCAAGGCCACGAATGACAGCCTGTGTGATGGGCACAAGTGTGGAGGGGTCCAGGGGCCAGGCGGTGCCCTGTAAGAATCAGCAGGATTCTTACCTGTACTGGGTGACAGCCGGGTTGGCCTTTGCGGAGCAGTGGAACGTGACCACGTTGTCCTCCAGCACTGGCTGTGGTTCCACCGACAGGTTGACGAGCGGGGGGTCTGCAGAGAGAAGAGATTCCTTTGCAAACTGGGGTGCTGTGCCCATGGTTTTGGGGCAAGGAGATCCCCTGGGTGACAGGGAAGGTTAAGGCCAGAGATTCTACTAGGAGGGGCCCTGAGAGCAGCCACCATCCTGGTCGTCCCCCAAAAGTTGGGGGTCTCAGCCGGGGGCTCCCCTACTCCCTGCTTCAGCTGCCCTGGTGGGGGGTCAGGGATCCCCATGTGGATTCAAGGCCTAGTGTTTAAATGAACAACCAGACAGGAGGCGTGGCTTCCTGGGTCCCCAGACACACGCTGCCCTTCTTCCAGCCTTTAGAGAGAACAAAACACTTCAGACAAGAGAGGTGGCAGAAGAGGGTGCAGGGGGCACAAGGGGAGCATGGACACTAAGCCCCATTTAAATACACTTTTTTTTGGTCTTTGAAATGTCTGTTTCATATCTGTTTGTGTAAAGGTTCTGGTGCGTCTGTTAACTTGAAAGTGGCATTTACACCCTTTCATCAGCCTGAGCATCTCTGCTGGGCCCTGACTGGTGTCACCCAGCCCTCAGCTCCCAAGGCTGGGCAAGTCTTTCTCCTGCAACATGATGAGAAGGCAGGCTCCGAAGTGCAACACGGTGGGAGGTGGAGGAGACAGGAAGAGAGGCAAGGGGGAGGGAAAGGAGAGGGAGAGAGGAGACAGGACGGAGAGGTGTGGGGAAGGAGGGGGAACTGCAAACAGACAGACAGACAGAAGGGAGGGAGGCAGGCAGACGACACCTTTACAGAGAGAGACAGGGAGAGAGACATGGACAGAGACAGAGAGAGATTGGGAAATGCAGAGGAATAAGAAAAAGAGAGAAGCAGAGAGCCGGGAGCTGGAGAGAGACACACAGAGAGATGGACATACGCACAGAAACAGAGAATCAGACGGAGATTTCAGACTGAAAGCAAAAAGACTGGAGGAGGCCAAGCAGACAGAGACAGAACGTGAGACGGGGCGCTGGGGAGAGAGACCACCCAGTATCGAGGACTGGAGAACCAAGGCAGGAGAGAGATGCAGAGAGGTAGGAAGATGGAAACGAGACCAGCACCTGCTCTTCGTCCTCAGTACGGTGTATAGGGCCGGCTGGCGTACAAGACTGAGCTGAGTAAGGAGGCAGCGTGGTCCCTGCCACTCAGGCAGGGTCCCAGGCCACATCTTCGGCAGCTCTCACCCGAGATCACGGCAAGCTGAGGGAGGGTAGTGGACTTCTTAGGGGTTCCATCTAGCCCATTTTCAGCAGCAGAAGAAGCCAGTTTCTCAGAGACCACGGAGAAACATGCTGACCCCTCTTGGGCACCTGTGAAGGGCCCCACAAGGGGAGCAGGACTCCAGCTGCTCCAGCCTGAGCGTCTGTTTGAAACCACAGGTGGGCTTCCGAGACCCTAGAGTCTGACGCACAGGCCTCCGGCTATGAACGGAGGCCAGCCCACCCTGGAGTTGGGATCCCTGGACCACTCAGGCCCTCTTTGTCCTGCTGGTGCTCAAGCCGGGTCTTGCTTCCTTGCACAGTGCCCGGGTCCAGCGGCGGGGGCCAGGGAGGTGGCCCACAAGGTTGCACCTGTATCTGCAGGGAACTTGAAAGACATGGGGGAGAGAACTCTGGTTCCTGAGCAGGGTGGCGGACTATTCTGGGGACCCCGATCTCCCTGCATGAGATCCGGATGCAGACCACGGTCCTGGGAGCTCCTGTTACAGCAGCCGTGGAGAATTTCATGGAGAATTTCAAGGGAGGTGACAGGGATTTCAATGATCTCTATCTTTGTTTTTAAAGCGTAATTCAAGGAGGGAGGCAGGTGGCAAAGACCAGCCATGAGAGCTCTCTTCCCACCCCGTGGAGAGCTAAGACCCCCAGAACCTTGTAGCTTCTCCCTAGCTGCTGCCCATTGGCTGCCCCCGTCCCCCCAACCCCAAGCTGAGGGCCCCCAGCTTCCAGGGCGGGTACCATCAGCGGTCCCTGCTCTCTTTCTCTGCAGGGTGAGCTGCCTCAACTGGGCATCCGAGGGCCCCCTCCGGCTCCGATAGCCCCAACCCTAGAGATGTGGAGATCCACGGAGGAGTGTGCATCTCGCTGCATGTTGGAGAAACTTGTCCTAAGGCAGAGGAATTTGGTGATGGCCATCTAGAGCCAAATGCACGGCTGGCTCACGGCCTCGCATTGTGAAATTCAGTACTGAGAGGCAGAACAGAGTCCCTCAGTGCAACTCCTGTTGGAGGAAGTCATGGCACCAGTTGGACAGAACGTAGAATCTACCTGGCACAGAACTTGGGGGGGTAGCCCCAGGAGGACCCTCCCCACCTGGGTGTCTTTTATAGAGGGAGGAGTCTTGGGGAGCAGGGTGATGGAGTATACACCTGTTAGGGTCCCTTCCTGCCACCCGCCATTCTGACTTTATCCCGTGCGTGCCCTTCTCTGGCAGCTTCTTTACCTGGGCTAAATCCTTAGTACCCCAGCTTTCTTGAAGGGCCCCAAGAGAATGGGTCCCCAGGAGGCTGGTGCACCAGCATCATCTGCACCTCTCCCCCGAACCCTGAGGTCCCTGTGTCCCTCTGTCCACCCCTCTGCTCTGGATGCGCCGGATATGAATTTTCAGGAGCCTGCCAGGCTCCAGAGGTATAAATAGTTTATGTCATATCCAACTATTAGACACGATTTTAATCCCACTTGTGATGTCGGCTGCATCGCTTGCAGGAGGGCGGCTTTGATGTCGCCGGTGGAACTGAGATCATATTGAACAGATGTTAGAGCTGAGAGTCTGTTAGTGTTTCCATCAGCAACCTGCGTGTGCGTGTGTGTGCGCGAGTGTGTGTTCTGGGAAGCAGTACAGCGCGGGGGGGCGGGAAAGGGAGAAACTCCATGACTCAGTGATTTTATGGCACGTTCATTTGCGACTTGGCAGCTGGATGCAGCGTCCAGATGTAGTGGGACTTTGGGGTGTTCAGCTTTCTCTCCCATTACTCAATCTGGGGGCTTTGTCTTCCGTTGGGTAACATATAAAGACCAAGGGAAACAAACAACAAATGTGCTTTTGCTGAGTTTGGATGCTTCTTGGTTGACTGAGAAAATAAGCAGGTTTGCAAAGGCAGCTCTGATCCGGCCCGTGGTGTCCACAGTAAACAGCGGGACGCTTACTGAATGAACAAGTGGGTAAATGGAGGAGGAAGGAGGCAGAGGGAAGGTGGTAGAGAGAGCGTGTGCTTTTGCTAGGCAGGCAGAAGGGAACACCTTCAGGAGAGGCGGCAAGGGGCGGGAGACCTCTCCCCCCTTCAGGCTGAGAGGGGAGCTGTGCCTGGGAGGGACAAGGGACAGGTGCAGCGAGCTGAGCCTGAGCCGGGCACAAACGCTGAAGCATCCCCGAACGATTTCACTGAATCCTCACAGCCATTGTATGACGGCCGTTGTCATTTGCACAGATGGGAGAACTGAGGCACGGTGGTTACCGTGAGGCCAGCATCATTCAGTAAGAGGCAGAACCGGAATTTCAAGCAGGAGGAATGCTGTGACCTTGACCATTTCCCTGTCTAGCCTCCGATGGGGCTGACCTAGGGATCGGGGCCCCGGAGCTGCAGCCTCTCTGGGGTTTCATGTCCGATGCCTCCTGCTTTGTGTGGCAGAGGCGTCCTTGGAAAGAGAGCCAGCCAGGACGTGGAGACTGGGCCAGGCTGGTGTCCTCCTCTGATGGAGACTGTCAGCCGTGTGCCCTGGTGAATGGATCATCCCCCTAGAGCGCATTAGGGGGGTGCCTTTGAATAGCTGGTGGGGTGTGGTTAGGATGGTGGCGTTCTTGGTGACAGGAGGGCTTCTCCCAGCCTGGAGGGGAGCTTGGCTGCTGCTGGGTGCCCCCCCACACCCCGCCGGGGCCCAGGCTGCTGGCATGGGGAGCTGCCAGCTGGCTCCTTTTGTGTGGGATTCCATAGCTGGTGTGGGCCTCCTGACCAGATTGGGGATCTGTGGGGGGTCCAACCGGCAGCCTAGCAGTGGGAGGCTTGGATGTCTCATGTCCCCCATCCTTATTCCTCCCCGACTGGGCTCGTGTCTGGAGAGAGCTCTGATCGCGGTCCGTCTAAGGGCAAGAGGAAACTGGGGACATCGTGTGGTCCAAGGACAAGGAACTGGCATTCCTGGAATAAAGTGTGTGACAAACTTCGGCCCTCACTGCCCATGGGTCGGGGAGCCTTTTGGGATGCTGGACCACTCGATCCCCAGAGCATCTTGCTTCCTGTCCAGAGCTGGGCCCACAGCTGGTGCTCGGAAGAAGTAGGCGGGTGTGGACAGCCAGGCAGGGAGGCTGTCAGAGTGAGCGTCTCCCTCCCATCACCCTGGTCCCAGGTCTGGCAAGGGCCCCACTGTTCTTGGCTCTCAGTAAATGAGGAACAGAAAAAGAAGCCTCCAGCTGGTGGGTGTGATGGAGTGGGGGTTACTAGCCCATGAAGATGGTAAAGAAAAGATAAATCTTCTCCAAGGACTCGGCGGCTGGGTCTGGGTGTGTGGAGCAAGCCTGTCTCAGGGTTACAACGGTTTCTGTTGGAAACGGTTTCTGGAATCTAGGCAGCAGCTGCCGGGGTTCTAGAGAGACTGGGGACGGCCGCTCGCTGGCTCCCAAGACGGGCCCTGGGAACACCAGGACGCAGCCCCGGAGCCCCACAGAGCCACGCGGAGCACAGAACCCAGAAGCCTCATGTGAGCGGGGCTGGTAGGCGGGGGGTTTTTGATGTAGAATGAATAAAGTAGTAAGGAGGAAATGAATGCCAGCCTTCAGGTCCAGCCTGCTGCCACATCAGCCCCCAGCACACGGTGGTATCGTGCATTGTGGGAAGGGCATTTAAGGCAAGAAAAGTCCACTTCTGAGTGCTGGTACTCAGACCCAAGCTAGTCCGGTGCTGGGAGTAAGGTTGTGGGACCACCTTTCTGAGCACTTGTTGTTGTTCTCTGGGGCCGACAGGCACTTGAGGGAGACTATAGGAAAGCGTTGGGAATCTGTTTAGGTGGCTTTTGGAATAGGGGGCTGGTGGGGATTGAATGCCTGGTGACTACTGACATTGACTGTGAGAACCAACACCTGCTGAGGACCTGCTGTGTGCAGTGTAGAAGAGGGGTTACGGTGTGGGCTGCGGAAAGCCGAGCTCTCTACATCTGACGGTCTGTGGCTTTGGGCAGACTGGCTGACCTTGGGGTGCCTGCTTCCCACAGAGGGACCACCGGCAACCTACTCCAGTGGTGGTTGTAAAGATGAAATGGTCCCTGGAAAGTGCGGGTTGACTGAAAGACTACTCTGCTTCTTCTCTCCTTGAACCCTTCCGTAAGAGGGGACCCCATGTACCTACCCTCTGTAGGGCATGGGTTGCTGTGGAGGGAGCCCTGAGCTCCCTGCTGCCCCTAGGCCCTCTGCCCTGGCTTTCTCGCCAAGGGAGTGTGTGGGCTCCCCGTGGTAAAGCAGAGCTAGGGGCCTGCCTTATATTTATTGATGTGGAAAGTTCTGCCTGAAACAGTTTGGAAATGTGGCCTGAACAAGTCATCGGCCAAAGATTCTCATCTGATGTCGTGACTTCGTGTGACAATAAGAAGGACAAGCCCTCGGGGCGCCCACAAACGCAACCTGGGCCAGTCTGGGGAGCTGTCGGACCCATTTGCTGTCTTCAGACACCTTGCAGGCTGTGGTGCTGGCTCTGGTGAGCTGCTTGTCCAGGCCTGGCTCTTCCCCCCAACCTGTGTTCCAGGCAGGGAGTGCTGGAGGTGGGCGGTGGTGGGGGCGGTGTGCTACCCCGGGCCTGGCCCCCTGCGTGGGCTGAGTCAGTACTCACGCTGGATGTCGATGGTGACCGAAGTCTCCTTCCCTCCCGGGATGGCTTTGTTGGTGGCTCGGCACACGATGCTCTGCCCATTCTCCACGTCGCCCGGGGAGATGAAGAGGGTACTCACGATGCTCTCACGCTTGCCATCTCGCAGCAGGGTCTGAGAGGGCAGGGAGAGAAGCCCCCAGGTCACTCGGCTGGAGTGGCCTGGGCAGGTAGGGGAAGACATGACCCAGCCTCAGTGGAGAAGAAGAAGCCCTCGGCCCCAGACAGCCAAGGGTGCAAGTGTCCGCAGATAGCTGGGGGGTTCCTGGCGGCTCCCTGGCCTGGCCGCGCCCTGGGCTGCAGAGGGACAAAGGAACTATTCCACCATGTGGGAAAAGCCTGGACTTGTAGACTCCAAAGGAAATCCGGCTGCAGGTGTCCTCTGGTGTCTGGGGGGGCCTCTGGGTCTGCAGGCAGCACATGCAGCCGGTGGGGAGGTGCTGTCCCCCTCCCCCCAGGCAGTGATGTCACTGGTACGAAGGGCTGCAGCTTGGGGCATGGGGGTAAGGGCAGGGCTGGGCCGGGGATGCATGTAGAATCAAGGCACACTGACCATTTCATTCCTTTATCTATAAACCCTTTCAACCTTTCTTTTTCTTCTTCTTCTTCTTCTTTTTTTTTTTTTTTTTTAAAGATTTTATTTATTTATTTGACAGACAGAAACCACAAGTAGGCAGAGAGGCAGGCAGAGAGAGAGGAGGAAGCAGGCTCCCAGAAAGCCCGATGCGGGGCTCGATCCCAGGACGCTGATCATGACCCGAGCCAAAGGCAGAGGCTTTAACCCACTGAGCCACCCAGGCGTCCCCCCTTTCAACTTTTCAAATCATTTCACTTCCTGACCTCATTAGATCCCCGACCAATTGGAGGCGGGACAGATGCCATTGCTGGCCTGGTGACAGTGGAGAAAATAGACAAGACCAGGAGGGATGCAGAGCTTTACCAAACTTACACTGCAAGTTGGGGGTGAGATAAGTAAGAGGGTCCTATAATGGGCTGAAGAATGCCCCCCCCCCCAATTAATTTCTTGGAGCGTCACAATGTCATCTGATTTGGAAATAGGGTCTTCGGAGTAGTGTGTAATTAGTTAAGGATCTCCAGATCATCCTGGATGGGGTGCGGGAGGGCAAATCCAATGACTGGTGTACTTTGAAGGAGAGGAGAGGACATAGAAAGGAACAAGGAAGAAGGTCGTGGGAAGACAGGCAGAGACGGGAGTGATGTGGCCACAAGCCAAGGGACTCCAGGAGCCAGGAGGAGGGGAGATGACAAGGGAACACTCTCCCTGGAGGGAGCACAGCCTGCCGACACCCCGATTTCAGACTCTCTGGCCTCCAGGAGGCGGGACAGTACATTTCGGTTGTTCTAGGCACTGGTTGCGGGACATGGTGAGGGCGGCTCTAGGAAACAAAGGCAAATCTGAAAGCTTTTGGTTCCCGCCTTCCATTTCCAGTGGGGGCCGTGAGGCCGTGCTGTGCTCCTTTCCAGCTACTTCCCTGGTGGCTTGGGGACCCAGCAAGGTAGGTGCTGGGGAGCTGTGTCGGGCAGCAGTCAGTACTCAGTCCAGTACTCAGAGACCTTTGATCCTGGGAAGCTACTGAGCTCCCTCCAGAGAAGGGTGGCGGATGGACCAGGTCTCATTCCACTTGCTCGGAGCCAGAGGATAGATGAATAGATTTTACTTCCTCAAAACCTCCCTTAAGATAGTACCAGTACTGTTCTCACCAGACCCTGAAAAGAAGGGAGCACTGGCTCTGTTTAATAGAAAAGAAAACTTAGTTCAAAGTGAGTCAGAAACTTGCCGGGCAGGGCTGGGATTTGAGGACGGTGACCCCTGAGGCCGTGACCCTCCCCCCACAGCTCCTTGCGAGCCAGACGGTGGTTAGTAAGATTTTCACTTAAAGGTGGGAACAGTGAGAGGGAGTCAGCAGACTTTTAAGTTCACCGAGCTACTTAGCAGTGCTAAGAAGGAGACAGCTGGCCAAAATGGAGTCACTTGCGTTAAGGGCCCCCCATCGGCAAACCAAGACCTAATGCCTAGCTAGCCTCCTGCAGTTTCGGACCCCAGCGCCCCCTGGATGTGACATTTAACCAGCGAACCTGGAAACTCCTGGTCCGCAGGGGAGGTCATCCTTCGGTTCTACCTAAGGGGGACCCTGCCTGAAAGGAGGCATTCTTTGCCCATCATTTCCTTTTCTCCTCTCCATCTCTGCCTTTAAAAACCTTCCATTTTTGTGCACCTCCTTGGAACACCTTTCTACTTGCTGGATGAGATGCAGCCTGATTCATGAATCATTTAATGAAGCCAATTAGATCTTCAAATTTAGTTAGTCAAATTTTTGTTACTTAACAGCAGCAGTATGTAAGCTGCTGGAACCTGCTCTCGGGGTCCTCAGCTCTGTGTGGTCCTTGTCAGCAAAGCTGGTGGCCTCCAGCACTCGGAGCACATGCCCTGAGCCTCTGTCTAGAACAAGCGCATCCTGCTTTAGATAAAGACATATTCTGAGATGCCAGAGAGATCCACGGAGCAAGGCAGGGGTCCGGACTATTTCTGTCGCACGTTCTAGAATCACCTGGGCCTGGGTGGGCTCCTGTGGCACATTCCTTCCCCAGGAAGTGGGGTGGCAGCGGGGGTCCTGGAGCGGGGGGGCCATCAGTGGGCTGAGGGTCTCCAGCTCAGCTTCACGGCCAGGAGCTGAACTGGAGGCCAGCAGAACAGGGCTAGTGGATGGGGATGGGAGCCATGGGGCTGGCGTGTGGTTGAGCCTCAAGCCAAGCCCTATCACAGTACTGGTTCACGTGTCTATAAATAGCCAAGCACTAATAAGAACAATTTCCTGGATGGAAATAAGACCTGGGGTAGGGTGGAGGGAGGGAGGAGGTGGGGAAGGCCTGTATGGCTCTTCCCCATCCCCGTTTCTTTACTTTTACACTGTGCTAACAAGAACATTTACATTAAGTTTGACTCTGCTGGGCACCTTTCCCATTGATCTGCTCCCGGCCTGGTGGGAGGGAGGCGGGCTGCCCCGGTGCTGGCGGGAGGGGTGCAGGGAGGCCCGGGCTCCTAATTAGGCCCTCGGACTGCTTCGCTTCCTCCCCACACCCAGGGTGCTCCTGAGCCTCCGAATGATGATTAATGACATATTTACTGGGTCCAGGCATGTGTTTTTCTGGGAAATAAAAATTCTGGTTCAAGTTGTTTGTTCCACCTAATTAGAGAAAAGGGAGATGTGTTCATTAAGCAAGGGGAGAGCAAGGGGAAGGCAGGGCCTCAGCAGCTGGCTCCCCCTGGGAAGCTGAGCATCTCACCCTGGGCCTCGGCTCCCAGGGATCGGACATCAGTCGCACCCGCAGGTGTAAGGCTGCCCGTCCCCCACCTCTGATCTGGTGGCCTGTCTGCTCTGCGGCATCCTGCCCTTGGCCTCCGTCTGTCTTCTCAACCTACTTTCCCTTCCTTCAGCAGTCCCTCCTTATCCTTGCTCCTTTTCTTTCTGTTTTTTCTCTTCCTTCATTCCCCTCCCCTCTCCCCTCCCTCACATACAAATGAAGGCTTTGCACTTTGGGTCCTCGAAGCCACAGGCCAGGCAGGGGGAACATTCTATCATTTGTAGGTTCCTGTCGCAGCCCGCTTTCCACGTTCCCTCCTCTCCCAGCTCCTCCTGGTCCATCTTCCCTTCCCTGACCTGGGCTCCTGGGACACACCTCGAACCCCAGCCTCGCACCTCCGGCTCCAGAAACCTTCATTAGCATGCAAATCAGCTCGGGGAGCGTAAGTGGATTATTAATGGCAAGTTACTTTGTCTCTGAGGCCACCGCCTCCAAGGCCCGAGGCAGCCCTTCCTCCAGCTGGGTGGGGAGGAATGTGGGGCCAAATGCTGGCCTCAGAGTCCCCCAGCCCAGTTCATGTGACCCAGATGGCAGCTCCTCAGGCTTTACCAGGGCCCGGCCCACCTGGATCTGGAGGTGCGGATCAGTGGCATGTGCCCGGGAGTGAGTGTGGGAGCAGCAGACTTCGTGGGTGGGCTTTCTACCCCTCCGCTAAAGGTGTGTGTGTGTCCATGGGCCCCCATCCATGAGCAGCTTCTGAGCTTTCGAGACTAATCCTGTGGCTGTGTGAGGCATCTCTAAACCCGGTGTGCCCCGTGCAGCTTCTTGTGTCCCCAGCCCCCAGGCGTCATCCCCGAGGGCAGGCACTTGGCATTCAACAAGAGGTGGGGGTGGGAGGGTGGGGGGTGGGGGGCGTTGGGGGGCGGGCTGGGGGCACAGAGTGCATTCTGCGTGCACTGGTCCAGTGTGGGCAGCAGAGGCCGCTCGGCTCTTCCCAAGGCCTCCCGGGCCTCAGAGGGCAGTGGAGAGCCCAGAGGCTCCACGGAGAGGCGGGCAGCCTAGAGATGGCTGTGTGGGAAACACAGGTGACGGGGTGGAGCGGGGCGTGCTGTGTGGAGGTTGGAGGGAATGAGGGGGTGTGGGTGAGTGGGGGTGGGTGCCCCAACCCTGGTGCTAATTCTGGGAAACCAATTGATATGCAAACAGCCTGGAAAGCCCTGGAGTGAGGCCTGATTGCCTGGCAACAAGGCTTCCCTCTTCTCCCTCCATTCACCTCCCCCACCTGCTGTGTCCTTTTTAAAAAAAAATTTTTTTTTTTTTTAATCTCTTCGCTTCCTCTTTTTATAGCTGCCTGGGGGATCCGTTAGGGGCTCTTGTCCTGTGGCTCCAATGAGGGAGAAGGTGGAGAACCACAATGTAATTGGCTGCAGACCCTGTATCCCTGGGGCCCCAAGTCCTGTGCCCTGGGTGAGGGTGGATACCCTTCACAAAGAAGGTCAAGAGGGTGGGGGCTGCCGTGCTGGGTGGAGACTCTGGGCCCCTAAGAGAAGCCGATGCGGGTGCTGCTGGGGTGACTGGTTGGAGGGAATACAGAGTCAGAGGGGCTCCTGGAGGGAGCTGGACCCCAGTGAAGGCCTTAAGAGGAATTGTTCCAGAGTTCCTCTTAGCACCGGGCCCTCGTGAGGCTCCATGTCCTGGTGGTGGGGGGGTGGAGGGCCCCTTGAGTAGGCAGCAGCCTGAAGCTGGAGGCCTGGAGAGCGAGGGGCTTAGTAGATATATACGTGACTGGCATGGGGCGGGGGGGCGATCCGTTGTAGTGAGCAGGCGAGCAGGCAGTCCTAAGACTATGCAACTTTCCTACCTGCTCCCCCATCCCCCAAATCAGGGTCAGGGCCTCATCTGCCGCCCATCAGCTGTTGGGGAAGTAGGAGACAGAGCAGGAAGCTGGCTCGGGAAGATTTCTCTCTGGGCTCAGGCCATTCTTTCTTCCCCGCTCTTCCTTAACCTGTCCTGTCTCTCCTGGTCTGTGTAGCTGCTGGCTTTCCAGCTGAATGCCACGTGATTGCCATTCTGGTGTCTAGCCCGGGAAGGCAGCCTGAGGCTGGGCGTCCAGGAAGAGGGGACTTGGAGAGAGGCCTTGCTACCAGCTCCCAGGCTTCTGCAGCTAGACACCTGCCAGGAGTCCCAGGCACTCCCCCAGGCACTCCGGCCACCAAAGTGTTGGTGGCAGCAAGTTCAAGGAGAGGTGCCACAGCCTGGGCTGGGGCAGGGGTCGAGGGGGCAGAGGGTGGCTTCCTTTTTCTGATTCTCCTCCCAGGGCAAGGGGCCTGGCCATCCTCAGTGATGCTGTCCTCCGTCCTGCTGGCTCACCCTTCCCCTGCTGGCCACATGCTGGATGGCAGAAAGAAGGTTCCCTGAAACCAGGGTTAGTGGATGACTCCTGGGGAGGCAGATCTGGGATGGAGGTCTGAGAGGTAGGTCTAACACAACTGGCCGGTGCTCTGACTCTCCACCAGGTGCTTTCTGTACATCACTCACCTTAAGTTCATAGCAGCCCTGATGGGTGTCTGTGGCTAATAGCACCCTGTTTTGCAGCTTGGGAAACTGAGGCAGAGAGACTAAGTTACCATAATAGGTGATGGAGCCCTACAGTCATATGGACATTCCCATCTAGGAAAGGGGAGAGCAAGGCGCACCCTGGAGCCTGAGAGGATCAAGTGAGGGCCAGGCAGAGAGCCCGCCAGCAAGGCATTCTTCTTGTCCCAGCCTTCCAGCCATCCTTTGCGGCAGGCACTGTTCTTGCTCCCACTATACAGATGCGAACACTGAGGCACTGCAAAGTTAGGTAGCTTTCTTGCTGACCATGGCAGAGCTGGAAGGGGGTGGAGCCTGGTTTTGAAGTGAGGCTGCCCAGCTCCGGGGCCATGGGCTTAACCAGCACTGGGTGACAAATACTGAGGGCTTCTGACCTCAGAGCCAGCAGGGCTGCCCCAGGCAATGTGTTCTGGGGTCCCTGGGCACGGCTTGACAGTTTGCACATTTGAGTGATCTCTTAACACCCTCTCTCTGTTTCTCTCTGTTTCAGCAGCTCACACCTCTGGGGCTGCTATGCCTTTGGGTCATCAGAAGTGCCTCTGTGACTGGTCCTTGCAGTCCTGGGAGAAGGAGGGGGAGGCAGAGGGTGGTGGCCCCTAGAGCTGGTTCCACGTGTCGTAGGTTTATTGCTTGTCAGAGCTGGCAAGGACCTGCTCTGGACGGAATTGTGTGCCCCCTGAATTCACATGGTAAAGCCCAGACCCCAGTGTGACCGTATATAGATAAAGGACCTTTAAGGAGGTAATTAAGGTTAAATGAGGTCATAAGGGTGCTTAAGCGTCCTTGTAAGTAGAGGGGGAGACACCAGAGATCTGTCTCTCTGCACACACAGAAGAAAGGCCACATGGGGACACAGAGAGAAGGTGCCTCTGCCAGGAAGAGAGAGCTCACTAGCAACCCTCCTTTCTGGCACCTTGATCTTGGCCTTCCAGCTTCTGGAGCTGGGAGAGATAGATATCTGTTGTTTAAGCCATGGGTCTGTAGTATTTTGTTATGGAAGCCTAAGCCCTACTCCTACGGAGTGTCTGATCCAACCCCTTTATTTTATCCCTTTATTTTACCGGAGAGGAAACTGAGGCTCAAGGAATGACTCTCCTGAAATTCACAGAGCAGGGTCTGGAACCCCGGCCCCTGCTGCCCGGTGCTGTCCTTGTGGTCATCGGTCTGCAGGAGTGTGAACTGGGCTGGGACGGGGGTGCAGAGGGCGAGCGTGGCCTCTTGCTCTGGCCTGCTGTAGCACCCTGCCAGGCTCTTCCAGGGCCCTTCGCCACATGGGTGATGCAATGCGCTGGGGCAAGGTGACCCCTGGACGGGCGCAGCAGGATGACTCCGACCTTTTTCTTCCCTGCATGGGGTGTGTCCTCTGCAGGACAGAAATCTTGGCAGGGGCCGCAGGCTGACCCAACTTCAGGAAGGGACTGGACAGATGCCCAGATGGGAAGGAATACCCCTTGCCTTCCTTTTCATCCTTGTCTGGATGATCTATTCCCTCAGCCATAACAGGGGCGGCTCCAGCCCAGGACAGGAGTGAGAGATTTATTTCTCAACTGGCAGCTTCCCCCTGGGTGGACTTGTGCGGGAGGGAAGGCATTTGTCCTGGGTTCTGGCACCAGGATCTGGGTGGGGGCCCAGAGCGGGGTGGGGCCTTGTCAGCAGCCCTGGGGCAGACTCCTTGGCAGGGAGTCAGGTTTGGACAGGAAAGACACACCCTCAGAGAAGCGTCATTTTGGCCTCATAGCCCCTACTGGTGATGAAAGCCTTGCTTATTTTTTCAAGACCCAGGAAAAGGAACGGTGGGGTAGGAGTGGGGAACGGGTCATGCATCTCCCCACTTTCTGAAGCCCAGGAGAGCCACAGGAAGCGGCGAGCTGGGGTTCTGGAGGCCTGGACCTCCAGTTTCAGAGCCTGGGCACGCTGGTTGGCCCTGGGGGCGGACACAACCTGGCAGCAGCTGTCCCTCTGTCTAAGGCTGTACTGAGAGAACACAGGAAGGAACGCAGCCCTGGGTGCCGCGAGACTGTGGTTCAGGCCACTCACCAACTGAGAAGGGCAGTCATTTCTCTTTCAGGCCTTGCTTTTCTATCTGTAGATCAAGGGAGCTGGACCAGCCATCCTCCACCATCCTGTTCATCTTTAAAGGCTCTATGATATACAAACGCGGTCTGGGATTCTGTTTACAATTTCCTTGAGTGGAGTTTGGTTGGGGGAGGCTTTAACCTGTACCTGGGATCTTATTTTTATTCAGGTAGGAGAAAGCCAGCAGATCAGGGGATGAGTGCCAGATTGAAGGTCATTTGTTACAGCCCCCAAGAGGAGGGGGAGCCCTGCTCCACATAGGGTCACGGGGATGCCTCAGGGGTGGTCCGGCAGCAAGGGGAGCAAGGGGAAAATGTGGTGCCCGCCTTTGTTGGGGTTCTTGTGGGAAGGAATGGACAAAGGTTTTGGGATTGGGTGGTTTGAATCATTTCCAGAAGCTCTTGGCTGTAGGACTGATCTCCAGTTATCCAGGCCCTAAGGATTCAGAGTTGGAGGAGGCCAGCACCTCGGACTCCCAGCTGGTTAAAAGGAGGTGGTGAGGGTTTGGATGCTGGGATATTTGCATATCAAAGGCGTGTGCTCTGCGCTTGGTTTCCCGTCTCTAGGAAATTAGCTAAGCCTGGGAGTGGCAGTCCCTCCTCATTGGGAAGGCTTTGGGATGTCAAAGCATCATAAAATATAAAAAATAAAGACCCAAGTATACAGGGCCAAGTTCACGGCATTTCCGGCTCATGGTACCTTGTGTGAATTACAGAAAGACACCCCTGCAGATAGGTACAGCAGGTGCAAGGGATCGTAAGGGATTATGGGCTGGATTTCCTCAGTCGGGCATCTTGGACAGGCAAGAACCTAAAAAGCCTTACCTCACAGCCCTAGAAAGTTGGCCAGATTTCGCAAATAAAAATACAGGACACTCAGTTAAATCTGAATTTCAGATATACAGTGAGTAACTTTTTAGTCCAAGTATGGCGTATAATTATGCCCCATTTGGGATATACTTATACTGAAATTCAAATTTAACTGGGTGTCCTGTATTTTATCTAGCAACCCTAGGCCCTGGCCACTTCTGTCCGTGAGCCTCCTCCTCCGACCTTATTCTATTCTTAGGGTCCTGACCGAGCCCAGCAATTACCCCAGGAAAAAAGAGAGGAGGACAGAGTTGCACAGTCAGGAGACAGAAAAGGTCAGATAAATAGAAACAGAGGATGAGAGGGAAAAACTGACATAGAGCGAGAGAGAAAAAGACAACGAGAGGTAAGGAAGAATGGGAGACAAAAAGCACATACACAGTGCAAGAGGTGCAGAGTTGGGGAAAGGGGCCTCTCCCGGTGCGGCTCCCCCCCCCCCCCCCGCCCCGCTCCTCCCCTTGCCCCAAGGCCTCACCTTGGAGTAGGTGGCCCCATTGATGACCTCTCCTTTCCTCAACCAGATGATGGAGGCCGCAGGCTTGGCGTTGTCTGCATGGCAGGTGAGGTTGAGGGGGTCCCCCGCCCGCAGACTGATCACAGGCCCCCCCAGGATGACCGGGTCATCAGGTGGCACTGCAGGGGTGGAGGGGAGGAGAGAGGGGTAGAGAGGTCAGACTGAGGGCGCTGCTCGCCTTCGGCAGGGCTGGCAGGGTGGGCTGGATGGATTTTATGGAGCCGATGACAAACAATAATTATCATACTTTAATAAAATGTATAATCCCCTTGTATTATAACAATAATACAACAACAGCAATAATCCCTGACATATGCACGGCATGTTTATTTGCAGCCGATGTTCCTGCCATCATCTGATCCGCCACTCGCGATGAGCCGTGAGGGGACAGGGCCGGCATCATTAGCTCCGTTTCACAGATCAGATTGGGAGGCAAAGCTCCGCTGCCCAGATAATATTTGTACTTTCTTTCTTTTTAACTTCTCTCTCTCTTTTTTTAAAACAAAACGCTGTCACATCTGTCGTCTGATTTAATCCTTACAACAGTCTTGCAAGGTAAACATTATTATTATCCCAATGACATAGATCTGGAAATCGAGACATTAAGTGACTAGCTCAAGGTTGCTGGGGAACGGGACCCCAAGCCAGGGCCTCTGACACCTGCAGCTCCCCTCCACTCCTTGCCCTTGCAGGGGTCAGGGGACAGGGGGCAGGCAACCTTGCAAGACTGAGATGGCGTTTCAGAGGGCTATGCGACCCTCACACCTCCTTAGTGCTTGATTCTTCCAGAATGGCTCCAACTGCCTCATCCCAGAGTCAGGGTGAATCTCTGCTCCCCACTTCTCCTGCTGCGTTTCACAGTGGGGTGATCGGAGACTTGTGGCTCCTGAGAGGTGGGGGTGCTGCCGTGGGGAAGATGTCCATAGCAGCGGCTGCATATCCCACCTGGCCCAGCACAGGGCCCAGTTGCTGGGCAGACGCTCCATCACGTTTGCCAAGTCCACTGGAGTCACCCCTTTGATCCCCTGGACGACCCTGGGATGTGGGATGGGCACTTATGATGACAGGTGACCATCACTTGGAGGAGAGGCCCAGAGAAGTTTAATGACTGGCCTAAGGTCACAGAGCCTCTTCTCCTGTTCGCGCTTAGGGACACATAGAGGGTCTCAGGTTTCTGTGGTTCCCTGCCTCTCCTCCCTGGACCAACAGACAAACCACAGAAGGGGAAGGGCTCCCTGGAGACTCCCTGGGAGGTCCCTAGGCTTCTCCTCCACCTCCCTCACCCCACCCCCAGGGAAGTGCTGGGCCAGTCAGTTCTGGAGGCCTGAGGAGGGCTGAGCTGCATGTTTGCTGAGTGAATGGACGGAGGGGAAATCGGGTGCTGACGGATGGGGGTCTTGGCAGAAAAGGCCTTCTTTGCCCAGTTGCCGGAGAAGGTCCTTGTCTCCATCCAGGCCCTGTGCAAGCTTCTGCCCTGTGGGATCTGGGAAGATGGACTCAGCAGGGTCAAACAGCTTTGCCAGCCTGGTCCTGACCCAGGGCCCCACGCCCACAACCTGTCTGGCCTCCCTCCCCTTCCCAGGGCCTGCCCACATCTGCCACTCTCCTAGGGCACCCAGGAGACTTCAGGAGGCTCTGGGGCCAGGTAAACAGCAAAGCAGCCCCTTCAGCTTGTGTCTGTGCCCCCTTCCTTCCTGGCCTGGAGGAGGCCCAGTTCAGAACTATATAGCCCAGTGAGTACCAACTTCCATGTTTCTATTTTCTGAGGAAAAACAAACCCTTGGGGTTTCCAAGATGCTATCAGCCGCCCCAGAACTCCACTGGAGATCCTGGCCCAGAGAGGCCGTTGGCCTCATCCAACCCTGCCCAGCCTCCCCAGGGGGCTCTGGGCTCAGGCAGATGCTGGTTGCGGGCTGGACAATGAGGATGACACCCCTTACCCCGCCCACCCCAAACTCCCTCATTAGTGCCGGAGGCCTCCTTGGTGCTGGTGTGGCCAGAGAGCAAAAGGGAGGCTAATGAGGGCTTTCCACAATGGGGGGGTGGGTGGGTGTGACAGTTGTTGATGAGGGGAATTTTAGCTCTGTGCAATGCTGGGCCCCTTCCAGCAGGGAGGGCCGGGGCTAGGGCTCCTGCCCCCCTTTCTTCTGTGGGGGCAGCTTTCTCTCCAGTAGGTGTCCGGGATGGAGGCGCTCCAGGTTGAGCTGGAGAGCAAGAGACATTGGAAAGAACCATTTCAAGTGTCAGGAATAGAAGAAATACTGGACCACCCCGTGTCTCTGGGACTCTCCAGGGAAGAGCTAGAGGGTATGGTCCTGTGGAAAGTACCCTAAATTAGAAGGGTGAACTCGGGCACGGGGTCCCTCCTTCTGGTTTTGTTTCACCGGATACAAAATATGAAAGGACAACAGGAGATCCGGACAGTTCCTTCTGGCGCCGACTTGTCTTGGGCCTGAGACAGTGGTTTCCAACCTTGGCTGCATATTACAATACTCTGGGGAGATTTAAAAAGATCCCATTGGCAGGCTGCACCCCACGAACTAAATTCCAGTCTCTGGCGGTGGACGCCCAAGCTTCGGGAGGATTCCAGTGTGAGAGCAGGTTGGAGAACCAGCTGTCCCCGGGGCCTTTGCTCAGGTGCCTATCCCACTCTGATCGCAGCACAGAGCCCGAGGAGGTCTTTCTAAAAACCACATACAGCGAGGGGCCGAGCTTCCTTCTTGCCGTTCTAGTCCTGTGTTTTGGAATATTGGATTAGAGGGAGCGCAGGGGAGGGGAGAGGGGAGTGGGACGCCCGCTTCATGAGTACCCGGGCGGGCACACACGCTCACACACACGAACATCCATCCTCAGAATGGGTCCTGATTATATCTTCCTAAATAAGTGGTTATCATGCGGTTATTCATGTAGCTATGCATTATTGATTGGCCTTCGCCTCGCTGCACACCAGATGGGGTAGGAGGGGGTGCGGATGGGGCCGGGGTGTGTGGGGTGGGAGTGGGTGAGGAGGGAGGAGTTTGGGGGCCAGGAGACTGAATAGAAATCAACAGTCGCTCTTGGCAGCTGTAGCGCGGACGGAACGGGCGACTCATTACCTCTCCATTCAGACTGGCCCGGAGCTGGGGCTGCTGGGTGTGGGGCAGCGGAGGGGGAGAAGGGGAGGTTGGGGGGAGGTGGGGGGAGGCTGAGCCGCGGGGCCCGGAGATGCATTATTCATACGTCGCCCTCACAGGATTGGTTATTATCCTGAACCACTATAGAGTTTGGTCTCCTAATTTTTAATCACAGGGAAGGTGGAAGCGTTAGCCTTTTGTGATTAATCCGGAGATAAAAATAGTTGACTGTTTTGGTGTTGTGCTCATTGTCAGTCAAGAGGAAATGGCATTAACTGTTGGGTGACTGAGGCCCGAGGAAGCCGGGAAGGCACCCCGGGCAGAGCTGGGCCGCAGAGCTGGACAGAAAGCCCGGGGAGGCCACACAGCTCGGGCTCAGACAGGGGCCGGCTCCATGGGCACTGCTGGCCAAAGGGATGCATTGCCCAAATTACTGCCCCATGATCAAAGGGGCGCTTGGTCCTGGTTATGCCGGGCGCCCATCTCTCCCTGCGTGGGAAGGGGCCCTTGAGGACTTTTCTTTGAGCTCTGCTGCCTGGGGCGGGGGAACTTGAGCGGCAAGGTGAGGTAGGGAGACCAAGTCAGGTGGCGCATTGACAGAGGAGGAAACTGAGGCCAGAGAGCATAGCACCATCCAGAGTTACCTGCGAGGGAGGGCAGAGAAGGATGGGGATGGGCTTGGGAAGCGCGTCCTGGTTCCACCGGGAAGGTAAAGCTTCCATCTGTTTTCTGTACTAAGGTTCCTTAAGCCCTCTTAGGAAATAAAGGATGCTGCAGGGAGAAGCTGAGGAAGCCAGCCAGCCCCACAGCTGTCTCTAAGAAGGGATCCCGTGATCAGAAGGCCTCAAGCTTCTGGACCAGAGCGTACGCTGGGGTGACCATCTGATGTCCTTCCCACAGGACACCGGCTGGGCAGAGGGCAGAGTGGAGCTGGGAGTTTGAGGATTTCTGCCCTGTTCTGGAATTGCTCCCTGGAAGCCTACCCAGTGACCGTACGGTGTCAAGCTTATTTGACTCATGGTTTTGTTTTACTTGGTTGGGCAATCTTGCCAGAACAGGCTGGGAAAATTGGCTTGGTGCCAGGCCAAGGGCAGCACTGAGGGGGCTCCCCCCAAAATCCAGTGGGTCACCTAGGTGGGTCCCCGGCCAGCTTCCTCAGGGGGTTGGCCCAGAGGGTTGGTTTCTACAGACGGCTGATGGGGCACATCAGCCCACAAAGGCCAGCAGCAGGGACATGGACGGTCTTGCTGGAGAAGAGATGCCAGGTCACCTTCCTGCCCCCACGGCACGGCAGAGCACCTCGCTGACCCTGAGCTCTTTGGATGGAACTCCTGGGTCTCCCTCTCACACACAGAACATTCTCCGGAAGTGGTGTTTTAGAAACCCCGATCCAACTGTGGCCTGGCTCTGTGTCGACCCTGCCAGGGGCTCACACTCTACCTAGAACATAGTTCGGACTCCTCCCTGTTGCCTATAAGCACCTGCACCTTCAGCCCTGGGCCGCCCCTGAAACTGACTTCCCTCTACCCCCGTCACCCACCATGCCCTGCCCACCGCCCTTCGGTTTGCCAAACACGCCAAGCTCACCCCCGCCCCAGGCCTGGCCCGGGCTCCTCCGCCTGGAATCTTTATTTATATCCTTGTCCTGCCGGCTGCTTCCCGTTAAGGAGGGTGTCTCTGAAATGTCACATCCTCAGTGAGGCCCGGCCACCCTGTACGAGCCCCCCCACCCCGCCTTTACTTTCTTTATGCCCAGGTTCATCTATTGTTTGTCTCCCCTTATGACCAAGGAGACTTCTTGACAGCAGAGAAAGACTTTGTCTGTCTTGGTTGTTGCCGAATTTGCGTGTCTGGATCCGTGCCTGGCATGTAGTCGTTCACGCATGTGTTGAGTAAATCAACCGAAGATGGCTGGAGGGGAGGTCTGTCACGGGCATTGGTTTCTGGGGTCAGCACTTTTTACTGTGTGTGTGTGTGTGTGTGTGTGTGTGTGGTGGGGGTAGAGTTGGGGGTGGTGGACGAGTGACTGTTGGGGGGCTGGTAAAGAGGGGGAGCCTGCTAGCCCTCCCTGGGACGGCAGTGCAGAAACTCTGTTGTGTGACGCTGGGGGACAGGCTGCTTCCAGCCATTTCTGGAGAGGGCAGCCTGGGCTGGGAGGGCTTGGGGGAGGGAGTGGGGGTGGTTCTCAGTCTGTTTTCGAGGTAGCACCATTCCTGCTGGTAGAAGAGGGAGCCTAGTCCAGTTCACAGGCTGGGGAGGTGACAGGTCAGAGACACTTGGCCGACGGCAGGGGGAGGTTGGTTGCTGGTGCTGCTTTTTCTTGTTTTTAAGGCATCAGTGTTCAGCCCCAGGCCCCAGGGACCTGGCTGGGATGCAGGGCGGGCTTAGTTCATGCTGGGAGTGCCAGCGCTGACCCCACGGAGGGAGGGCCCCCAGGGGCCTCTGGCTGCCCTTCTTCAGTGCATCCCTGTCTCTAGCTTCAGGCCTGCAGGCCAACCAGCATTCAGCACTCCCTCCTTCCCTCCCGTCTGCCCCCCGGCCTTCATCCGTCCCTTCCTTCCATCCAGCCTGTTCCTTGTCACCCCGAGAGCACAGAGTGGTTAAGGAATCCTGAACACGGCCTGCCCTCTGGGAGCCGATGGGGAGAGACCTTCATGACTCAAAGCATGTGCCCAGGAGGGACCTACAGCATCCGCTTCACCGGAGAGCTTGCTTGGAAATGTGGACCCTTGGGCTCTGCCCCAAGACCTTCCAAATCAGAATCAGCATTGAAAAAAGACCACGCATAATGTGTATGCACCAGTATGTGAGGTCTCCTAGAAAAATTACAAACTGATGAGTGCTTGGAAGGAGGAGCTCATTGGACAGTGAGAGCCCCCAGGGGGCCTCTGTCCCTTTGTTGGCGCCCCACTCCCTTTGTGAGTTCCAGGGACTTAAGTCAGAGAGAGGAGGTCCACCTGCTGCTTGCTGGAAATTTGGCTTGGCGTCAGGGCCCAGCATGAACCATATTCCACAGCAGGTTGGTTCCTTTGCCCAGGGCATTTCTTGAACTTGACGGAATGCTGGAGTTCTCATTGCTCGTCTTCTCCGGGCTCCCTCTGACTCAGCCTTCAAGACTGCACCAAGGGGTTGTCTGGTCCCTGGAGAATCTCCCGCTTTGTCTACGAGACTGTAGCATTCTGGGGACTCTTCTGTCTCAGTAGCTGACCTGGTCTATGGAAGTCCGTCCCCTCGACGGCCACCTCACCCACCCTGGATCTCTATCACCTGGCCTAGCACCTGCCTCGAAGGGGACACCCCGGCTGTGTTTGCTGAGCTGAACCTGGGTTGAGTCTATTACTTTACAAGCTGCATGATTGTGGGCAGGTTACGTAATCCAACAGCCCCTGCCCTCTTATCTGGAAAGTGGGGTAATAAAGATACTAGCCGGGCGGTTATGAGGGTTACTTTTATGATATGAAGAATGCCGAGAGAGCCTTGCAAAGGCTTATGCAAATATTGGTTATTACGTACAACTTTTAAGGATAATATTTAGTTTGGGTGCTATGTGAAAGGCACTGTGCCAAAGGCTCTCTTGTTTTATCCTCATTAACCTTCGAAACTGATACTATTGGCATCTCCATATTGCAGAGCAGGAAACAGGTTCAGAAAGGGCAAATCACTTGGCTAAGGCAACACAGCAGACAAGGGATATGGTTGGAATTTGGATCCTGGTTTGTTGGACCCTATAACATTATCTGCCAGAGTCAGGGCAGCCTACAGACCTACCGGCAAGCTGCAGTGACCCTTCAGAGCCCTTGCCACCAGGCCTCCTATCCTCATCATGGTCCTCTGTCCCCACGTGGGTGCAGGAGGGGCTCTGCCTTTGCCTGTGGGCTCCCCTCCCCAGGCCACTTTCAGAGGGCTCTTGGAGGCGTCGGCTTGGCTAGCAGTTGGTGCTTGAGAGGGGCCGGATAGGGAGTAGATGAATGATTTTTGCTGGTCAGACCCACTCACTGCTCACTTCGGTCATTGTGCCCTGCCGTCAGGTTCTGGGCTACAGGTAACCCCAGCCTCCAGTTTCCTCACTCCCGGGGATGCGCCACCTCATGGCCAAAGCGCAGAACCGCAGAAGGTCAACACAGGACTGGGGTTGTGGGGGTTTTCACAGAACTGCTTTTCAGTGGGAGGTCACCTTTCATTCAGACAATCTATACTGAGCAGCCACTCGGCGCCAGCCCCAGTGTGAAGCACTGGGGGTTCAGAGCTCCTGCCCTAGTGGAGAGACAGACAATCAACGTAAACGAATACGTCACATAACTTTGGGTTGATAGAATACAATGATGATAAATGAGACCGGGTGGGGAGTGGCTAGATCCCAAGCTGGCCTCCGGGATGGGATTCTCTTCTGGATTTCTCCTGTCCTTCCTGGATGATACTTTCCGTCTTTTTCCCGCCTTTAATTGTTGGTCTTGCCAAGGGTTTGCTCTTGCCCAGCCTGTGCCATTCTACACACGGTCTATGGAGAAGGAAATCACTTTCCTGTGGACTCAGCCAACATCTGTGTGCAGACGAACCCCCCAAAAGCATTGTCCACACTTTAGACACATTGCCCACACTGTGCCACATTGTCCACATTGTCCACACTGTTTAATCAGAGAAGCCAGGAATCTGCACGTCTTCTGGATTCTACCCTCCTTCACCCTGCATTGCTAACCATCCCTGTTGAAGGCTCTGAAATACCTTTCCCAGCTCTTTCTCCCTTTCCATTCCCGATAGTCTTCCTGGCTCAGCCCCTCAGCGTTTCTTCCTTGGACTGTAATACCTCACCCCCTCCCCATGCTCCACACTGTCCCAGAGTGATCTTTACAAATATCTGGTCTTCTACCCCATTCACCGATCCATTCACTTGCCCATTTGCTGAATATTTAACATTCCTTTATTTGAAATCATTCAAAGAGGGTGCCTGGGTGGCTCAGTTGGCTAAGGGTCTGCCTTCAGCTCAGGTCATGATCCCAGAGTCCTGGGATAGAGCCCCGTATTGGTTTCCCGGCTCAATGGGAAGCCTGCTTCTCCCTCTCCCTCTGCTGATCCCCTTGCTTGTGCTCTCTCTCTGTCAGATAAATAAATAAAAATCTAAAATAAATAAATAAATAAATAAATAAAGCATTCAAAGATCCCCTAGAGCCATCTGGACAAAGTCTGAACTTCTTAACTCCTGCCAACAACTCTAACCTCATTTTTCACCCCTTTTTGACTCAAATTCCTCTCGTGGATAAGAATGAGTTGCAATGCTTGGAATAAGTCCCTCTTTCCCAGTTGTTCATCTCCCCTTGTTTGGCTAACTTAAAGGCCAAGCAGATTGGATTCAAATCCTCGGTCCTTTATTCACTAGCTTGTGGTCCTGGGCAAGTTGCTTGGCCTCCCTGGGCTTCAGTTTCCTCATTTATAAAATAGGGACCATAATAAAACCAGATTGGCTGTGTAGTTGCCAAGATCAAGTGAGATGCAGTGTGGCAGAGCCCTTGTGAGACTGTCCAGCACTGTATGGATGGGGCACATGATTGGTTCTCCAAGCAGACGGGGCTCATTCCCTTGAAAGATGATGGGCAGAGTGCTTGGGGCTTAGAAGTCTGATGCTCTGTTCCCTTGGGAAAGTAGAGGTCGCCAGGCACTGGGTGAAGACCCCAATGCCCCCCCCCAACCTTCACCCCAGGGGAATCCCAAGCTGCTCCGCCTGGCTTGGCTTCTCCTGCCCACTGTCCCCCCATATTCTGTGCTCATGAAGCTGAGGCCACTACTTCTGATGGGCTACAAAGGCATGTATGGGTTCAGCCAACCCGATGTGGTGCACAGGTGGGCCATCTCAGCTGAGCTCACCCACTGTTGACTCCACTAAATCCTGAAGTTTGGGGTGATTTGTTACACAGTGGAAGCTAACTGATATACTCAGTAGTAACCTACTATCTGCCTTCTCCTACCCTCCAGCTTCTCCTCTCATACTTTACATGGACTGGTCCATTCCCCTTTCTGCAAGGACAGTCTGCCCTTTTAGAATGACATGCTTTTGCTTGTGAATTTCCTTCTGGAAAGAAATGTCCTTCCTCTGAGTTTTAACTGGCTGGAATCCCAAGATCTCTCTGATCAGCTCGAAGACCACTTTTGCCTTGTTAACTCTTGGTCATTCTCGAAGGTGCAGGTTATTATCAACTCCTCTAGGAAGTCCCCTTCTGACTTAGTGCCTACCTCTCATTGTCCTAGAGCCATAGGCCACCTCCATGAGCTGTTGGTTGTCCCAGTAGCTGTGAGGTCCTTGAGGCCGGTCCTTATCAGGTTTTTTCCATCCCTATGTTTAGTATCCAGCCCATAGTGATGTCTCAGTCAATAATCGTTGACTGGTGGGACATCTGGGTGTCTCAGTCTGTTAACTGCCTGCCTTTGGTTCAGATCATTATCTCAGGTTTCTGGCATCTAGTCTCATTCACATCAGGCTTCCTGGTCAGCAGGGAGTCTGCTTCTCCCTCTGTCTCTCTCCTGGCTTGGGCTCTCTCTTGCACGCGCTCTCTCTCAAATAAATAAATAAGATGTTTAAAAAATGCTCATTGACTGGTGTCTTGCCTGACCTGGCTGTGTCAGAAGCAAACTTCCCTTTCTTCACCAGCACTGTGCTCGTCCCTCTCACACCGGCTGTCACTGCCGTCGGTGTTACATTTATCTGGGGACCTGTTTCGGGCTCCCTACCCCTCCAGAGTGGGAGTCTTAACGCCTTGTGCATCTCCCCCAACACCTAGCACATCACCTTGGACACCGTAATAAGAAAACAATAAAAACAATGGGTAATAGCTGATACTGATTGATATAGGACTTACAATCCTTCTAGAACTTAACAATACTTCTAAAACTCTTCCAGTACTTTGGAAGTGACCACCCAGGCCTCACAACAACCCTGTATAACATAGATATAATCATTATGCATATATTAGAAATGTGGAAACTGAGGCACCAGCTCATCTCAGAGGTCTGCTGACTCCAGCGACCCGCAAAGGCTCGGGACACTGAAAAGCCCACCTCTCCCTTAGAGTTCCCGATGGGCAGGGGATAAGAAAGGAGGCAGAGTGCTTGGCTTGGCTCCTGGCTCCTGGCTCTTGGCTGCAAGACTGCGGGCAAAACACTTAATTCTCTTTGTGAGATATTGTCTATGTCATAGATATTATTGTATCTGTTTCATGGGGCCATCATGCTGATTAGATGAGTTAATACAAGTGCCTTGTTTCAAAGCTTGGCCCAGTGGTAAGAATGTCATACCATTAGCTCTTGATATCATTGTCATTGTTCAGTAAGTCCGTCCACGTGGAAATAGACAGCTGCCTATTGCACAGGCAACAGCTTGTTTCAATCCCTTGTTCTGGACTTGCTCTGTGCCCCCGGCCCCAGCCTCCCTAGATGTCATGGCCAGCACTTTGCCTCCTGTGAAATCACAGTGATGAGGAGGTGATTAGAGCCCCAAAGTCCTCATGGAGATAGATGGGATGGGCAGGGGACCATCTAGGGAGGAGGGGGCTACCATGGTGGGGTGAGGGCAGGGGAGACAGATGCTGGTGGGGGCTGAGTCAAACTGAACCATGTGTTTCCCCCCTCACATTGGGAAGGGTGAGTCTTCTGTTTATTTCAAATTAAACCCTGAAAGAAGGTCTGAGCCATCTCATCAGCAAGGGGCTATTTGCATGGAGATGGATTTGTCACTAATATTGAACAGAAAAGTAAGTCCGAGAATGTAATAAGAGCAGAGCGAGGGAAGGCTGTTGGGGAGGGGAGGGCAGCAGATAGCAGGCACCGTGCACACAGAGGCGTGTGTGCGTATTTGTGTGTGTGTGTGCGTGCACATCCACAGGAGTGGCTGGCACTGCGTGATGGTGGCTGCTGTGTGACCAGTGAGTAGACAGACAGCATGACAGGCACAAGGTAGCCCTTTTGGTGGCTGGAGGGAGAAGCCACTAGGGAAAGGGAGTCCCATGAGAGCAGCAGCAAAAGGAACAGTGTGCCGTGGGGGAGTACATCATAGGACCCCCGGGCAGGGGCAGGACGGGAAGGCAAGCCCAGGGTGTGTGTATCCTCCTTGGGCACCTGGGATGTGGGTCACCCTGCCAAGGAAAGGACTTGCTCTTTCCCCAGCTCAGCTCCTATGTGGATGGTCCCAGGGCAAGGTGAGCCCCCTTTCTCTGTGCCTCTGTGTTTGCAGGAAACACGGGCTGTGGCTGCCTTGCCGTGTCTGGCCAAACTCTCCAGCTGGTTCTGCCCTTGACTTGATTTTAGGATTCACCATGGCTGGGTCTTGGGGAGAAATCTATCATGGCAGCATGGGCTGCCAATGACATGTTTAAGCCTCATGCTGTGGGCCCTCAAGCATCCTTATAGTACAGATGGGGAAACTGAGGCAAGAGGCCAATTCACTTGGGACCAGTTACGCAACTCACAAGTAGGGGAACCAGGAATCTGGCTCAGGCCCCTGTGAGTCCAGCGGCCTGGTCCTAACCTTGGTGCTGTGTGGCTGTTTATGAATGGGCAGTCACTCTGTGCCTCCTGTCCCTTCCACAGCTTCAAGGCAGTCATCCGAGCCAGCAAAAGGCTGATGGGACTCAGGAGTGTCCAAGTTGGTTCCATAAATGAAAGCAGAACTGATATGGCTGGTTTTGCTACGGTCTCCCATCCGGCAAATCAACCCCCTTGAGGTGTTGTGTGGCTTTCAGAAGCAGGGAAATGAGGCCAGCAGGAAACCTCTCCTCCCAGTACCTAGAGCCTCAGAAGTAATTACAGGGATAGAGGGGCACAGGGGAAAGGTCACCTCATTAAGGGATTTACAAAATCAACAGAAGAAATTCCAATAATTGGCTTTTAAAACGAGAGATCTGGAATGCCGTTTTGGCATGATGGAAACGTGACTGTGTACCATGTCCTCCGTTGGTTGCAGCAGCCAGGGGAAGGCTGGAGGAGGAGACGAGAAGGGACAGGGACAGAGAAATCCTTGGAGGGGGACAAATAGGGAGAGACAGGCAAAGGGTGAAAGAGACAGAGCCAAGACGTGGAAGCCACCTGCTCAGGAAAGAGATGAATGTGAGGAGAGAAAATACCCGGTCCTAAGCAAACGAGGCTGAGGCAACCAGAGGGCAGCGTGCCAAGTCGGGAGAAAAGCCTAGTGCTTTCTCTAGGCCTCTTACCACAAAAATTCATTTCAGGGAATCCCAGAAAACCACGAAATGTACCTTTCAGCTTCATGCAAATTTACCAAATCTGCTATTTGCCAGAGTCCTAAGAGGAAAAAGTCAAAGTGTTTTTTTGTTTTTTTTTTTCCTGATTGGAGCCTGTTTTTGAAAAAGCAGAAGTCTCTAAGTCTGAAAAAGGGCAACGCTTTAAGAATTCATTATAAAAAGGTGTTTTCATGTTCATCTACAGTTTAGCATTATAGATGTTTTTGAAATCTCCTATCACGGAGAGAGAGAGAGAGCAAGTCTCTCTTCCGAAGTTGGTGAGCACTGCATTTCATTTCCTGTAGAGAGGATACATTTTATGGGTGACTGTGTGCAATCTTTCAGGATGCTACCACGAAGACATGAAGAGTCTATTGTCTCTTTGCAACTCCAGGGCATTGCTCAGATTAATCAGGCTGTGTGTGGCCTGTGGGGGGCTGGGAGAGGTTGTTGTGGGTTGGGGACCTCCAAGCCCACTCTGAGATAGGACGTGTAGTGTGGAGTCCTCTCCGGACCAGCCCCTGATGGGAGCAAAGGAGGCAAGATTGGCCAGAGGGGCCATCTGAATGGTGAAGGTAGCACTATCAAGGTCTCAGCAGACCCTCCAGGAGGTGGGGTTCTGGGACGGCCCTCAGGGTTGTCTTCTTCCGGATTGGCCTTATACTCTGTGGGCGCTGGTCACAGGGGGGGCTCCCTCCCTTTAACCACAGGTGATCCCAGACAGGCACTCAGCAGAGCTGGCCGTCTCTGACACTCTGGGAGCTGGGGAATGAGTCCTCCTGTCCTCTAGTCTAGAAGGGGGAAAAGGAATCTGGGTGGTACACCATGGTGTCTGTGGCAGGCGCGGTACTCATAGGAGTTTTTGAGCCTGTTTTTGAAATAGCAGAAGCTTCTAAGTCTGAAAAAGGGCACACCCTTGTCAACATTTGTTGTCTCTTGTCTTTTGGATGACAGCCATTCTAATTGGTGTGAGGTGATACCTCACGGTGGTTTTGGTTCTCATTTCCCTGATGAGTAGTGATGTTGAGCACCTTTTCATATGCCCGTTGGCCATTTGTACTTTTTTTTTAAGTAGGCGCCTCACACATCATGGAACCTAATGCGGGGTTTGAACTCATGACCCTGAAATTCACACCTGAACTGAGATAAAGAGTTGGCCCCTTAACCAACAAACCCACCCAAGCGTCTCTGTATGTCTTCTTTAAAGATATTTTATTTATTATTTGACAGTGAGATAGAGAGCACAAATAGGCAGAGTGGCAGGCAGAGGGAGAGGGAGAAACAGGCTCTCCACTGAGCAGAGAGCCCGATGTGGGGCTCGATCCCAGGATCCTAGGATCATGACCCAAGGCAGCTGCTCAACCCACTGAGCCACCCAGGTGCCCCGTATGTCTTCTTTAGAAAGCTGTTAATTCAGGTCCTCTGCCCATTAAAAAAATTGTTGTTGTTTTTTCTATTGAGTTGTATGAGTTCTTCATATGTTTTGGATTTGGAAAAAGATGATTACATAGAGTGGAATATTATTCAGCCATGAGAAAGAAGGAAATCCTGCCATTTCCGACAGGATGAAATATGGATGAAACTGGAGGGTTATTATGCTAAAGTGAAATAAGTCAGACAGAGAAAGACAAATCCTGTAGGATATCACTACATGTGGAATTTAAAAAAGCCAAACTCAGAGAAACAGATAGTAGACTGATTGTTATCAGGGGCTGCAGGTGAGGGAAATGGGGAGATACTGGTCAAAGGGGACAAACTTCCAGTTATTAATAGCTTCTGGGGAACTCATGTACAGCATGTAGATGATAACCAGTAATATTGTATTATGTATTTGAATGGTACTAAGAGAGAAGATCTTACATATTCTTGCCACAAAAAAGAAATAAATGGTCGGGGCGCCTGGGTGGCTCAGTGGGTTAAAGCCTCTGCCTTCGGCTCAGGTCATGATCCCAGGGTTCTGGGATCAAGTCCCGAATCGGGCTTTCTGCTCAGTGGGGAGCCTGCTTCCTCCTCTCTCTCTCTGCCTGCCTCTCTGCCTACTTGTGATCTCTGTCAAATAAATTAATTAATTAAATCTTCAAAAAAAAAAAAGAAAAAGTAAAAAGAAATGGTCATGATGTATGTGATGGGTTGGAGGTGTTAGCTAATGCAGTGGTAATAATCTCATTTCCTAATATATGAAATGTATACATGTCAATACACTGTATATTTTAAATTTACAAAGTGTTTATATAATGTCAATTACATCTCAATAAAGCTGGAGGGGAAAAAAGCTCAAGTCAGATATTTACATGTAATGCAGGAGAAACAAAGAGCTCCTGTGTTTCCGGCTGACAGTGGCCTTGAATGACCTTATCAGATCTCCCCAGAATGCCATACAGGGCACATAAGTTGTGACAGGGTACAAGATTGGGTGAAGGTGGGAGGGTTGCCCAGACCTGCCTGGAATGGAGAAGGAGCTCCTCAGAGTTTCCTAATCTTTTCACTAACATCCCAGTTAACAATAGAAGAGGTTACAAATCTCTGGGCGCCTGCCACTGTGGTAGGTTCTCTCCCCAGAGTTAGCCCTTCCTGTAGTTGCCCTTACATCCCTAGGAGGTAGGGGGAGGGGAGGAGGGGCTGCTCTCTCTTCCCAATAACAGTCCCTTCCTTTCTTTTCTTTTCTTTCTTTTTTTTTTTTTTAAAGATTTTATTTATTTGTTTGAAATCAGACAGAAATCACAAGTAGGCAGAGAGGCAGGCAGAGAGGGTGGGGCGGGGGTAGGCTCTCTGCAGGGCTCGTTCCCAGGACCCTGAGATCATGACCTGAGCCGAAGGCAGAGGCTTAACCCACTGAGCCACCCAGGCGCCCCTGTCCTTTCCTTTCTGACTCGTGGACACCTATGAGACCTTCACTAAATGCCTCCTCCGGACTTCACTAGACTATGACTGAGCATCGGCAGGACAGGGACCGTTCTTGTGTCTGTGTGTCCCAGGGTCCTGCTTGGAGCCTCAGCCTGTGGCGTGGGGCTGAGCCAGATGGAAGCTTTCCTTTCGGTCTTGCTGCATGGGATTCATGGGTGGCTGGGTGGAGGAGCCGGGTTGAGGTGACTTCCTGAGGGGAGCAGCCCTGTCATATCCCTCCTCGTCCCTCCTGTCCCAGCTGAGAGCTTGCATGGAGGTGGCCCTCAACAGATGAGCTCTGAATACACGAGAGAAGAGTAAGAAGAGATGCCCAGGGAAGGGGGTACAGACGGGGTAAACTATGGGGATCTTTTGAGAGGGGGCAGATCTAGAAAACACTAACAACCACTATGATGTACTGAGCATCTACTATGTTCCAGAAGGTCCTGCATGGTCCTACTGGCACTCCATGTTGGACTCATGGGCCAGATTGGGGAGATACTACGATTTGGGGCTCCTACGGAGATGGCTTGTTTGGCGACGGCTATAGGCATTTGAGTCGCTGAGTTGGGGGCCCAGGGCAGCCAGTATCCCGTGGCTCTGCTGAGACCTCGGACAAGTCTCTTACCCTCTGTACTCCACACTGTCCACCTTCAATCACACCCCTTGCTCAAGGATAGTGAAAACGGGATCCTTAAACACCTCCCTTCTTTGTGCCGTCTCTCCTCCCAAGCTCCCCTTCCCCTTTGATTAGCAATGGTGCACAGCGGCTGCTTTATAAAAAGATGGGGCAACACTGAGTTGCTGTGAGTGTCCTGGGATCAGCCAGAGTCAGAATACGTGGGTTTCAGCTCAGATCTGCATCACTGTCACAGTGCAGCAGTCTGGGAGTGGTGGTGGTGGTGGGGCGGGGGTGTAAGGGCTGCATATATCTGTCCAGATGCAAATGTGTCGCTCAGGAACAGCCCATTAGCTGTTCTGAGGAGTGGATGGGGTAAGGTCTTCATTGCTCGTTTGAGGTGAAATGTATTGGATGTGTCTTAAAACCAGTCAGCTCCCTGTGATGGGCACTAACATTTGTGGCCAGAGGCGTGGATAATCCAAATCTGGTATGTAATTGAAAATACCATTTGCATTTGACTTTGGAAAGCATTGCATGCGAGCGTGTGTGTGCGCTGGGGGGAGGGGAGGAAAGACAGCTGTACTTTATGAGTATGTTTATTTCCGACTCCCATTAGGGCTAATTTGCATTTATTGGACACGATCGCTGGGAGAGGTTGGCAGGGCGGGCTCCGCACGCAGCGTTCCTCAGCCGTTGCTTGCTCACCAGGCAGGCCACTGGGTTCCACAGGTACATGGGATTCCTGCGGACTGACACGCAACCTCAGCGACCATGCCAGCAGGCTGGGGATGTCATGCTATGTCTGGAGTCAGATCTGGGGCTGCTCTGTGGCCTCTCCAGTTACTAGCAGTGTGGTCTTGGGTCATTTAATTAGTTCTCTGAGCCTGTGTCTCATCATAACACAGAGAGGTAATACCACTTACTCTGAACGGTCGGTGGGCTGATGCTGGGAGATGGAATTCTATGAGCCCTCTCTTCTCTCTCCCCCTACCTCATCTCCCAAAGAATGGTTCTGCCCCACCCATCTGCTGCCAGGTGGTAGCTGGGGGCTCCAAGAGGCCAGGCAAAGGCAGGTCAGACAGGAGGAACTCTGGAGTCAGAGGTGGTCATTTGCTCTTCAGGAAGCAGGGGGTGCTGAAGGCTGAGTAATTCGCAGCCCACCTTCCCAGGGAGGGTCTTTTTAAAAAAAAATTAGCTTTCAAAGATTTTATTTATTTAGTTGACAGAGATCGAGAGAGAGAGAGAGAGAGAGAGAGAGAGAGAGAACAAGCTAGGGGGAGAGGCAGAGGTAGAGGGAAAAGCAGACCCTCCTCTAAGCAGGGAGTCCAATGTGGGACTAAATCCCAGGACCCTGGGATCATGATGTGAGCCAGAGTCTGATGCTTAACCCACTGAGCCCCCCAGGAAAGGGTTTTAGAAAGGAGGAGGGCATGGTCTCTCCTCAAAGAATGGGGGTGGGGCTCTGTCTGGATTTTGTGTCTACTCCAGAGTCTCAAGGAGGTCTAAGTGGAGAGAAAGGAGGGCTGCAGATCATCATGAAACTGGAGTCCCAAAGATGGGATTTGAGTCTCAGGACCACTGCTCTCCAACTGTGTTTACCTGGGTAAGTTTCACCTCTCCAAGCCTCAGCGTTCACATCCGTAAAGTGGGCACAGCAGTAAATACTGTCAGAGAGTCATGGAGGCCCAGAGAAGATGAGCGAGCTTGTAAACAGAGCTCTGTGCAGACATGAGAATTATAGTGAGAGCTGAGGCTCTGAGTGGGACTGCTTAAGTGTGGGTGAATGGGGGCACTTCTTCCCTTCTCCCATTTCTCTGTGTGGGTGGGTGGATGGGGAGGAAAGCCCTCTCTTCCTGCAAGGCTGGCTGAGAACTAATTCAAGGCCATACAGCTCTAGCTAAAGGCTGCCTCACGGTTCCCTTTTCTGCTTGGGGCTCAGCTGTTTGGCTCCTGTGTTCTTTGCTTCTCTTGTCAAGGTCTGCGGCAGGTAAGGAGGTCCTATCAGGAGCACCTGCTCACATCCAGCCCCAGAGCAGAGACCCAGGTGTCTCAGCGTGGGCGGGATGGAGGCTGTCACGCGGAAGGCCCTCGGAGCTGTTCTGACTCCATACAGCTCCCTTATTCGACGGATAAAGGAGCTGGCCCAGAGAAGGTGAGTGCTGTGCTCCAGGCAAAACAGCAAGTTACTCTCCCTTGGGGTGCTGCAGCCCAGATACGTTTTTTTCAGAAAGGATGATTTCAGAATCCAGACTTTTAGTTTCTTGTCTTCAATGAGCCAAATGGCCCCCATACTTGCTGGCCTGATTCCTCAGGACTTATCAAGTGCAAGAATGACTTACAGATGGGTATCTAGGAGCAGAAGCCACTGATAACATGGAGGATGGTCAATGTCTAGTCTCCTGTGCTGAAAGGGGAAGATGAGCTCAAGTTGCAGCACGAGGGACTGAGGTTAGACATCAGAAAGAACTGTCATTAGAGACACACCTAGAGGAGAGAGGTCTGGCTTCATTATCCAAACTCCCCGGCTCCCGAGCCCAGGTCAGGGAGCAGTTGAGTGTGACACGGAGACAAGACCCTGAGGCAGGATATGACCATGAGGCAGGGAGATGGACCTGGTGGCTTCTTGAAGCCCATCTCAGCTCATGTTCGCTTACACACTTGCTCATTAGTTTTCCTGCAGTTTCTTCCCTGCTCCCAATTAGCCTCTGTCTATCCAGTTCTCTGAGAGGTGTTTCTACTTGGAGGGGAGAGGACGAGAGTACAGGAGCAGAACGCAGGGGAGGGCGAGCCTACTGATTTCCTGTCAGGCAACACACCTCTATGACGCCAGGCTCTTGCTGTTGGAGGGGAAACAACCACCAGGCGATTTCTACAGCTTCCTATCAAAACTTAGATCAGTTGACTCAGAAAGGGCCTTTTCTTCCAAATGGCCTATGCCTCAACAGCCATGAATGGTGCATTATCAAGATGCGGAAGGGGGCTCGAGATGGGCTCCACAGGGCAAGATATGTCTTCTCACCTGCTCTGATCCCCCAGCTCCTCCCTGCTTCTCTGATCCTTGGGGGAGAGATATCAGGCTGCAGCCCCAGAGCCTTGGCTGGGAGCCAGTGGCGGTAGGACTGAATGAGAGCCCTCGGGAAGGACAAAGAGGCTGGGCTTCCAGGGGGATGGGCCAGGGAGCAGCAACCGAAGCATGAAGCTGGACATGAGGCAGAACATTCCGAGGCTGCACTGAGTGACCAGAAAGCCTTTGGGCTAGCCCTGGGGACTCTGGCTGAGCAGCAGGGGCGGTCATTCACATGGAATGTTCCAGAGCATCTCCCCCTTGGATATTTCTCTGGAAGCTCACCATGGACCCACTGAGGGAGGCAGGGTGGCACGGGCCTCAGGTGTCCTCCTGGACTCGGGAGGAAAGGATCCATCACCAGTCAGAGAGTTGCCCATCATCATACAGCAGGAATGTGAGCTGGAACCTGAACTTGAGGTCAGTGGTTTCCCCATAGCATCTTGACTCAGCCATCTGTATCTTGCACTCTCCATCCCCAGCTCGCCCCTCCCAAACACAAGGCCATCACTCCCTGACCCAGAGCTGGGTCATTCCTACTGCTCCCCCTCCCCCCAGTCCTGGGACACTTTCCTGGTTTAGGCTGGGGGTAGATGGTCCAACACCTCTGCGCCAACTCAGGGCCAGGTACAAAACGTAACGGTGTGTCCCCCTCCCCCCAAACCTCAGTCATGGAGATAAATAATATTTGAATAAAAAATTTTTAAAAATATCAACACAAATGCAAAAACAGCCACGGTGAACAAAACATCACAATTTTAAATAAAGACAGGATTATGAAGCTGAGATTCATTTAAAATGATTTAAGGTGACCGCCTTGTCGAGAGAAATGATCAAATACGCCAATTTTCTCAAGTGAAAATGAAATAAGCAAAGAGAAGTAGATAGTAGATGATTTTATTACTGACACGTTTGCTCCCACCCGAGCCAGGAGAGTAGAATGACAAACTTTGTTTTTGTTGTAAATGAAGTATTTAGGCTGAAAATCACGTGCGTTTCAGTATTTTTTCAAGCACTTTAATGTTCTAAAAATAAAGTTAATTATTAAAAAAGGACATAAAATCATGGATCCAGGGGCACACATTCCTCTGGCCTTAGGCTTAGGATGGTTTTGGGCTTGGTGCTGTTACTGATCCAGTCTCTATTGAATATTTTGATATTTTATTCAGAAACTAATGATTTTTTTAGCATTAATTTGGAGTTTGAAAATTTTTACCTTAAAACGTTATCTAGATCCCTGAGTTGTTTGAAGAGATCCTTCTTAAACAATGTAAGAGATCCCTCTTAAATGTTATGCCTCACCCCAACCTTGGTCTTGCTTTAGCTGCCTCCCCATAGAGGGAATCTGCCCTCCTTTCCTGTCCCTGGTAAGGACAAAATGCAGGCTGACCCGTCAGGCTCTTGGGACCTACCTGGGGCATGTTCAGGCCTAGAAATGTCCTAGGGGGACGTGAGCAATGGGGTGGGAGCAGGCTGCCAAGGGAAGATAGATGGGCTCCAGAGACCCTACAGATAGAGATGGGCAGCCATTCCTGAGGCCATCCATCAAGTTCTCCGTGCAATGACACACCTTAATCAGGCCAGGGGGCCTCTGGGCCTCAGGGGTGGTGCGGCAGGGAGAAGCCCATGAGCAGCGGCTCCCGCAGGCTTTGAGCTAGTGCGTAGGAGGGGTAGGGCTCAGCCAGGTTGGTCAGGCTGTGCACTGACCAATTCCAGAAGAGTGCTGTACCCTTGGCTTGTCCCCCTTTGCTCCTGTCCTCCAGGTAGGACAATATCAGCTCAGACCCTGGGCTGGGGGTTGAGGGCTGGGCTGGAAGGGACTGCAGGAAGGCCGATGGGGAAATGGAAGCCGGTGAAGGGGACAGCTCAGGAGTGGGCCTGCAGACTTGCTTTTCTTTGCTTTCTCCGTGCTTTCCCTCTGTCTGCAGAATGGAGTCTGAACCCTAAGCCTGACTTTGAGGCCCTCTGTCACCTGGCCCTAGCTTCTCTTACCCTCTGACCCACCACAGGTCCTTCACAGGAACCCCCTCCTCCCTCCACTCCCAGGCCCCTCCACCTTTACTGAACGACTCCAGAGTGGCTCACCCTGCAGATCCAAGTTCTGCTTCCTCCCCAAAGCCTTCCCTGTCTGTCTGCATCTCTCCCTGTCCCACTGATTCTTGCTGGCCAGGTTTCCGTATGGAATCATCTTGTATGTTTTTAAGTCACTTCCCTGAAGGTCTGAAGGTTCTCTGAAGGCCTGTGTGACTGCTCCTGTCAAGCATTTCCCCTCGGGGCCTGGCACCTTGCTGACAGTAGTGCCTTAGGAATGAGGCGACCCTATGTGTGCTCTCAGATCTATGGTTCCCCAAGTTGAGTGGAGGGCAGGAGGCAGGGGCAGCTGCCTGAGGGGCCCCATTAGTGTCCAGTGAGGACCCTGGAGTAGGAGGGGAGCTTAGGAGTGGAGCTCAGAGATCACATCTGGTTCCTCTTGCCTTCTGCTCAGGACACGGGGTTCTGCTAGTCCTGACCTCTTACCAGCTCAGGTCAGACATTACAGTGTGCCCTTGACTTTGTTCTGCCTCTCACACTCGGTTGGCTGTGACTCCACCATGTAAATATGCACAGATCTCATTCCTTCTCACACTTGTGCTGCTGTTGTCCTAGGCAGGTCACCAAGATCTAACAGCCGGATCTGGCAGCAGCTTCTTAACCAGGTTCCTGCAATCATCCCTGCCCCCACAGCCCTTGCTGGGAAGTCCTTTTAATAGCTTTGACCTCTGCTCAAAGCTTCTGGTAGTTCCCTCTCTCAATCAGAGTTAAGTTTGAAGCCCTTACTGTGGTCTGCGAGATCCAATAAAATCTGGCCCCTTGATCCCTCTGACCTAATATCCATCAGTCTCTCCTTTATTCACTCTGCATCAGCCAGCCGCACAGACCTCTCTGCTGTTTCTGGGAAATCACAAGAACTGCCCCAGGGCCTTTGCATCACTATGCTCCCCATCTGGAATGTTCTTTCTCTAAACATTTGCTGGGCTCACTTTCTCTCTTCAGATCTTTGGTTATGTGTTCCTTACTCAAAGAGGCCCTCCCTCGTTTTCCAGAAAAATAACATCTCTGCCCCACCCCTCTCCATCTCCTTACCCTGCTTTTGTGTTGCTTTATGGCACTCAGGATATTACAGAACTGTTTGTTTACCATCTGTCTCCCTCCACAGGCAGAGGCAGTGACTTTTTCCGTTTTGTTCACTATTGTATCTGCAGTGCCTAGAATAGCAAGGGCACGCTGTAGGCACTTCCTATGAATGGCTACTAGTTGCAGAAAGACAGAGCTCTCCCATCTGCATATGGGTGGATGGACTCCATCTTGGCAGGCCATGGGCAGCTCCCGTGCTCTGGTTGAAGGCCCCTCTGCACCCTGTGGTCCCTACTTTGTGGGAGGTGAGCACCTTACACATTCCCATGCAGAACCTTATTCCATCTCCTCTGCAATTCCCGGAGGCTCCCAGGGTTCGAGTGAGAAGCCTGAGGTCACCTGTGAGGTAAGGGTAGAGCGTGCGTCATAGCTCAGGCCCCTGGGGCCCAGCCTTGTTGTTCTGGTTCTGCTGGGTGGCCCTGTGGCCTGATTCATGAGAGCCCTGCCTGAGCCCCTGGCCCGGCCGGCTCCCTGGGAGGTTGCTGAGCGAATCCCTAGTCTCTCCAGTCTGGGCATGGTTCCAGGTGTGAGTCACTGCTTAGTCACTGTTCTGGCTTACTTTATGATGAAGGGTGATTATAATAAAGGCCATTAATCACAGGGAACGATGGCTCACACTTGGGAGTTCTCCAGCCTGGTTTTGCTAGAGAGCCCAGGGTGTTTCCATTCATCTCAAACGGTCTTTCTGAATCGTGGGGACAGCCAGCGAGACTTGTTCCTATTTTACAGCCAGGGAAACGGAGAGCCTGGAAGGTATAATGACTTGCCCAAGGTCTCAGATGACGTCAGGGGAGGAACTAGAGCAATGGCGTGCCAGGAAGGCGGCTCTTCAAACACAACGCAACACTAAACAAAACCCTGATGGCGGTGTTTGGTGAGCCTATGGCTCGAATGCTCCCGTGATAGCCAATTTCAAGTTACCAACATGCGGCTGCTGGCAGAGTTGGGAAGAGAAGGCACCGCTGGCTCTCACGGGCAGTACAAGCCCCCTCCGGCCCACCACTGGGTCAGGGCACGCTGGGTCAGGGCTTCTAACTTCCCTTCCAAAGCTCACAGTCTGTAAGACACGTTGACACAGAGTGCTCACTGGATTTTCCTAACAGCCTTTTTATTTTTATTTTTTATTTATTTATTTGAGAGAGAGAGAGCACAAATAGGCAGAGCGGCAGGCAGAGGGAAAATCAGGCTCCATACTGAGCAGGAAAAAACAAAACAAAACAAACAAACAAAAAAACCAAACTCCTCTTAGGAAGCCCAATGTGGGACTCGATCCCAGAACCTTGGGATCAGGTCCTGAGCTGAAGGCAACAACTGAACCAACGACTGAACCACCCAGGCGCCTCTTAACAGTCTTTTTCGATAGGCAGTTATTACGTCCGTTTATCAGATGAGAAAACTGGGGCTCAACAATGAACTGATCTGTTGGAGGTGGGAGGGGAGGGCTCTGCTTGCTGGGAATGCAGCCAGGGCGCGACGGAAACCCTGTCTGGCCAGTCCTCCAGTTGTTTCTCCAGCAACTGGAGTGGGCTTTGAGCCCCTGCATGCAGTGGACGGTTGCTGGTGGAGGCGAAGCTGCCCGAGCTTGCTGGTGACCTTGGTGGTCATTCATTTGTTCCACCAACTTTACTGAGTGCTGTTCTCTGTGGGGCCTTTGCAAGGTGCCGGGTGCAGACAGTAAGGACTCTTGGTCCCTGACCACAGGGGACATATAGTCCAGGTGCGGGGAGGGACCCACACAGTGCCGGGACTGACATGGGGAGATGCAGGGTACCTGGAAACCTGGGAGGGACCTAGACCACAGAAGGCTGAGCCTGCCGGGCCTATGCAGCATGCAGGGTGGGGGTGTTGAGAGGGGACTAGGAAGGAAGCAAGAGAAGGTGAGAGACAGTCACATGTGTGCCAAGTGTTGGGAGAAGAGGAGTGAGCTGGAGGTGTGCAGGAGGGGGAGCTGAGGCTGGAGGAAAGCGGACCCTAAGTCAGACCCTTCCTGCCCAGGGCCTCTGGTTCTGCACCGGCGGGTCCCCGAGGCCTTTTCCGCTCTGACAGTCCCTGGTCCAGTATTCGGAGTGCGCTCAGTCACTGAGTTTGCTGGAGTCAGAGACTCTGGAGTGCCATGAGGCAGATGCCAGCCTGGCCAGAGTCTGTCAAAGCTCCATTTGGATGGAGGAGCCCTGGCAAACAGACCTCCTGTCGCTGGTCTTAAAATCCCTGGCTCCCCAGAGCTCAGTGGAGGCAGGAAAGCTGTCGGCTGCCCGGGTGCCATCCTCATGCTCCCAGACACAGAGCAAAGCCACACAAGGTGGGGGTGGTGTCAGAAAAGGCCACGTGTGGACTCTGGCCACAGGCCCCCAGGGGCTGGAGGGAGCCCGCAGGGCAGGCTGTGTGTCAGCGAGAAGGGAAGGGTAGGGGTTCCCAGTGCAGATGGATAACCACAGGGCATGTGGGCCGAGGCCTCACTTGGCTCTGGGTGCCCCAGGGGGCAACAGAACACTTCCCGGCATTGGCCAGTGCGGGTGGGGCAGGCACTCTGAAGCCCTAAGCATTCGGGCAGCACGTTCACTACCCCGAAGCCACTGTGCGGAGAGGCCACGTGGAGAGACCACACACAGATGGAGAGAGATGCCTGAGGAGAGGAGAGAAGACTTCAACATGACCCTAGCCCCTCTGCCCCTCCTACGTCTGATTGCAATGAGACACCCTGAGCCAGAGCCATCTTGCTGAGCTGGCGTTAGCTCCTTGACCCACAGAAACCTTGAGAGCTAATAAATGATTACTGCTATTTAAAGCCCTTGAGTGTGGGCTGATTTGTTACACGGCAACAGACAACTGGAACACATTTTGCAGAAATGGCCTGCCGATTCTCAAAGGAACCTGTGCTCCAAACATTGTGAGGCACTGTGCTGTTTGTAACAGGCTTTCTTATACATACTCATCTTTCTCTTTACGATAGCCAAGAACACTGCTAGGGCAGGTATTCTTAATTCTTACAGAAGAAGACACTGAGGGTCAGAGAGGCTAAGTGATTTGGACAAGGTGCACACAGGACCAGGGCCTAGGAATTTGACTGCAAGTCCACTGTCTTCTCTACCACACCATGCCTCCTCGCCAGCTCATTTCTCAACTACATGGGAATCCAAGTCTTTGGCCAAGTTTGGAGGGAGGGATGAGTGCAATGGAGGCAACAGGAAGGAAGACCTCAAGGAAGCGGGGTAGAGTTAGGGATTCCTGGAAAAGGAGGTTCAGTCCAGGGTAGACTGCAAAGCTTTTGAGAGCTAAGTCTGGCTTTCTTTTTCACGAGCTCAGAATGCTGAACAGAAGCCCGCAGAAAAGTCGGGGTGGGAGGCAAACATGAAGACTCAGTGCCAACAGTGCTGGGCTGTGAGTCAGGGCTGGGGAAGCAGGGCTCAGCCAACAGGGACAGACCCAGATCCTAAGTCCCAGAAACATCTCTCTGGACCCCCAGGAACTATAATCACCCAGAACTGCTTCTTGAAGGAGGATGGGAGGGACCTGCAGGCAAGGAACCAAGCAGTGGAGGGAAGAGAGGGGACCCACTCTTGAAGGTGGTGGGTAATGGCAGAGGAAAATGTACTCCTGGATCCCTCTGAGAATCCTTTCAGACTGCAGGTCAAATACTTAACAGAGCAGCTGCATAAATTAACATACTTTATATAGGGAATGCACTTTGCATGTGCCTGGGCTTAAGAGCCCGTTCAGTGGTGTGTGTGCTTGTGCATGCGTGCGTGCATGCGTGCGTGCGAGTGTGCGAGGCCCCTCTTCACTGAAATGACTGACAAGGGCCATTTCCTGTTGCCCTTCCTCTCTGCTGTCTCTCACCAGGAGGGAGCATGTCCAGGGTGGGTCAGACAAATCACACAGGTCTCCCTGGTGCCCAAGCCCACCGCCACCAGACTGAGCACATGACGGCGCACCGCGCGGGCCCTGGAGAGCTGTTCCGGCTTGCCTCTGCTTTGCAGAATCAGCTCAGGTTGCCTAGAACGCTCTTTATGGAGGAGGATGCCCCATCCCAGAGCCCGAAGTTGACTTGGTCCAGGCAGCACAGCTGGCTTTCCTGCTTACTTTCTTCGAGGTGGACCCCTCTGATGGAGAAGTTCCCCACTCTTCAGCCAGAGAGGAAGCCAGGCTGACTGCACCTGTGTGAGTGCCCAGGGACAAGACAGCTCATCTGCCTTCTCTTCCCACATGGGGCCTGCTGCTCTTGGGGCAGGGAGGCTCCTGCACTGGTGCGGGATGGGGGAGGTTCCGTTATCAGCACTTTCTCTGCCCCAAGCCTGGGGCTGAGCCCAGAGATTCCCAGATGACTAAATCGTAGCCATGGACCCCTGTGGGGCCCACAGACCTTCCCAATCCCCAGAGCCCTGCAGGTAACTGGGGCAGGTGGTTGGCTCACAGGTAAGTGTTTTCCCCATTTTACAGATGAGGACACTGAGGCTCAGAGAGTTCAAGGGACAGATTTGCCCAAAGTCTGTTCATCAGACCCTGTGCCTCCCTTCGAGCTGGACTGGGCTGATGAGTGGGAGGGGGCAGGGGACGTGGTGGCCAGAAGCTCCAAAAGCCCAGGTGTGGTAAAAAAGGGGACCCTGACACAGGGGAGTCAGTTTCTTTCCCCAAATGATGTCATCAGCTGAGACAAAAAGGAGATAGTTGAGGGGAAAAAATGCACATTTCTGCATTCCGAGTTTCCCCCTCATTAATTTTAATCTAATTTGATCACAACATTCCTTGGTAAACAGCAGCCTCCCTTAATAAGCCAGGCTCTTCCCCCCGACCCTGCAATTGTGTTCTTAATCAGCTAGTGTATCAGGAAAGACTCACAGCTAATTGTCGCCAGGCCTTGTGCTATCCTGTGTGTCAAGGTAAGGGATGGCAGCGAGAGATAATTATAATCAGATCTAATTAGTAATTATAACAGATTCCAACTAGAAATTGTTTTCAGTTAAATATTCCCAGAGAGGTGCTAATAGTCTCCGGGGCACACTGAGTGCCACAGACACAGGGGGAAGGGGTTCATGGGGAGCCAGTGACTTTGCACCCGTGATTTTCATCCTCTGACCTGCTAGTGAGTATGGGCATGGCTAAGGCACAGGAGGTGGGTGGGTCTGTGGGGGCGAAGCAGGCACTCAGGCACTCACCGGGCTCTGGGGGCCACCTGCGTCTCTGGTGGTGGTACCTTCCCCAGCTGAGCCGCCCGCCGTGGGCCTTCAGCAAATACCAATGATCAAAATGGCTCAGGACCCCAAGACAGGGAAACTTCTGGATTATTCAAGAATAATATGCTTAGTCACCATGCGATATTTGCTGCTAGAATCACTGTTGAGTTGAATGGCATTCAAGGTATTCCGCAGGAGTCCTCAGGCTAACAAAAATCGGGGGGAGGGACTCTCCATCCCCACTACAGCACCCCTGCCCCAGCATTTGCCCTTTCTTGTCTCTAGCAAGTGCTTCGGCAAACTCCTGGTTGTCCTACCTTCTGTTAACCAGGATCTAACACACGGGCACTTTCCTGCCTTCAGACCCATACCCCATATGCTATATGGTTCTTTTTCAGGGGGCATCAGGTCAGGAGATGAACTTCGTCAAACGCCTACAATGGTTTCCACTGCTTATAACCAAGGTTTAAACTCTCTGGCATGGCTCAAGTCCCTTTTTTATGGAGTGTCTCCCCTTACACTTCTCACCCACTCCATTCCTTTCTCATCCACTCCAGTCATCCCTGAACCCCGGCTCTCCATTCAGAGTGTGCTGTTTTGGATGTCTCTGTGCTTTCACTTGTGTTATTATGATGATTTTTTTTTCATCCTCCTTCTACTAAAATCCTACTGATTCTATCCAGGAAGATTTCAGAATCCGCTTCTCTTGTGAAGCCTTCCCAGATCTCCTCCACTGAAACGAACACTTTCTCTGTATTTTGCTTACATATTCAAACACTTTTTTCATTCTGCCTCATATGACAGTAAGTGGCTTAAGTGTTTTCTCTGTCCTGTGGCTATAAACTCCTTGAAGGTACAGAGGATGGTTTACTATTTCTGCGTCTCCCCTTTGTCTTTGACACTTTTACAGAGAGTAGAAATTTAATAAAGATTTGCTGAATAAAGGAGCTGGGAAGCTTCCACTCAGAGACCGCATTACGATATTAATGCTAGTGCTGCCGGGAAGCTGACCTTGACATTTCTAGGTCCGGGCCTTTGAACCTGCCTCTACATTGGGTGCTGTTGGGTTGCTGGAGGATGATGAGATGGAATTTGGTGAGAGGATCCAGGAATGCCTGCGTCCTGTTTAAATCAGCTTTCCCGAACCCACATGTGGCGATTGAGCGCTGGAAGTGAGGTTAGTGTGATTGGAGAGCTATATTTTTAGTTTTATTTGATCTTAATTAACTCGAAATTAAAATCAAGTAGCCACCTGTGGCCGGCAGCTGCTGCATCAGACAGCAGGTCTAGAGTCTCCAGTGGGAGACCTCAGCACACGGGGCAGCACGAAGAGCCTAGAACCAAAGGCTATTTTGTGTCAAATGAGGCTGGCCACAAGTTCTGCCAGAGACTCCTACTGGTTCCAGTAGGAAAATGGGATCTATTTTTAATGCATTCTTATATTATTTCAGGGCTGATGTGGGTAGGATGTCGATCTGATAACTCTCTATTAACTAAAGTACTAGATTAATAAAGGACACGCCCCTCCCCCACCACATTGGGAAATGAGAGCCTAATGTTACTTAATTCACTGCCTGCTGAGCGGATCCTCCCGCTCCCGCCTGTCACGGGTCCCATTTAAATGCCACGCTCCGTAAGGAGCATTTTCATACCAGGCGGTGAGTGGCAGGAGAGAGCCTGGTCACCAGTTCTGGGCTTGTGTCACCTTAGAGCTGCTGTTAGCTGGGAAGGAACACACTGTCCATTCATCTATGACAAACTGATTAATTTGTTCAAATTCCACTCATGCTCCAAAGCTCACCTAAAACCCTCCTGCAAGCCTGCCTTTGCTAACTTGGCTGGGACGACAGGGTGCTGCTGGCCTTCTGCCTTCCCCCCTCCTTGTCCTGCTTCAGGCCAGGTGGGAGGTGCATGCTGGGAGTCTACGACGGGGCTCAATGAGGCCAGGGGATTTCAGTGTCAGGTGGATGCAGCTAGTTGTGGAGATGAGCAACGGCAAGTGGGGACCAGGGAGCTGCACTGCGCTCAGGGGAGCCGCCCCTCCATTGCTGTTGCCCAGCAGGCAAATGGCCTTGATACTGCCAGATCTTTGCAACAGAAGCCAGAAATGTGAATTTTTAATACAAAACCCTTCAGAATCTTACATGCTGGCAACGGATTTAGAAACCTCTAAAGATACTCTGGGAGCGAAGCAGACGTGTCTGTGTGCCTATGTGGCCTGCCCGTTGCCAGCTGCCTCTCGCAAACCTGGGCTCAGGGATTCCTGCAGCCTCTGTCCACTTGATAGTCCCTCATTCCTTGGCAAAGCCCATGCTACCCCTTGCATAGGGTTTGCGGTTGACACACTTTGTTGGAAAATGTGTCTACAGGGAAGGCAGAGTCCCAGACGTGTCACGTGTGTGCAAGGCCCAGGGGTCTGTCCTGGGAATGCTGCCCCTAGCTCCCCCAGCCACTGCCATCCCCACCCCCCCCCCCCGCCCCGGTTGGGGCAGGATAAGATGGGGCAGGTCCTCTGTCTAGTGGCTTTCCAAAGAAGCCATCCCTCCAGGTGGACACACCTTGGAGTAAAGAGATTCAATTAAGCACCGGTTCACAGCCAGTGCTGAAATCCTCCCTCCAGAGAACCATTTCCTGCGATGGATTTTTTAAGACCAGCAGTTGGAGAATCTCTCTCTCTCTCTCTCTTTTTCCTTTTGGTACTGTGTCTCTAGTCAATAAATAAGTGGGAAATAAAGGATTTGAGAGAAAATAGGATGCAGTCAAAAGGTAAATTGTGGGCTTAAAAGCCCCCAAGAGACTGCTACAGACCTGGAAATGTTTCCTGGTTTGGTGCCCCCCTCCTCCAAACCTGGGTTCAGGCTCTTGGATTTGCATTTCCGAAAGGTAATCGTGAAAACTGATTTCCCTTGGTTGCATTTCGTTGGTGTAGAAACTAAAGAGGCTGTTGCTTTACAGTAATAACATCAACATTTCAGCCACCTTCGCCTTAATTATTTCCTCTGTCTTGCCAATGGAAGCCGTTGAATGTGATTTATAGGCGGCCAGGAAGTGGCGTGAGCGGGTGTGTGGCTCAGATAGGGGGCCAAGATGATGTCCCCCCTCACTGGGTGTCACTGGTATAAAAACAAGAACTAAAAGCTTTGCAGCACTTAAGTAATAATAAAGTCAACATTTCACCTGCCTTTCCCTTAATTATTTTTCTATCTCATTCTTGGTACCTGAACCTCCGTAGATAAGATTCAGCACAGATAAAAGCCAAGGGCTCTCATTCTTTTCCACACATAAGCTGCTGCTCTTCTGCCACTCTGTGGGACAAGGGAGCTGTGGATGGCAGACAGGCTCTCTCCCAGATCTGTCCGGGGAGGTTTCAGAGACTGTGGACCCCAGATGGGCCAAGGGCAACGGGAAAGGGAGACAGGTGGGAGTGAAGGCAGGCGTGGGCACAAGGAGGGCCACCCTGGTCTGGGAGGCAGGTGCAGCCTAGAAGCTGGAAGTCGAGGCGGGGCCGTCTCCCCTAGGTGCTCCTAGGCAGTGAAGAGTGGGTCCCATTAGACTTGGGGGGAGGGGTCTGATCACACATGCTCCTACGAAAGCTCCCAAGACAGTGGAAAAAGCACCTGGGATTGTCTAAGCTTCACTGCTAGCTAGCTGAGCGGTCTTGGGGAAGTAGCTCAACCCTTCTGGGCCATAGTCTCCTAAAAATAAATAAGTTGGTCTATATTAGTTATTAAACTTTGGGGAGAGTCCTGATTGACTCTTATGAGAATGTGAAACAGCACCCCAGAAATGCATATCTACATTCAGGTCTTTGCATCCAAGTTTACAGGGATGAAAGGCACCACCCCCAAAACCTTGGCATTGTGCTGGACTCCTCTCTTTTTCTCCCACCTGCAGTCCATTACCTCCACTGCCACCATCCTGGTCGGAGTCCCCTCACCTTTCACTTGGGTCACTGCAAGAGTCACTTAACAGATCTCCTTCTCCCGCCCTCTTGTAGTTTGTACTCAATTCAGCAGCCGCGGTGATCCTTTTAAAAAAGGAACTTGGAGGGGTGTCTGGGTGGCTCAGTTGTTAACTGTCTACCTTCAGCTCAGGCTGTGATCCCAGGATCCCAGGAGCCCACTTTGGGCTCTCTGCTCAGTGAGAAGCCTGCTTCCCCCTCTCTCATTCCCCTTGCTTGTGTTCTGTCTCTCACTCTCTCTCTCTGTCAAATAAATACATAAAAATCTTTTTAAAAAAATGGAACTTGGATCATCCACTCCTCTATTTAGAACCCTTCAATGACTGCTTTTTCAGGTAATGTAGAGATTTTATTTCAAGATTCACAGCCAACACATTCACCTCTTCAAGTCTTTGTTTAAAAAGCTAACTTCTAGGAACACCTGGGTGGCTCAGTCATTTAAGTGTCTGCCTTTGGTTCAGGTCATTATCTCAGGGTTCTGGGATCGAGCATCATGTTGGGGTTCCCTGCCCAGTGGAGAGTCTGTTTCTCCCTCTCCATCTGCATCCCTCCAACTGCTCTTGCATGCACACACTCTCTCTCGTTCTTGTGTGAATAAATAAAATCTTAAAAAAAAAAGCCACCCCCAAAATGGAAAACCTGAGTAGAGCTATATCAAGTAAAGAAATGATAAATCTTATCAAATATGTAAAGAATAGATAATATCAATCCTTCACAAAATGTTCCAGAATATACAAGACCAGCATTGTCTTGATGTTAAACTCAAAGAGATCACAAGAAAAGAGAACCACAGACCACTGTCCATCATGACTATAGATGAAAAGACCTCAACAAAAATGAGCAAACTGAAGCCAGTATCATATGAAAAAGATTAAACACCATGACTGAAATTTATCCTGAGAATGCAAGGTTGGTTTGATATCTGAAAATCAATTAATGTAATATACCACATTAATAGAATAAAGAGCAAAAACCACATGATCATCACAAGAGATGTGGTAAGAGCATTTCATAAAACCCACTATCATTCATGGTGAAAGCTTTTAACAAAGCAGGAACAGATGGAAACTTCCTCAACTTGATATAGTGCATCCATGTAAAATTTACAGATCACATATTTTATGATGAAAGAGACTGGAAGTAAATCCAGGATATTTTTCTCATCACTTCTATTCAACTTCATGCTGGAAGTTCTAGGCAAAACAAGGGAAAAAAGGCATCAGATTGGCAAAAAAGTAAAACTATCTTTATTCTCAGACAAGATAATCCTATATGCAGAAAATCTTAAGGAATTCACAAAAACCATTAAAATCTAAAAACGTGGTTACAGCAAGGTTATAGGATCCAAGACCCATACACAAATGTCAATTGTTTTTCTGTGTATTAGCAACAGATTATCTGGAAAGTAAATTAAGAAAATCATTTTTTTACAGCAGCATCACAAAGAATAAAATGCTAGGGAATGAACTGAATACAAGGACAAGACATGAGCTAAAAACTACAAAAATTAATGATCTAAACAAATGGAGAGACGTCACGTGTTCATGGATTAGAGGGCTCAGTATTGTGAAGATGACAGTTCTCCTCAAATTGGTCTATAGCTTCAACACAATTCCTATCAAAATTTCAGAAACCATTTTGATCAGCTGATCCTAGGATTTATATGGAAATGCAAGAGAGCTAAATTAGCTAAAACCATTTTGAAAAAGAATAAAATTGGAGTTGCTTTTCCTGATTTCAAAACTTGCTAGAAAACTATAGTAATTAAGCCACCATAGTACTGGCATAAAGAAGAATCCCATAGGCCAATGAACTGAGAGCCTGGAAATAAACCCTTACATTTTTGGTCAGTTGCTACTTGACAAAGACGTTAAGGCACTTCAGAGGAGGAAATGACAGGCTTTTTCATCAAATGATGCTGGGACAACTGGATAGTTGAATGCAAAAATGATGAATTTAAGTCCTTATTTCACAAATTATAGAGAAATTAACGCAAAATGAATCACAGACTAAATCTCAGAGCCAAAACTCTAGAACTTGTAGAAGAAAATATAGGAGTAAATCTTTGTGCCCTTGGGTTAGACAAAGTTCGTAGATATAATATAAAAGATGTATTTATTTGAGAGATTGAGAGAAAGTGAGCCCAGGAGGAGGGTCAGAGGGAGAAAGGGTCTTAAGCAGACTCCCCTCTGAGCATGGAGCCAGATTTGAGGTTCAATCTTACAACCCTGAGAGCATGAGCTGGGCTCACTGGGCATGGAGTCTGCTTAAAATTCTCTCTCTCCCTCTGTCCCTCTCCCACTCATGCATGTGCTCTCTCTCCCTCTCTAAAATAAATAAATATTAAAGAAATTGATAACATCAATTGATCATATCACATGATGCTCAACATTGAGAGTCATTAGAAGGAAATCAAGGGGCACCTGGGTGGCTCAGTGGGTTAAGCTTCTGCCTTCGGCTCAGGTCATGAACTCAGGGTCCTGGGATCGAGCCCCGGATCGGGCTCTATGCTCAGTGGGGAGCCTGCTTCCCCCTCTCTCTCTGCCTGCTTCTCTGCCTACTTGTGATCTCTCTCTCTCTGTCAAATAATAAATAAAATCTTTAAAAAATTAAAAAAAAAAAGAGAAGGGAATCAAAAGCACGATGGGATACCACTTGAAACTTTCCAAAATTACCATAATAGAAGAGCTAAACGGTAACGGGTGTTGATGAGGATATACAGAAACTGGAATGCTCATAAATTGTTGGTCAGAATGGAATAAATGATGCAGCCATTTTGGAAAAGAGTTTGACACTTAAAAAGTTAGGCATAAGCTAGTTGCTCTACTCCTAGGAGCTGACCCATGAAAAATGGAAACAGAGCACCTGGGTGGCTCAGTTATGTGGCCGACTCTTGATTTTGGCTCAGGTTGTGATCTCAGGGTCGTGAAATTGAGCCCCCCATTGGGGTCTGTGCTCAGCAGGGAATCCGCTTAAAGATTCTCTCTCTCTGTCCCTTCCCCTGCTCTCTTCCCCTCCCCCCAGAAAAATGAAAACATATACCCACACATAGACTTGTATATGAATGTTCTTAGTAGCACTATTCACGATAGCCTGAAAACTGGAACCATCCAAATGTCCATCAAGTTATGAATGGATAAACAAAGTATTTATCAATAAAAGGCAACAGAAAGAAATGAACTATGGGTACATGCAACCACATAAGCCAATCTCAAAAGTACTATGCTGAGTGAAAGGGGCCAGATGAGAAGACCACATATTGTATGGATCTATTTACATGAAATGTCCAGAAAAAGCAAGTCCATAGAGACAGAAGGAGGATCAGTGGTTCCTAGGACTGAGGGTGGAACGGAGATCAACAAGTGATCTTTTTAGGGTGATGGAAATGGCCTAATATTAATATTGTGGTGATGGTCACCCAACTCCATTCATTTACTAAAAATCATTGAGCTATACACTTAAAATGGTTGAACTTAATGGTATGTAAATTATACCTCAAGAAAGCTGTTGGAACACCTGGGTGGCTCAGTTGGTTAAGCAGCTCAGGTCATGATCCCAGCGTCCTGGGATCGAGTCCCACATCGGGCTCCTTGCTCAGCAGGGAACCTGCTTCTCCCTCTGCCTCTGCCTGCCACTCTGTCTGCCTGTGCTCACTATCTCTGACAAATAAATAAATAAAATCTTAAAAAAAAAAAAAAGAAAGAAAAGAAACCTGTTAAAAGGGCACCTGGGTGGCTCAGTGGGTTAAGCCTCTGCCTTTAGCTTGGGTCATGATCTCAGGGTCCTGGGACTGAGTCCTGCATTGGGCTCTCTGCTCAGCAGGGAGCCTGCTTCCCTCCTCTCTCTCATTTATTAAAAAATAAATGGAAAGATGAAAAAAAGTTAACTTCCCCTGGGAGGTCCCCCCTGACTGCTCAACTTGTCCTCTCTTAAGAAACTCAACTCCTTATACTCTGCTCTACTTTGAGAGCACTTACCGCCTTCTAAAAGACTATAACATTCTTGCAATGTTTATTGTTTATTGTCTAATTCCCTCTGCAGGAAAATATGTTCCACGAAGGCAGGAGATTTTACTCTGTTCATAATCTATCGGCCACACGCTGATGTATATTTCTGGTGCCTAGAACAGTATCTGACACATGGAAGGTGCCCAGATCCATGCTGAAAAAATGAAGTGAAGAAGCCTTGCTTGGTGGATTCCCTCCAGTTCTGATTCTCTAAATCAAGGTTAGGTTTCAGTCTTCAGGAGAACCATTGCCCATGCCAACTTGGTATTTGGGGCCAGGGCTGGAAGAGAGCCAGGGTCTTCCCAGGTGACCCTTTGTTAGAGCCCAACTTTCCCAGTCAGAGAAGATGCGTTTTCCTTCCCATGTGTTGTGCAGGCTCTAGTCTATTTCCTTTCCTCCCCTCCCCTCCCCTCTCATCTCCTAGCCATTTGCAAGATGAGTTCTTTCCATCATCCTAGGGAACAAGTGTGTGTCCATCTCTGTGTGTAGAGAGACGGGGAGCGAGCAGAGCAGGGAGGAAGCGGTGTGTCTGGGAGGTGCAGCTCTTCCAGCGGGATGGCTGTGTGGCCATGGGCTTGCCCCTCTGCTTCTTGCTTTCTCCCCACCCCCCCTGAGGCTGCTATAGTGTTCCTGGCAGGCACCAGGTGATTCTTCAGCCGCTAACACGGTTCCTGACATATTTACACATGGAAAGTTCCTCCTTTCCATAAACATTTACAAACACCTGATCGACTTGTGAAAATGTGACACTCTTTTGGAAGCCAGCCTTCTTGGGCTGCGGGGCTCAGGTACTTTGGTAAAACGGAAGCACCTGCACGGGCTTCTGGGTGCCTAGCACACTCCCAGTTAGGAAAACCCCCTCTGACCGGACAGAATCATGCCGAGGCCTGGAGCGAGGGGGAAACAAGCAGCGGGCATTCCTCTGATAATGAGACTTAATGGGATGGAAAACCGATGCTGTGGGTCCAGAGACCCTGGCTCCCCAGGCGTATCTGGGAAACAGGGTGTGGGGGGGCTGTCAGGAAGCTTTCGGTTCCTTGTGCAGGCCCCTCTCTGACGCTGGGGGCCCTGGGACGGTTCAAAAGGGGCTCCTGGAATTCCCTGGGGCTGGAAGGAGACCTGTATCCTGATGGTCCATTATCTTAAGGGGAGGACTACGAGGCAGTGGGCCAGGGTTCCCAAAATGCCCCTCTCTGGCCAGACCTCCCAGCTGGGTCGCACCCCAACACAGCCCCAAACTAACAGAGCTCTGGCTGTTCCCCCTCCTGAGATAGCTGTGCATCTTTGCTCTGGAGAGAAGTGACACCCCTGCCACGTAGGTGTCCTCCGCTGACCTGGGACAGCAGGGGTCTCCTCGGGGGCTCCGGCCTCCACCCCCTCTCCTGGGACCCTCTTTCTGCCACCGCTCCTGTGGGTGTGCTTTGGGCAAGTGACTTCATCTGGAAACTCCCTGCTGAAACTCCACCCCTCCACTGTCCCACCGGCTGCCGGGGGAAGGCTTTCATTTGGTGGTGCTTTCCTTTCTCATTTCATGCTGTAATGGAGATTCATTGCTAGTTTTAAATCCATAATTTGCCATGAAACCCTCGTCTCAGGCCCGGGCTGAGGTTGAAGCGGAGAAGTGGCGAGCTATTTTTACCCCTGGAGTCTCCCTGCCCAGCTCAGCAGGTCTGGCCTCCCCCCGGGGCTGGCTTGGACCACCGTCCTGGGTGGGACACCCATGGTGCCCCAGAGGCTGGAGTCGTGAGAGAGGTGATTCCTTCCCGGGTGGGACCCCGCTGGCCCTGGCCCTCCCTCTGGGTCACTGTGACCCTTCCTCCCTGCACTTGGTTTCTCATTATGGGGAATCAGTAGAAAAGCGGGGTCTCGCGCTGGGTCTCTCACGCCCCACCTGCTCTGTTCATTTCTGGGCCTGACCAGGAGGGGACGGTCAGAGCTTTTGTTGAGTTACTAAGATTTGTCCATTTCCCAACAGTGACAGATTCTCTTGACCGAGGGTCCCTGTGTCTTTCCACTATGATTCGGCCATGCTTAGAATTGAGTGTGTGTGTGTGTGTGTGTGTGCATGCACACCCGTGCATTTGTCCTTGAGGTGAGGCATCTGTGTGTGTCTACGATTGATGCATGAACAGGAAGCCTCGTATGTAGCCAGCTGGGTTTCCTGACAGGACTCCTGCAAGGCCCCCGGACATAAGCCGGCTCTTGCCTGTGCTTTTTCGGGCATGTGGGGACATGCGGGAGCCATGCCCAAGGCAGAGGAAGCAGCCCCCTGATGGCAGAGTAGGTGAGGGCCCCCCTGAGGGCAGCTGCAGCCTGGAAGTTACAGGAAGGTGGCTCTCCCCTCCCAGGCAGCTGCTGGTTCCGCGGCAAATGGCTGATGTCAGGAGATCAAGGTCCTCTTGCAGCCCTCCAGTCTAGCTCACGCTCCCCTTTGCTGAGCAGTGAAGGCTGCTCAGCATCTCCCAGGGTCACACTTGGTTAAAGCAGTGGAAGAACATATTATCCTTGCTCCTCAGAGCCAGGGAACAATGGGAACAGTGCCCCTCAGACCCGACCCCCAAACTACTATCAAATGAAGGCAAATCACAGCCGGACCGAGGCGCGGACTTGGACTTCCTCTTCCCCGCTCCTGATTTTATCAGACAGAGAGAGACAGAGGGTCCAGAGATGGTTATGCATCACTATCCCAGGTCTCAAGGGCAAAGACCCAGGCCTGTCATGTCGGTGCAAGACCTGGGACAATGATGTGTGTCTTCCAACCTCCAGGTGGAGGCCCTTGTCCTGCTTAGACCCGGAGGCGTGGCAGTGCTCTGGGTATGATGGTGGCATCCTTCGGGGCCGTGGGGCTGTTTGGGGAGCCTCAGACATGTAGTGATGGGGACCCTGAGGGGTCAGCAGAACTCTGTACGGGGTGGTGGGGGTGGGGAGCTGGAGGCGGAGTGCCTTGCCTGTGCAGCAGACCCAGTGGGCTCCTACAGAACCTCCCTGCCTTTCCTTGTGCTGCTGTTGAAAGCAAGAGATGCTGGAAGGTGGTGAGGAGGGCCTGGCTGTGGGTTGGCCACTGGGGACGCTGCCTCCGGTCCAAGGCAGAGTGTTGGGCCTCTCCAGCGAGACCATTTAAATAGGCTGATTATCTCTCTTCTCATTGGCTGGGTCTGGGCAGGGTAAGGCAGGCATGGGTGTCTCTGGCATCAGGTCTCCCCACTTCCTGCCTGCCCTCCCCCCTACACACAGATGGGAAGGGAAGCACTGAGTTTGCCTCCATCCCTGATGGACCCCCCCAAGCCCTTTGGGGCCTTGCAATTTGTTCTGACACTGAGGTTGAAATGAAGAACAGGTAGATGGGGAGTCAGGCTGGCGGTGGCGGGAAAGGGGGGCAGCATTCCTTTCCATGGAAGATTAGAGAATCAGGGAGACTGTGGGGGGGGGCAGCAGGAGGGAGGGCCCAGCTCTGAAGTCAATGTACGTGACCCAGTGGCTACAGGAACCTCCAGAGAGACCCTCCATCACTGCCTCCTGCCCTGCCCAACCTCCACATGCCACTGACTACAGATCTGGGCAGCTACTCAGGGAGGTCATATGACTAACTACCCTCAATATAATACAATAATATAAATATAATCATATAATAATACTTTATTAGTATATTAATATAATTAATATCATTAATAATATTAATATCATTATATAATATAATAAATAAGTTAATTAAAATAAATATTATTATATTATATTATATTATATTATAATGTAATTTAGAAGACAGGCACTATTGATCACCTTACGGTAATTCAATGCCCTCAGACCACGCTCACCTTATAACCTGCCCAAGCAGGTAAACACAGAAAGCAAATTAAACCAAGAGGGGCACGTGGTGCCCCAAGAGACATGGAGGAGGAGACTCTGCTTCTGTCCCTGGGCCCCCAGTAAGGGCAGAGTGGCAGGAAGGGAGTGGGAAGGAGCTGGTGGCAGGGGCAGGGGCGCGGGGGCTGGGCTGAGGGGGATAATAGCTCAGACCCCGGCTCCCATCTGGAACTTCAGGAGATAAGGATGCTGCCTTTGCTCCTCTCTCCCCTCTCTGGCTTGTTTGCTGCCCCTATTTGGGGGTGATTGCAGGGTAATGAATGTGGCAGGAAGCAGACACACAGCACAAATTAGATACAGCACCTAAGACCAGGCCGGGGCCCAGGCAAAACACGCTTAATAAGGAGATAAGGAAATCAATTCTGCTTGTCTTCCCAGGTGTGCGAGCCCAGGAGAGGCCCACAGGATTCGTGTCTTTCTGCCTTGCGTGCTGGATGGCAAAGCTTCTTCAGGGCCCAGAGCCTGGCCCCCCCAGGAAGGAAGGGCTGCTTGTTGGTGCTGCTTAGCATGGCAAAAATAATAGTAACCACCACCATGAGTATGATAATAACGGCAGGCTCTTCTGTGGCTTGCCTCTTACCGGGCGCTGTTTTGAGCAATGTCTTACATCAATTATCCTGTTAAATCCTCTCTACAACCCTAAGAGGGCAGGGAGGACTATTACCCCATTTTACATATGAAGAAACCGGGGCACAGCGGGCAGGCGACTCGTCCAAGGTCACAGCACAGATAAAGTGACACAGCTAGATTTCCAGGATAGGCCGTCTGGCTTTCAGAGTCTGGGCTGTTACCTGAAGCCGCGTTGCCCCTCTAAACACAACCGACAAAACACAACACGCACAATATGACACAGCCGTGGGGCTCACTGTCTGCCAGGCACCGTCCCCCGCAGCGAGGGGGGGACTCCCTCTTGTTTGCCCCAAGCCCGGTTGCTACAGTTCTATATGAGCATTCCTGAGTACCCAGACGTGCCCGCAGGCTGTCCTGGGCAGGACGGCGAGAGACCCACTGGGGGAGACAGACAGGGAAACGGTTACTCTCAAGATTGTGAGTTGAGTGTTGTGACCGAGGTGCAGACGGAGGGCTAAGGGAGCCCAGAATGGGAAAGCCAGGCCATGTGGCATTCAGGGAAGGCTTCCTGGAGGAGGTGATGTCCAAGATGGTTCCTGACAGGGGAGCAAGAGTCGGCCAAGGGAAGAAAGGAGGGAAGGACCTTCCAGGCAGCAACACACAGGTGCGAAGGCACGTTAAGTGTGGGCATGGGAAGGAACTGCAAGCTGGAGCAAAGGGGTGCCAGAGCAGGGGCTGGAGGGAAAGGAGATGAATTAAAAGGGAGGGGGGGACTTGGGCTTTGTTCTGTGGGGGGGCCTCTTCACCCCTGAAGAACAGCTCGGTCTGTCCCTTACTGACAGGGAGATTGTGGCTGGGTTTCTTGCCACCGGGTTCTGGAAGAGCTGGGAGAAGCCCGTGCTCTTGGGCTGTGTTTCAGCTCTGCCTTCCCTTGCTGGGTGACCGAAGTTGTTCACCGTCGCTCTCTGGACCCACCTACACAGAAGATGAGCAGGTCAGGAATTGGGGGCTGCTGCCAGCGCTGAGCATTTAGGGAACCCCGGCCCCTCAGCTGCTCTGGTGGAGAGATGCGGGGGCGGGTATCATGGCTCTGAAAACTCAGGGACCCTTCCGGACCCTCTCTGTGTTTGCCTCCTCAGTGTCTGGAGCTTGACATCATTTTAAAGACGCCCTCTTTATTTGAATTGACTTAGTCTCCATCATTAAATAATTCATGTTGATTTAGAAAGCTTTGTTTCCAATGGGAGCCACAAGACAGCAGAGTTAATATTAGAACGGGCCAGGAAGATAAGGGGAATGGGAGGAAGACCGGGAAAACACCCTTTTTAATAATTAACCCGCTACCCGCCATCTTCCCCTGCCTACTTCCTGTCCCCCCCACCCTCCTCTTCTTTTTCTGTGTCCCCAGGGGTCATTACCATCCACTTCTGACCCTCACAATTCATTTGTTTAACCTGTTTACTATGGATTGACCGGCTCTCTCTGCCAGGATGCAGGCTCACCAAGGCAGGGCTGGTGTTCCCTTTCGCTGACCCATGAACCTTACTTGTCGAGCTCAGTGCTGGGCACCTAGTAGGTGTTCAGGAAATATTAATTGATCAAAACCTCGGCTTCCATTTCCTCCCTGATCTAGGTCCTCCAATTCCTTGCTTCTCAAATTTTCAGGCGGTTAGCAATTTCGAAGGCAGTATCGTCCTTAGGGCTCCGGCCCTGGGGCTGTAGAGGTGTTTGTCAGCCCTGGGGTTCCTGCCAGTGGGAGGAGGATGCAGTCTGCATGTGTGTGTGTGTGTGTGTGTGTGTGTGTGTGTGTGTGTGTGTGACTGTAACTGCAGAGTGTGTGACACTTTAGTGTGTGTGTGTGTGTGTTAGTTTGGTGCTCACACCAATTCTGGGAGATTTGATTTTTATTATCCTCATTTCATAGATGAGGAATGAGAAATGCCGTTCATTCACTTATTCATTTATTAAAAACAAAACAAAGCAAAAAACAAACAAACAAACAAAAACCCTACCCTATGTTGAGGACCTGCCCTATATTAAGTGCTGGTCAGAGAGTTGAACCAGAGTCCCTGCGGGAGGACTAAGGACCTCGCCCAAGGCACACAGCGAGTGAGCTCTAGGGGTTCTGCTCCCAGTCCCTGACTCTTCCTGCTACAACCCAGCTCTGCACACGTATAGGGGGGTCCCAGGATGTCCCGCTAAGCGGAATCCCCACAGACATGGCTTGGAAGGCACGGAAGCTGAAGACAGAAGGAGGACTCTGGGGTTAAGACACACAGCCAAGTCCAGAATCCCAGGGCTGGGCAGGACTTTGAGAGGTTCCCCTCTCCAGACTCAAAGTAAGAGGCTGCACAAAACACTCTGTTACCTTCTGTGCCTCAGTCTCCCTCGTGAATTCTGGTTCTGGTGGGAGACGAGGCCATTTTCCTCAACTACTTGGTGCCGCAAGCTGGACCCCATATTGTAGAGTTCATGGCATTTGGGGAGCCCTTCAGTGCCTAGTGACCATCTTATTTATCATCACTTTCATGTTACAGATGAGGAAACTGAGATCCAGAGAGGTGAAGTATCAAGGGCCAAGATCACAGAGCTGGTTAATGGTAGGACTGTGACTGTTGCCTCCAAGTCTGCGGCTCTGGGATGCTATTATTCTTGAGATGTTCTGCAGGTGGAAAAATGCCTGTCTCGACCCGGCCCAAGTCAAGGCATGGGCCCCCCGGACCACAGAGGGAATGCAGCCTGGCTGTTAACCTGGACCGGTAGGGGTGAGGGGTGTCCCAGAGTCTTTGCCTGGCTCTGCCCCTTCCCCTTCTTGCTCTCCTGGTCCTTTAGCTCCCTCCCTCTGCCCCCCAGGGTAGCAAATGCTCAGCTCCAAGTTGCTCCTGGCCTGATTGCATCTGGGAGCTGGAAACACAAGGCTAATTAATGCGTCTGCGACTCTAGGCTTGGCTGCTGGGGCTGGGTCCCCATGACCTCCCCGGAGCACTATGGGCTCTGTGAGCTGGCCCTCTGGTTTCTCCAGGCAGGCTCCCGGCAGATGCATATTTTAACAATGCACATCTGTTGGCCATATAACGTCTCATATTTGCCCTCCTCACTTGGTGCTTTGATGGAAGACCCCCACGGGTCTCCCTCTGTTCCAGCCAAAGTGTTTGCTTTGCAATTTTGCTGGAATGCCATCTGATTCTGCTCTCACATCTTCTGCAGGTTCTAATCAGGCTCTTACTTTATTTAATTAAAAATCTATCTCAGGCAAATACAGACTAAATTAGGAAGCTCTCTCATTCCTGGAACACAGGGAAGGCAGCCCCTCCCTTGGGGAACTGGCTGGGATATTTTCCCAGGCTGAGATGTCACAGCAAAACAGATGGGGTCTTGTTTGGGAAGCTGGCTGCCTGGGGTAGCAACGCCCCTCTTCGCTCTGTTGCTCTGTCTGTGCAGCACGGTGAGCAGACCAGAGCTCCCCTTCCAGAAGGCTGGGTCAGCTTCTGCATGCAGGGCCTCTCTCCAGGGCAGTAGGTGGGGCTGTGCACCATAAAGAAACTCCGTTGGGTTGGGTGTCTCTGGCAGAGGCCGGCTGGACCCGTGAAGGTGGGGATGGATACCTGCTGGACCAGCTCAGGGGGTGGGACCAGGGTGATCAGGAGGGGCTGGAGGCAGAGTCTGGACCAGCTCTTCTTGCCTGGGGTTAGTTTGTTAGGAAGAGTGGGGTTGGTGGAGACTTCAGGAAAGGCTGCTGGACAAATGCCTTCTCAGGCTCCTTTTCCAGCTCTCAGGAATCCCAAAGCCTAGCTGCCAGGGTCCCCTGGAAGCTCCTCCTTCCCCCTGTTCAACTGCCTTCCAGACTTGTAAAGCATATTCCCCACGCCAACCGGCTCTGCGCCAGGTCTGGACACAGGAGACGGAGATGGCGGAGACTTTGAGATGTGACCCAACACAAAACTGAGTCTGTCCAGGTAAGACTCTGTGGCCCTCCTCTCTGCAGCCCGGCCCTTAAGCAACTAGACCAAGCAGACTGTGGTGGCATTTAGGGATGCAGACAGCACTGGTCTGGAGTAGGAAATCTGGGGTCTATTTCGAGTGGTCATTAAGCCGTGAGTGGCTTTGCTCTCAGAGTCTCAATTTCCTCATCTGTACAACATTTGGACTAATTTGAGCTTGGTGATCTCCGTGAGAGGGGAGAGGAGGCAGGCTGTGAATGGTTGGGTGCTACAGGCAGAGCTCAGACAGCAAGCAGGATGAGAACTTGACGACGAGCTGCATGTGCATCTAGTCTAGGTCCTGCATGAAGTTAGGAGAGGGCAGTGCTTAGGTCCCTCTCAACTTAGCATTCTTTGGTACCCTGTACAGTGGGAGCAAGGCAGCAGAAGGTGGATTATTCTGAGGATGGGGAACGGGTTCATCTCTGGAGATGCCCAAATCAGTTCCGGCATTGCACAATACTCAAAAATCAGAAAAATTTTAGACGCTAAATCCTCCTGCGCTTCTCCACACCTCTGCACCGCGAGGTACCCCCATTCCCGTTCTAGCCACCATCTCAGGAGACGTGAAGAGTCTGCCTCTCCCTTTCCTATCCCTGATTCCTCTTCTGTAGGCCCTTCTGGACTGAGCTGTCCCAGCGTATTTACCCCGCCGGAACTGGTTGCTTTTCTCTTTCCTTCATCACAGGCTAGAGGAGACCCTGGAGTCAGGGGGAGGTTCTGGGGTCGGCCCAGAGTTAAGTCTCAAGAATCCAAGCCCCGAGCTTGGTAAGTGGTCTGCCTGGGCTTCCTGCCGTGCTTGGCATAACGTGCCCGTGTGTTGCTGTCTCCATCTGAAGATAACCTGACATGCTCTTAAATATTTCATCAGGAGCAGCCACGTGCCTTATCCTCCAGGCAAGGAGGCAGGACCCCAGCTGCTGACCCTGTGGTCGGAGCCTCACAGCAGCTGCCAAGAGGCAGGCAGGTTCCCCTCTCTGCTGCCTGGGTCCTGTCCTTTGCGGGACTGGTGGAGCCTCACCCAGGAGGCAGTGCGCTGGTACCAGAGCCCCAGCTGGGAGAACCCCGGGGCTGGGCCGTTGGCATCTCTGAGCCTCAGTTTCTCATCCAGGCCAACAATCCCTGTCCCACTGTCTTGTGTCCGAATAGCCAGGATAGCATAAGCGGAAGGGCTTTGAGAGGGTTTCTACAGTACATGCACATGTCTGCTCTTATGCCTTCTGTGTACGGCCGGTTCTCAGGGGCCTGGTCCGCAGAAGCAGCTGGCTGGAGGGGAGCTGACAGGGCATGACCTCAGAGTTGGAAGGAGGTCCTTTAAGAGGAGCCGAGCTCACTCCCTCGTCCTCAGGTGGGTCTGCCTGAGCAGAGGAGTGGAGACCTCTCAGGGAGGGTGTCTTAGGGCCACGGGGCCCCTGCGAAGCCAAGAGGAAGAAAGGCCAAGGGGGCAAAGGTCTGGTTTGGCATAAGGGCTTAAAATGAATTTTCCTAGGAATGATGTAGGCAGTCAGCAGGGGCTCCCAGGGAACGGCGGAGCATGGGGAAGGAACAGGTGCAGCGTTGGTCCCTAGGGGTGCTGAAATCATGCTTTGTTAGCACCTAGTTGGAGACAGAATGGACTCGAGGATGTGTCATACTCTCCTCTGTATCTCCACTGCCTAGCACCCGGCCTGACAACCACCACGCGTGCCGAACACGCTTCCTCATGGAATCAATAGGCATTCAGAGCCCCTTTTAGCACCTTAAGCTGGAGTCAAACCAGCTGGGGTTGGGCAGGGTCACAGGTTGCTTAGCAGTGCCCTCTGATTCCCAGGGCAGGAACTTTCACTTTCCCCTTTTAGCAGGGGAAGTGGGTCCTGATGCAGTGGGCAGCAGCTGCCAGAGCCCCGTGTGGTAACCCCTTTGGGCTTCGTCCAGTGTGGAGGCCCTTCTGGAAGCGAGCGCACAGTGCTTCCCGGAGCATCCTCGCCCCTGCATCCCCGCCCCGCGCGGCAACAGCTCTTACCCAGGACGGTGAGGCGTGCGGGGCGAGACCGTATGGCGGCCTGGATGGCCTGGCACTCGTACACAGCGTCATCTTGGAGCTCTGCCCGCAGGATCTTCAGGTGATGCTCCCCGGACAGGTGGTTCCCTACCACCAGGTACTGTGGGTAGCCTGTGGACACAGTGCGCATGTCACGGGGGCGGGGCTGGGGGGCGTTCCTGCCAAACAGGCACCACGGTGGGACTCGCGAGCTGGGGCTGGGCTTGGAGGCTGGCCTGGCAGGTGACTGCTCAGGGCCCTGACCTCGGCGTGAGGAGCACAGGAAAAGAGCTTTCCCTGGGTATTGGGCAGCGTGTGTGTGCGTGTAGGTTTAGGGATATTGGAGAGGCTATGATGGGAGAGGACGGAGAGAGCAGAGATGGAAATGCTGTGTGGGCAGACACAGCAGGGCGGGTAGTCTGGTAAGCAGTGTGCTCAGCGCTGTGGTTTACCAAGCAGACATGCATTTTGATAAGGAGACACACAGAGAGACAGAGAGACCCAGGCTGCAGTTCTCAGCAGACAGAGTAAGAAAGAGACAGGAGAAAACAGAAATCTCTGGAAAAGAAGCAAGAGTGACTTTGGTGGGGGGGCCGGATTTAGTTCAGGATGGGCAGGAAGTAGAAATCGAGGCAAACCTGAACAGTGCCCGGCATCCTCTGGCCACCTTGAACCCTAAGGGGCCCTATTCTGGTCACTCCTCCTCCCCACCTCAGACCCCAGGGCCTGATTAAGCACTTACTATGAGGAACTCAGGACACTTAGGAATGTGGGGGCCCTTATACTACTGGTGATGAATAATGGATAAATAAAAATATGAAAATTATAAATCATTAATCAGCTTTCCTCCTGCTGTGAAGGGTGAATGTAAATACTGACAGAAGTCGTGGCTGGCCAGGCTGGGCAGATCCCCTGTCCCGGCCCTTGGGCCCGAGACCTCCTTAGTGTCTTCCAGAAGGATCTCTTTCCCATCGTCCCCTTACCTGAGCTCTGTCTCCTCTCCTCCCCACCGTCCACCAGCCTCTTACAGGGACCTTCCTCCCTGTTCTCTTCCCTTCTTTCTTCAGAGGCCCACCCACCCTCCAGCAGCTACAAACATCTCCTCTTTCTAAAAGACCTTCACCAGGACAGTGTGAGTTCTCAGAAATGTGCTGTAGGAAGAAGGGGTTGGTCTAGACTAATTTTAGAGCGAAGTCTAGGGCTTAAGCCAGTGAGAAAGAGAGAGAGAGAGACAGAAACAGAGAGACAGAGGGACATGGAGTAGCTCTCCAAATGCTTCCCGTCTCTAAGTGCAGGTTAGATGTGTTCAAGGAATACCCAAGGACAGAGCTAGCACCAGTGACAGAATTAATGTGGGGAAATACTTTAGAATATTCTTAATATAATTTGAAAGGTCCAGCAGGGATAGGGTACCAGAGGTGGTAGTGAGATCCCCATCAGTAGCTGTATGCAAGCACAGTCAGGGACACAGCAGAGCAGCTTTCTATCCTAGATGGAATATTGGAGCTCTAAGCTCCCTCACATCGTAAGCTAAGGGTCTTGCAGCAGTGGAGCAGGCGTCCCCACAGGTGAGCTACACAGGGGCCACTGGCACCCATCCCTTGTCCAGAAGACAGCTGTGATCCTTCCCAGTATGCAGTATGGGGGCTTCCTGTGCAGCTGAGCCCTTCAGGCTCATGTCTTCATGGCTAGCATCATCCCCATCGTGTAGTCAAACAGCCCCGCCTGGCACAGCTGTTCTGGCCCGGCCTAAGGCGCTCACAAGGCAGACGGCTGTACCCCCGAGAGCACCACCTCCCCTCCAGCCCGCCCTTCCTGTCCTCTGCTGGGCTTTGGGAAGAATCCCAGGTAAGTTAAGTTGGCTCTCCCCAGGGCCAGGACGAGGGGCTGGAAACGGGTTCCTGCCCAGCCCTCTCCCCGCTGTTGCCCTCAATGTAGCTGGCTGTCCGCCCCCAGCCCTTCCAGCCCAGCCTCTGGATCCCGCTGTCCTTGATTAGTCCCTGGTCTCCTGCAGGCATCTTGGCTGGAGCTTGTGTTTTTGTTGTCTTGCAAGCTATCAGCAGCAGGAATTTTGCTCTCATGAGCTGCTGAAAACATCAATGATGGGTTTGTTTGTATTTGCCTAATTAGGCAACGAGCTGCAATGCTGTCCCATGGACTGGCAGGATCTTTGGAAAACGCAGGCCCAGAGGCATTGATTCTGAGCAAGTTCTAGCTCCTTCCATAGGATCATGACTCTCTTTAGCTATGCTCAGAGGATGCAAAATTATTGGGAGTCTGGGTTCTACAGTCTCGGTGCCTGGGTTCAAATGCCCATTCTGTCACTTCCTAGCTCTGTTGTCTTGGGCATGTTACTTGAACTTACTCATGCGTCAATCTCCTCATCAGCAAAATGTGGACAATATCAGGATCTTATAGAGTCACAGTGAAGATTAAGTGGGATCACCCATATTAAGTGAGTGGCAGAGAGTAGAGTCTGTAAATGCTGGTTTAAAGAAACATGACGGTGAGATGGCATAGCCAAGAGGGTCCCTGTCTTTAGCGGCGAGAACATGCAGGGTGCCAGGATTTTGGGGTGTTAGGATCCCTAACAGAATTCTTCCCTCCCCTAGGGTCTCACACATTGGGATTGGGTGTATGTTTAAATCAATTTCTTTCTCAACTGTGACTTCATTTACCTGTCAAATAAAGGGGGGAATCCTCTTTTCTCCCTGTGGATCATTGTAATTTATGACATAATGTCTGAGAATCATTTGGGCTTCTCAGAAGAAGAATGTTCTATCAATCTGAGGGCATGCATTTATAAATCATTTCCTTTGAAAGTGTTTTCCAGCCTTGATGAACAGAAAGACAGGTGGGTAGGTCTTCAGTGAGGGCATGATTCCTGTCAGCTGAGCCGTGTCACACAGAAAAGGATAAAGGTAAAACAAAAGAGGATAGAACTGTGCAGGTTGAAGTCTTACAATTCTGAGCCTCAGTTTCCCCATGGGAAACCTGTGCCGTTAGCGAGTGCTGTGCGAACACCTGCTGAGTGAAATCGGGACCTTTTCCTGTTTCTTGTTAGGCAAGCAAACAGTATTTATGGAGCATGTGAGTTTCTGTCATTATCTTCCTGACGCTTTTTTGGGGATCAGTGATCAAATAGAAAACACTTCCCTAGGAATTTGAGTTCTGTTGCTTTGCAAGGAGACAGACAACCTTCTTTATATAAATGAGGTCAAGTCAGAGAGTAAACAGACCCCAATTCATCAGAACCCCGTTGTCCCTCAGTACTTAGCAGGACCCAATCCTGACTCCAGAAAGCCATTCATGGAATTGGATGTCACAAGGTCAGTTATCCGTGTGGTGATGCACATCTGTGGTGACCTGGGACTTCCTCTTGGCCACCAACCCAGAAAAGACCCCAGTCCCTGCCTGGAGGCTGCAAACCACTGACCAGGAACCCAGAGCACCTCCTTAGCTAGCAATGATCCTGGTCCAAGCTCAAAGCCACGCAGAGCTTGAGTGATGCTCTTTTGGGAGGGTGAGATCATTCCCCCAGTTTCTCTAGGGTAAGGAAGTTCAGAGCCCCTGAAATTGGCTGGTTCCCATAATACTTAAATTTTATGGCAGCACAGTATATTTTGGAGATATTATTGTGTATTTTATCCATGCTCAGCGGGGCTGGAGCACTCAAACCCGGTGATGCTATTGACCATGGCTATAATGTTTCAATATACATTTTTGGCAAGACATAACTCACATTTTAAAATATTAATTTCCCAACCATCATGTTCCTGAGTGCACTTCGATTTTTATTTTCCTGCAGCTGTACACCACGAGAGAAGCAAAGCGACTTCTCAGTTGAATACATACATATATATATATTTTCTCCTCTTCTACCCTCGGCCATTCCCAATGGCCGGGACACCTGGATCCTTTGTTCCGAATTTTCCAGGTTATGCTAAGCCTCGCGAGCAGTCACATGCCTACCTCCCCAGGGGAGAGTAATATTTGCTGATGGGTGAGTGACCGGGTGGCTCAGTCTATTCTTTTGTCTCCCAGGGGGAAAGGATGGATCGGAAAGACATCTGTATGAGCTTAAGGGCTGACATGCACCACGGTTAACGGATGAAAGGACGTGTCGCCAACTGGGGGAGGTTAGCTGCAAGTGACGGGAGCCTACTGGGACATCCTTGCTCAAAACCAGCCTGGGTGGGCTCCTTTTCTTTTCTTTCTTCCCATGGTAACCCGTAAAACCAACTTGGTTCCTCTGTGAGTGTTCAATTTCCTTGGCTCCCTTTAGTGGATGGAAACCCGGGAAGAACCAGGTGATGACTTAAGTGGGGGATATATTCTGGACCAAGAAAAGGGAACATGTTGCTTCTAGGCATCTGACTTTACCTGAAATGTGTTTGACTTTTTTGAAGAGATCCCTCAGGGCCACCCTGTTCGGGTTTGGCCACCAGGTTTGAGGGTTTACAGATAATTCATTACCGGTGGTCGGAAGGGCTCTCAAAGTCCTATGGGTCCTGGACTCAGAGCTTTCCCACCCTGGCTCTGCCCGAGGGGGGATGCACAATGAAATCTGGAGATTTAATCTCCAAATGCCCATGAAGGTGAGGTTCCTGAGGAGGCCACAGGTCTGGGGGTACTCACTTGAGAGGTCCCTGCCCACACCCAGAGCCAAGCCGTCTTTGATCCACAGGACAAAGCCATCGTATTCGGGGATGGCGCACAGCAGAGTCACTGGCTGGCCCGACACCACGGCCTGGTCCTGGGGTTGCTGGCTGAAGGAGTACACTTGGCCTGGGAAGGAAATAAGCACAGCGGTCAGTTACCTGCAGGGAGCAGTGTCTGGAGGCTTCCCCAATTAAGAAGCAGAGCAGAGGCTGGCCCAGGGGAGAAGCACCCCCAATGCCCGCCCCCCTCCGCCGCCCCTGCATCTTACTTCCTGCCTGGGGCCCAGCAACAGCTTCCTAGCTGCCCCCAGCTTAATTCCCTGCTTCTGCAGCTGGCTTGAAGCCGCCAGTCATCATTCCTTAGTATACACACACACACACACACACACACACACACACACACACTGTGACCCAGCCTCCTCCAGCCCCCAAAGAGGCCAACCCAGCCACCCTTGGGACTAGTTCTGCCACTTTCCACTGGGCTAACTCTTACTTGCTACTGCTGGCTTGCCCCTCCTCCCACTACAGAGCAGAAGCAAGAGGGAGCCCTCCAGCAGCAGGCATCCTGTGGGGGTGAGCCTTAAGAAGGCAAGTTGGGCATGGGGAGTAGAGCGCTTTGGTTAAAAACCCAAGAATCCAGGGAAAACATTATTGTTTCAGTAGTTCCCAGGCTGATATAGCGTGGCCCAGCACATGCAGATAGCGTGGCCCAGCATGTGCAGGGGTACCTGCTTTGCCTTTTTTTCTGGTGGCAGCCCCAGCTCCGGCTTCCCTACCACCTGGGAGAAGGTCACGGGTGTGACCCCAAGCTCTCCCATGCACCCCTGGGAGCGAGACTGCCCCGAGCCATCCAAGCCAACCAAACACAGCCCCCAGTATGTATCACGTCCCAGCCGCTGTTCTAAGATTTAAAAATATTAGCTCATTAACCTTTTCACCCTCATAACAACCTATGAGGTAGGTACTGTTTTAATCCCCACTTTCTGGAGGAGGAAATGGGGCCCAAGGAAGTGGCAAATACTAAGAGGGGCTGTGCTTGGTCATGACTGAGCCAGTCTTGCGTATGCACTACCTTTAGCTTTGTAGTGGTCGTAACCCCAGGACCTTACCCAGTCCAGTTTGCAGGGGCTTGGATGTTCGCTAAATTATCCCCAAAGTGTTTAGTGGCAAGACAAGGGCTAGAAATATAAGACTTTCTGGCTCTATTGACTGTATTTTCCCCTACTGAGTTGTGCAGTGCCCAGATCCCCTCCGCTGGTCCTGGAGGGGAAGCTGAGGAATGGGCTGGGGTGATCCGTGGTCCCTGGGAAGCCGCAGGTGCACAGACAAGAGGACACTGACATTTATCCCCCGACCTATAGCAAAAAGTGCTTCACGTGCCCTCCCTTCTGTAACCTGTTTACATGTCAGGGCAGAAATAGCTGCTGTTACAGCAAGGAAAACAGGATCAGAGAGGCAAAGCAACCAATGCAAGATCACACAGCTAATGAGTGGTGGAGCTGGGGTCTGACCAGGCAGCGGGGGGTAAGGGGGGTTTCTCTGTGACTTCCAAGCCCACATTCTTTCCCACACCCTGCCCGGCAGCTAAAGACACACAGCCCAGGAAGGGGGTCCTGGTGGACAGACTGCTGCCCCGGCCTCTTCTTCCCGCAACATGGGAGAGTCAGGGGCGGCCACAGAGGTCCTGGAAACTAGCTGTTGCCCATCCTGGGGACACAATGGCCCAGGCTCAGACTTGGGTAAGACCATGGGTAAGGCCATGCTCTCAGTAGCAGGTGGCCCTAAGAAGGGAGTGATGGACATATAAAGAAGCCGAGGGAAGTGGGCCAGAATGGTAGGCCCAGTTGTGGGGCTCCCCAGGAGCAGACGTGGGGGGCGCCTCAGAGAGCCTGTGGCAGGTGGGAAGGTAGCCACGGTTGCAACCTGATGAGATTTTGGCTGGGTCTCTGAGGGGTCTCATTAAAAATCAAATTGGCCCTGAATTGTGGGAGTAACACTTTTTATTCTGATTCGAGCTTTACAAATTAGATTTCATAGGACATTTTAATCAGCTATGTGTGGTGGGTTAATTTATTTATTTTTTTCCTCTCAGGCTCTTCAAGTGCTCTGTTGTAATTAGACTGTTTCTGGCACCAAAACAAGAGAGGGAGAAGGAGGAGGAGGAGAGAGAAGAGAAAGGAAAAGTGGGGTGGGGGGGAGTTCTGGAGAAGGAGCCAGAGGATGGAGGGACGTGAGGAGGGTGCCGGAGAGGCTGGAAGAAGGGGCGGGGAAGGGAGAGAGGGCGAGGAGGAGGGGAGGGAAGGCGGGGGAGAAAGCTGTGGGGGGCACTCCTTTCTGAGGCTCTTTTCTCCTGGCTCAATGATGATTTCACATCTCCTTCTTTTATCTCAAAATCTTCCTTGCAAGAAGGACAGTGTCAAGACAGCCGCAATGGCTGCCAAAGATTGTGTTATCAGAGAGAATTAGCAGGTTGTCAGCTGTAATGAGAAGACCGGAAGCCAGTGGTGTGGACCCTGACGCAGGAGGTGTTCCCTCCTCCGCCCACCCCCAGTACCGCTTCCTCAGATGTGGGTGAGGGTAACAGAAAGCTGAGGTACAGGGGGCATCCCGGGGGGTTGCGGGCGTGTTGGTGGGTGGGTGGGGGGTGAGCCCTGGTGGGTGCAGGAAAGCCGAGATCCGCTGTGGAGGTGGACGCAGAGAGCTCACTAGCTCACTCTGAACCGTGTCTCAGAGCCAGGCATTGGGGCAACCATGAGATCCCCCCAGTAAGCCCTGACCCCACAGAGAGCAGCCTGAAGGGACAGGGGAGGGGGACGGGGTGTGGAGAGGGGGAGGGGGAGGATGATCTGATCCATCCCAGCAGGCTTGGAAGAGCTTTCGGGTCCCACATTGGGTGTGTTTGGACCCCTTCGGGCTTTTCTATGGAAAGAATGTCTCTTGGGTTGGGGTGGGAGTTGGTGGGAGCAGAGAGAGATAACAGTGGACAGTCTCAACAAAACCACCCAAAAGACATTCCCCATTTTCTGGGGGGAGGGGATGATGGGTGCTCTGACAATTTCTTTTTCAATCTGATTTTAATTTCTGTGCGTTAAATACATGCCACTAGAAATACTTTCTCTTTCAAATCCATGAAACGCTTTTTCAGATAGAATCACAAGCTGAGGGTCACTGTCTAGAGTCGATAAAAGTCACGCTGCTGTGGGAGGAGGGGGTGGAGGGTTGGGCACGCTGTCTTTTCACCCAGAGGACACACCTTGAGTCTTCTCCTTTGGGCTTCAGAGGCCCTAGGAACACAGCGTGCATCCGTGGGTGTAGTTTCCTGGACAGAAAATGCTCTTCATCTGTTCCCTCACAGCTGATTTCTTTCCCCTGTCTTTCCTGCTCCCAGGAAGTGAACGGTGAGGGAGCCCAGGATCTTTTCTAGAACCTCCTAGGCCTTATAGTAGGTAGACAGGGAGCTCCTTGAGAATATTGTTGACTGCGACCTGCCATGAGGCAGGCCTTGCCCTGTGCTGTGGGGAACAGATGGATATGATGTGGTCCTTCCCTCCAGGAGCGAACGTCTGTACAACCACACACCCACACAACTCTTCTCGGGACACAGAGTGTGTGCTGTGCCCACTCGCACACCTTGAGCCGTCCATCCCAAGTTCTCCGCTTCAGTTTCCCATTGTGCCCACTGACATTCTCCTGCTGCAAAGCCTGGCAGTCAGTGCGACCTCCCTTTCCTGCTTTATTCTCAATCTGTCTCCATCACCAAGTGTGGCCCAGCCCCTCCTCCACAGCACCTCTCAGACCCACCCTTTCCTCTCCATTCCTACCTCTGCAACCCAAAGTCTGAGCCCTCCCCACCTCCGCCTAGGTTCTTTCGACAGCCTGCGAATGCCTTTGGGTCCAACCCTGACTCTTCCTCCTAAACCACCACTTTCCTCGTGCACTCTCTCCCTTTGCAAGGGATGCGTAGTCCATGGCTCTCCACTGTCTGCAAGACAGCATCTGATGAACTACTCCAAAATCGGACAGCCTTCTCCCTGGGGTGCTCAGCAGCCATTCCCTCGCGTTACCTGTTCCACGTCACTGACATCCCACCATAGTGGAATCGCCCCTCTCTCCGGGCTCCCTAACCAGCCCCGACCTCACTGAATGCCAAGTTGTCCTCCAAGGGCTTTGCCTGTGCCTCTAGGCACATTCGGTCACCAAGGGGTGACTGACTTCTCTCTTCTCCCCTCCTCCCCACTTTTCTCCTTATCATCTCCCCCTTCATTTCTTCAAACCTTTATTGAGCATTTACTATATATCAGATGCCAAAGGAACAAAGGTAAGTGAGAAATGGAGGGTAAACTCAGGGCAGGAACCACGGCTGTCTTTTTCGTCTTATATTCTTGGCACCTGATCTAATGCATACGCACTAAATAAACTTGACTTGTGACCTTGTGACTGAATAAACTTGACTTGTGACCTTGTGACCTTGTGACTGAATAAACTTGACTTGTGACCTACTCTGTTTGTCCCCTGAGATCTGCGGTCATGAAGCAAAACTGTTTTTATGTTTTAAACTACTGATTAGGGAGATACTGTGCCGAGCACACCACACAGGAACGAAGTGAGAAATGAAGGGTCAGAGTCTTGAGAAGTCAGACTTTATAGGATAAAAATAACTGGGTTATTCATGGAAGACCCACTTTAACCAAGACTGAATATAACTACAGTGTTAATCAGGTGTTACTACCACATTTCACAGATGAGCTGAGCTCCCAGAAATAAAATGACAGGCTCAAGGTCACCCAGTTAGCCCAAGTGTAACTCAAGGTCACACAGTGGTGTGTATTGTACCCACAAGTACAATAGACTCAAATGTCTCCAGTTGTAAACCCTGTTTTCTTGTCACTATCCCATGTTGGTTATTGAATTAAGGGTCTAGACTCGGATTTTTATCCACAAACCAGGACTTCCCCTATTCAACCCCACCAACCATGATCCTCAGACCATCTAAAGAGAATCAGGGGATCTTTGGAGTGAAAAGCAGTTTCTTGGTTCTTCTCTCAAAGTGTACATGGCCCCTGCCAGCTGCTGTTCAACAACACTGAGCTAGGGTGGGTTTAGGGCGCAGTCCAGTACTGGCCATCGTGGGGGGTAGGAACGAAAAGAGGTATAATAATTATTGGCACTTAGTATTGTATAAATAGTCATTATCTATATAGCTGTGTTATTATATGAATATATAGAACTAGCTATATATCACAAATAATACTTTACTGTCGTAGAATTAATAATAGGTAACTTTAATTGTGTGTAGCGTTTGGAGCTTTACATAGGTTATTTGACCAAATGCTTTTCACAGTCAATCCTGTGTGACAGGTGGCCCCATAGGCCCCTGCGAGGATGAGTCTGTCTGGGGTCCCAGGGCACTGAGTGGTGGGGGAGGGACATCAGGCCCAGCAGTCCTGTTTCTGAGCTGCCTCCTGGGGTCCCTGGCTACACAGTCCTTGGCTCCTGGGAATGCACAGAACCCGCCTGAGACCACACTCTCCCTTGCCCTTGGCCAGGACTGTAAAGTCTAGGGAGACTCTCAGGGAATGCCTGGATGGAAACACACTTGGTGGGTTGGACTGTGTGGGATGGGGTCCCAGGGGTGCTGCAGGCATGCTTTCCTGTTCACCATCCCGGGAAGGGAGGTGCCGTGTGGAACAGGAGGCTCCAGGGGCCACAGGAGAGCCAGTGAGGTGACTGTCTGCAGCCTGCTGGCTCCCTACATGCCCACACTGCCGTGGACTCTGCAGGGCAAGAGGGCATGTTCCCGGCTCTCTACCTGGGCCTTGACAACTCTGAAGTCGGGAGGGATGTGGTTCTCCCCACTGAACTCAGAGAGGAAAAATGCCAGCCTCGAGGTTCTGCAGTGGCTCAGTGGGGCTCAGAGTCGGCTCTGAAGGCCCCCAGTGCGGAGACCCCCCCCCCCCCCCCCCCGCCCAACCTGCTCAGCAGGTGAGGAGAGGAGCCTGGATGCAGGAGTGCTTAGCAGGTGCGGCCTTTGGGCGCCTTCTCTTCAAACTGCGGGAAGCAGGGGCCGTATGTGGCTGGGAAGGGGGGCGGCTCTGAAGAGCCCCAGCCTGAGGAACCATCGGTGCAGCCCGAGCTGCGGGCTCTGAGTCAGGATGGCTGGTGACTGGCAGGCGGGAGGAGGTGTGGGGGCGGGAGTGGCAGGTGGCAGGAGGGCTCTTCAGCGCTGATAAGGACAGGTGCAGGTGCAGCCTGGGCTAGAGAGAGGGGCGGGGACGAAGCACTGGAAGCCTCTGGGCTCCAGTCCTGGGGCAGAGCTTCCTGTCCCCTCCCCACCCTCCACCTCCTGCAGCAGCACAGCTGGGAGTCCTCCACTCCTGCCACCCTGTCTGCCTGGTCCTCGGTCTTCCTGCCACCCTGTCTGCCTGGTCCTCGGTCTTCCTGCCAGCTGTTTCCCTCCGCTCTCCTCTCGGCTGCAGTGCAGCCCAGCTGCCTCTCTCCTCATGACTTCTCCAGGCTGCTTTCTTGAAAGCACCCCCTCCGCCCCTCTGCCCCTCGTCCCTCCTCCCTCCTTCATCTCCACCCGCCCAGCAGGCTCCCTGAAGAGGCCACCCCCTCCCAGCCCTGGCCATGTGACCCTCACCTTAGACTCTTTTGGGGGACTTGCAGGACACATTAGCACAGAATGAACCATCACCATCTGGCTCTGGGAGGTCCCCACCGTCTTCCAGTAAAATATTTAAAATGCTGAGGACCCCATGATTCCCTCTGAGCTCGCACACCTCTGACCCCTGATCTAAGGTCATCTCTCAATTTCTGATTATTTCCTGGGGAGGGAAGAGGCATTTTTTTTTTTTTTTTTTAATGGAAGACCGAGGTTATAAGGGCCGAATCACCGAAAGTGATGGTTTTAGAACAGTACTCTGGGGACCTGGCTGCTGTGGTGTATGCGTGCATGTGTGTGAGTGTGTGGGTGTGCATGTGAGAGAGAGAGTGTAACAAGCAGGAAGAGTGGGCGCCTGGGTGGTTCAGTGGGTTAAGGCCTCTGACTTCAGCTCAGGTCATGATCCCAGGGTCCTGCTCAGCAAGGAGCCTGCTTCCCCTCTCTCCCTCTGCCTGCCTCTCTGCCTACTTGTGATCTGTCTGTCAAATAAATAAATAAAAATCTTCAAAAAAAAAAAAAAAAAAAAAGCAAGCAGGAGGAGGACCTAGTGGGCCTATGTGCTTGGGGGTCAGGGTCCTTAATGGCAGGCTGAGGTCACCCACCCCCGCCACTCATAATTGTCAGGCCCGATCTTTCGGGGACACCTTCCAGTACTGAGTGTCCTGAGTCTGTTGTCACCCCTATGGATGTAGGTGTTTGTGCCTCTCCCCGAGTCACTGATCAGGTGCTCAGGTGGTTCCGTGGCAGGGGCTAGCTGGAATACACACAGGGTCAGCATGGGCTGGTGCCAATGGCATGAGATCTGGGGTTAGAGTAGCTGAAAAGAGAAGGCCCAGTGCAAACCTCCGTGGAGCATGATGTGGGGGCAGGGTGCTGATGTCTCTTTGTCCCTGCCATCATTCTCTTTCTTATTTATTTATTTAAAAAGATTTTTAAAATTTATTTGACAGAGAGAGATCACAAATAGACAGAGAGGCAGGCAGAGAGAGAGAGAGGAAAGCAGGCTCCCTGCTGAGCAGAGAGCCCGATGCGGGACTCGATCCCAGGACACTGAGATCATGACCTGAGCTGAAGGCAGTGTCTTAATCCACTGAGTCACCCAGGTGCCCCATCATTCTCTTTCTATCTATGGTCAGGGGTCAGATCCGAGGCGGTCCAGGGCTGGCACGTGGGTGTGCCTTCTCCCCCCAACCCCTGGACAGGGCACTCTGGCCAAGGCTTTGCTCTAGCAATAGGTTGAAGTGTGGAGACCACTGCCCTGAGGGTTAATCCCAGCCATTTCTGGACAGGAACTAGGCTGCCTGGAATGCTTGCCTGGCTTCTAAGTGCTTTGCAAACCCATGTACACAGTCACCCTTGTCCTGCTCCTTCAGAGGGGGAGAGAGCTGATAAGGGCACAGGGCCCCCAAAAGGCTGAGTGATGCCCTGGGGATGCCCAGTGGTCCAGGAGCAGGCAGAGTGAGGACTTCTCCGGTGCCCTGGGGACACACCCACCACCACCCCTGTGCCAGAGCGTGGGGCAGCCCAGCTGAAACCCTGCCTGCTTCAACTCCCAGGACATTCAGCAAAACTTGTGGAGAGTGTGCGGATGGCCACGTTTGACTGTAAGTCACTAAGCTGCAAGGGAGAAAGGGCTCAGTCTCATCAAGAGGTCACATAAAGTTCTTTTTGGGTTTGAGAAAGGCCTGTTGCAAGCGGAGGGCTGGAGGGAGGAAACCTAGAGGTTTCACGGAGGAGGAATCATGATATGGGGAATGCGACGAAGGAGAGATGCCATTCTGGGTTAGGAAAAGCACACAAGTGAAGGCACGAGTGACATGGACCCTGAGGGACCTGCTCTGAGTACCTGCCAGGACCTGGATCTTGGAGAATGGAAAGCACACAGGGTCAGGCAGGCCTGGGCTGGACCTCTGGCCCCGTCACTAGCAGTATGACCTGGCACGTTCCTCACCCTTATCTGAAATGGGAGTGACACACTTTACCTCGCACAGCCGTGGGGAGAGGACTCATATGTTAATGATCCTGGTACACAGAGGTGTTTCCCAGGGGGTTGTTCTTATTTTCATCACCATCCCTGAATCTTTCCTGAGCCTAGGACCACTAAAAATTGGGCCACACTCTGGGGCACCTGAGTGGTGCAGTCAGTTAAGCGTCCACCTCTTGGTTTTAGCTCTGGCCGTGATCTCAGGGTCATGAGATCCAGCCCTGCATCTGACTCCAAGCTGGGTGCGGAGTTTGCTTGAGATTTTCTCTCTCTCTCCCTCTTCCCCATCAGTCACCCTCCATTTCCCCCCTCTCTAAAATAAATCTTAAAACAAAAAAAAAAAAAAGTGGGGCTACAGAGCACCCGGCATGAGGGATCCCAGGAGGCTTTGGAAATGGGAAGTTGCACCGATTAGAATCGGCTCCTTCCCGTGGGTCTCGAGGGTGAGAGGGAGCCTGTAGGGCCCCCCTGTAGCTCTGCCGTTGCCATGACCCCAGCCCACCTCTGTCTCCCGAAGCTTCTTGGTCAGCCATACAGAACAGGCTCAGTGTTGCCGTCTGCTCTGTCAAGAGTGACCAGCTGGGGAAGGCTTTAAGAATGCTTGTATGCGGGATATTTACTGCCAGCTTTTCCCCAGCCCGGGGACGCAAATTGCGTCTTCTGAGATTAAGGAAAGCTACCCTGCTCCCGAGAAGCAAGCAGATGGCAGCAAGGGAGGGGGAGGAAGGAGCTGGCTCAGAGGCCCCCTAGCTGACACCAGAAGACGCTCAGCAGGGTGGGACAGGGCCAGGGCAGGACGACTCAGGTCATACCAGAAACCCAAGACTTGACTTCTGCCATTTTCCTGCTGCTCGGACCAGCTCCTAATGCAGAAGAATGAGTTTTGGGAGAATGTCTTGTCATGACCTACTCAGGGGAGCGGGAGCTGGGGGGGATGGGATTGTGTCCGAGCAGACTGACTGAGACAACTGATGTTTCTGGAGAGTGAGAGAATACCAGCAATGGTGCCAGCCATGGGCAGGAGAAGGTCTCCCCCACTTCCAGGACCACTTCCTGGAAGGGGTCCCCACTTCCAGGACCCCTGGCCAGGTGTGGGGAGGCAGACGAAAGACGGATCTATTTTCTGGGACAAGTTGCTTAGAGTCTGGAGGAGACAAACAGGCTCACAAGGGACCAGAATTACTGGCATCACACAACCAGGGCCCAAAGTGAAGTATAAAGAAAGTCCCAAGGAAGAAGGAGGCTTCCTTCTGAGGGAATGAGGGAAGGAGTCCCAGCAGGGTTGGCTTCCGACGTGCCCTTGAGGCTAACGGATAGGAGGGCAAAGAGGGAACGTTCTCGGAGATGGGAAATGGCATAAGTAGCACATGGAGGTTGGAACATGCTCCAGCAGCAAGAGCTGAGGCCATGTGATCTCGGCTGCCTCTCTGGCTCTGCCATTACCTCCGTGTGGCCCCTGGGCACATTCCCCAGGCCCTTTGCACCTGACTTTCTCCACCAGGACAGTAATCAGTTGCTTGCTGGGTGGTTTGTGAGAAGGACATGGGGCATTTCGTGTAAAGTGCGTGGAGCCCTGCACGCCCTCAGGAGGGGTTGTAAATACGATGATGGACAGGGGCCCCAAATCCCCAGGAGAAGGTATCCTGGGGGTATTTGGCTCCATGGGTCTGGAGAAAGCTGGTGTGAATAACTTATAAGCATTCACATCTCAGGTAGTAGGAGAGGTGGTTCTGCAATATGTCCTCTTGTCTGGGGCTGACTTGGGAATTCATCTCCAAATAGGGGAAGTCACTGATGCTGACGTGCCCGCCTAAGAGGGACAGGGTCGCTCCAGGCTGGACAGATCGGGAACGCCGTCTTGGGTGGCACAGTTAACCACCGTCGAGGTCTGCACAAGCTTAGAGCCCTATTGGGATGGCCAGAGGTCATCTAACCCCATCTTCTTCCTTTGGATTGGGACTGGAAACACCAACAGAAAAGCCAGAAGAACAGGGCGTGGGGGTGGGGTGGAAGAGGGGCTGTTGGTCCACTGTCTAGTTTCTGCTAGACTGTCTGCCGGGAGAGAGACATGAAGACACATTCACCCTCCACATTACCATCTGCAGCCACTAGCAACTTGATTCTGATACACAGGTGAGGAGAAGCTTGCTGAGATGACCAACATTCCAGAAATTGCTCTGGAGTTTTGTTTGGGCTGACACAGGAAAGCCAGACTGCCCCTCCCTGGGGCTGGATGTGGGACAGGAATTCTGAGGGCATGTTTTCCTGTCCTTGTGTCTTGTCTGAGCTGGGGGCACCCAGGTAACCTGTGATTCTCCTGGTCTCACATACCTCTCCCCAGGATACATACTCCACCAAGGTTGTCCTGGACAGTGTGGGGCTTTAATGAAGAGCAATGGGGCTGGCCGAGGCAGGGTGACTCCAAAGTCACTATAAATCCTTCGTCTACTGATGATCAGCCCGTGGCCCCGGCCAGAACCTGCACTGTCCTCATTAGAGAGGCAGGCGGAGGTAATTCTCCATCCATTCAGCCAAGCTCTGGATGCCAAGAGGATACTGATAAGTGCTTCTGGAAATACTGGTGCATCAAACCTGGGAAGGAGCCCATCCATCCCTGCCTGTGGTCCTCCCTGAGTCTGACTGAGATGGGAAGGGCAGAGCAGTGCAGGGTTTTGTGGCAATGGTGGGGGAGGGTATGGAGGAGAGATGGGAGACACTCCGGCAGCCCATGAAGTCTAGGAGCCAGGATGCCATCTCAGGTTTGCTGCGAGCTGGCCATGGGGCCCAGGCAAAGCCCCTTTCTGTCTCTGAGCCTCAGGCTTTTGTGTGTTCAGGAATATGTACTCCCTGAACCCTTGTTGGGGAAAGGCAAGGAGTAGTAGGAGAGAGAGAAGGGGATGCTGAAGAGCAGGAGAGAGCTAAGTCATTAGAGTCTGAAAGGAAGTGTGGACATTGGCTGTGGGCGGACATAGCTTATATGGTTACTTCCTTAGAGAGGATCAGGGTGGGAACCATTGGGAGGCAGAGCTGCGGATTGGCTAACTCCATAGTGTCCAGCGTCTCTGTTTTCTTTCCTCCCTCTCTCCTTCCTTCCTTCTTTTTCTTCCTTTTTTTTTTTTTTTTTAAGATTTTATTTACATATTTGACAGAGAGAGAGAGAAGAGAGCACAAGCGGGGGAAAGGCAGAGGGAAAGGGAGAAGCAGGCTCCCTGCTGAGCAATGAGCTAGATGCAGGACTGGATCCCAGGACCCTGAGATCATGACCTGAACCACCCAGATGCCCCTCTGTTCCCTTTTCTAAGAGTTACTGGAAGGACACAGGAAGCTGTGTCCTCGCCCTGGGCACCTGACCCAAAAGGTGCACCCAGGCCCAAAAGGGCAGAGAGGCCACCGTCGCTAGGAACCGGGCAGGAACAGGTGCACGGCACGTGGGCGTGCGGATGTGTTCAATAGGGAGCCTTGCTAGGGAATCATGGTAGGCCTGAGCGCGTCGGCCCCGAGTGCACGCTAAGCAGTTTGCACTTAATGAGAAATCATCAAAGGGTTTGACCCACATGCTCAGATCTGAGTTTTGGGGGAAGATCACAGCGGGGACGGTGAGGAGGGTGGGTGAAGGAGGATAATCCGAGGACGGGAAGACTGATCAGGAAGATCTTGCTGTCATCGGAACTCAGGCTAAAGCCGCATCCGTGGAAAGACGAAAGTGGATTTGGGAGCCACTTGGAGATAGAACTGGTAGGGGTTGAGAAGAGATGAGAAAGATGGAGGCATCAAGGTCCCCTCTCCCTGGCCTGCAGGAAGGGGTGATAGGTGACCTGGGGGACTGTTTCTGTGTCAGGAGGGGCGGCGAGCTTGGGGGGTGGCGGGCAACACAATTGGTGTTGCTTCTGCCACCTCTGACCTGGGTGCCCTCGGCCTGACTCTTCCCTTCGCCTGGACTCCCCGTGTGTACAATGCAGAGTCTAGACTCAGTCTGTTAGGTCCCTCCCTTTCAGGCCTAAGGGTCTTTGTTCTGCTTTATCCAAAGTCTTATTTTTGGGTGGGGAGAACCCATAGCTGAGAAGAATACAACTGAGCGAAGAGGAGGTAAAGGCAAATCTCTCAAGGACATTTGGTCTGTTTGAGGAAGATCCATGCCCTAACCCTCAAGTGTTTTTTTTTTTTTTTTAAACAAACATTTTAAAATAATCATTTTATCCTGGTATAGACCTTGCCAGCGGGAAAGTGTGCTAAAACGCTCACATGCATAAGGATCACCCGAGGTGTGGCGCCTGGGTTAAGCCTCTGCCTTCGGCTCAGGTCATAATCTCAGGGTCCTGAGATCAAGCCCCACATGAGCTCTCTGCTCAGCAGGGAGCCTGCTTCCCCCTCTCTCTCTGCCTGCCTCTGCCTACTTGTAATCTCTGTCTCTGTCAAATAAATAAGTAAAATCTTAAAAAAAAAAAAAAAAAGAATCACACGAGGAAGTTGCTAAAAATACACTTTCCTGGGCTCCCAGCCAGAAATTCTGAGATGGTGGGTCTGAGCTAGGTCCAGGAGTCTGCGTTCTACAGCTCCCAGGGATAATCCGGCCACAGGTGGGTTTTGGTGCCCATTTGGGAGGCACCGTGGGATGCCTGGGGGAACTGGGTTCTTTCTGGTTTGGGGGAACTTGTCTTTTTAATTTTTTTTTAAAGATTTTATTTATTTATTTGACAGAGAGAGATCACAAGTAGACAGAGAGGCAGGCAGAGAGAGAGAGAGAGGAAGCAGGCTCCCTGCTGAGCAGAGAGCCTGATGCGGGGCTCCATCCCAGGACCCTGGAATTATGACCTGAGCCGAAGGCAGAGGCTTTAACCCACTGAACCACCCAGGCGCCCCATGAGGGAACTTGTCTTTCTCTGGACTTGGTCTAGCTGCCATTTCCTTCTAGGTGCGCCATGTTTCCTTCGCCACTCCATGAGGTCGTTGGATGAAGTCAGTGGTTGTCACTAATTTTTTTTCCCAGTGCATGTAATCTTATGCCAGTGGAATCCCATATGGAATGCCAGGGTGTGAGGTGGGTGGGGGCAGGCTAGGTGAAGTTTGAGGGGCCCCTCCAGCCAGTGGGCTACTGTGCAGGGGACCCCAAGGTCCCGCTGTGAAATGCTCAAGGTATCAGAAGGTCCTGTGCAGTTTCGAAGGTTTCCAAGTGTTCCATCAAGAGCAGGGTGGCTGCTTCCCATAGACAGATCCCAAAGTGGGCCTGGGAACCAGGTGCCCTGTGTGGATACGGCAGTCTGGTCTTGAAATGAGCAGCTTCTGTGCCACTCACCAGCCCTGCGTCGGGGACAGCAACCCAGACATGGTATTTATAGAGAAAACATCTCATGGCTTCCGGAGTCGTTCCCAACAGGGAGTAGATCACCATGTCCCACATTTCTTCCTTCTTGGAGCCCAAAGCCAACCAACTCGTAATTATGTTCGCTAATGGAGAGGAAGCAAGGGTGTGAGTAATCCAAAGTGAAGGACAGTGCAAAATAATGAATAGTACTAAGTAACATGCCTTTTCAACTCTGGAATGCATTTCAGTATTCACGTTTGAATGTGGATGCGTTTGATGTTCTGGGAATTTTTAATACTCAACAAAACAAAACCAAAGCTAGTGATGGAGCTCCCCGCTGCCGCCGACTCGGCCGGGCGCAGAACATCACCTCTGGTCCTGGCTGACAGCTGGAGGCGGGCCACGCCCCCCCCCCCCCCACCAGCTCACTGTGTTCACGGCTCAACACCTTCCCCTAGGTGGGGACAGGGATATCAGCGGGTTTCACCTTTAGAGGACTTTCATTCCCTTCCGGATTCATGCAAATAAGAGCAAAATAAGAAGCTGTGAAATGTTAACAGAGGACTTGATTAAGCAATCTTGGTGATAGAGTTTGCCAGGCATGGGGACAATTTGCTAGCAGATAATTGAGAGCTGACTATATATGTGTCCTAATTAAAAAAGTGATGCTTCGCACTGCCCTGGGACTCTGGGTCTCATTCTTCGGGTTGGTTAAGGGGATTAACCACAGCTAAGTCTTGCATGCACTTTATACTCCATGAAGAACTTCGCATATGTTATTTTGCTTCTTCTACCCGCATGACACCCCGTGGAGGAGGTTCTAAGATCCGTCCTGATGTGGAGACTTGAATGCCAAGACTCACCATAGCGGTTGGCTCGATGCCCCACAGCAAATGTACATCTCCCAACCCAGCCTGCCGCCACCTGGTTGTGACCCTGGCAAGGGCTCAGATCACCTTCTCCAACCCTGAAAATGCAGGCTCTAACCAAACAACCAAACCAAACCAAATAAACTTGCCATTACTGTGCCTGTCGGATTGTTTGAAAGTGGACGTGTTGGTAAAGGAGAGATTTTGTGCTACTGTCACCCTGAGAGGAAGGAGAGAGACTACATGCAGCTGGGAAGCACCTGGGATGGGCTGAGGGCTTTTCTTAGCTTCTAAGAGGCTTACACTGGGTCACTGAGCCCATCTCAGAAGACGACCTAATGGCGGGAAGGATGGAACTGGCTTCTCAGGGGAGCCCCTTGAAGCAGGGGAACTCCAAAGCTAGCCATTATCACATCAACGGTACTGAGAGATAGAGAGGATCTCTTCTATTTTTTGGATTGGGAAACAGAAGCTCGGAGAGGTTAAGTAACCTGTCCAAGGTCACGGTGTGCATTGGAGCGGGCAGACTCTAGTTCTGTGTCTTGGTTTACTCCATAGTACCCGGTAAGCCCAGAACGTGTTTGAGCTTCATGGTTACTTCTTCAGAAAACAGAGACTGGCTACTGTGTCCTCCAGCTGCCCCCAGCTGTGCTCCAAAAACACATCAAGGAGCCTGACAGGACAACTGCTTCTTGCCTTGGACACAGGCTCTGCCCCACCTGCAGACCACCATCAGCCAGAGAAACTTCTGATGCCCCCAGGCACCCCTGGGGCTGAGATCAGGTCCAAGAACAAAAATTTAGGGCAAGAGTTGTCCACAGCTTGGCAGAGGCACAAGCATTTTTTATCTTCCCCTGCTGCATCCCCATTCAGAAGCTTTTTGCAAAGGCCCAATAGCCTTCTCGCTCGGTCCCGGGCTGGGGGAATAATGACTCATATTCCCTGCACGGCTGGGGTCTCGTGCCTTTGTAACAGCCACCCTAGTGCTGAACCTCTCATCCCTTGTCCAAAAAGGACCAGCTAGTGGCTGGAGGGAGACTTCCGCAGGGGGCATGGGACCGGGGGTTGGGGTGGGGGTGGCCAGCAAATGGGAGCTATCTCCAGGCCCCACTCGGGCCCGACCCCCAGGACGTCTCTATCTCCCAGCCAGAAGTGCCACTAGATGTGCCGACAGCTCCTCTAATAGAAGAGTTACTCGTGGCAATAGAAGAGTTACTCGCGGCTTCACTGGAGGGAAACAGAGCAGCTTTCAAGCCTTCTCCCTTAAACGCAACAATATTTGGTAACACTTGGCGTCTTGGGGAGAGAATTCATGTCCGTAATTAGTTACTGTATATCACCGTTAGTATCCTGCTCAGGATTTACTGGGCAAATACCATTTAACTGCACAATAACTACAGGTCCTTGCTGCTTATTGGGTAATTTACTAAGGCTGGGGGAATGGGGCAGGAGGGACTCTGAATGGGAGGGATTGTAACCCCTTGAATCAAACTTTATGAGTTTGGGCTTGGCAGGGAGGTGGCTGCCGGTAGCCAGCTCTCACTGCTTTGTTTTGCAGAGTTGGCGGACACACTGCTTCCTTCCCTTTATTTATTGCAGGAGAGATCTGGGACTGGGGTCTGAGGCTGCCCGGAGCTACGCAGGGCCTTGTGGTAGAGAGGGTCTTTGGCTGAGCACAAAGGCACCCCCGGCAGGAATCCAGGCTCGGAGTCCTGGGAGCTCCATCCACCCTTGCACGTACTCCCTCGTGGGGCCTCCTTCTGTTTCCGGGCCAGTGGGTGGGGAGCACACACAGGGAACCGTCCTTGGCTGGCAGGCTCAAGATAATCCGAAACCCTCTCTTCTCTCTCAAGTGCCATGTTGGTGGGAAGCAGGCATTCCTGGACACTTGGCTGTAATTCCCAGCCTTAATCTGCTTGAGCAAAGTCTGTCTTCGTTTGGCCACGGCACTGTCTAAACTCCTCTAACCTATTTAGACCACGGAGAGGGGAAGAGACACAATAATGAAAAACTCAACGTGCAACATTGCCTTACGCAATCTAATAAATTACCCGGTACCCGGCTGCCAGCTCAGACTAAGCCCAATATTGCCTGCAGTAATTATTTGGATCAAATGCAGTTTATCTGCTTCATATTTGTGCTTCTGTGCTCAGTGGTAACTTATAAATGTCATTGTGGTGTTTATTTGTTATAATGAAACTTAATGGCATTGGAAGCCAGGAGCAGAGCTGGTGGGCGGCGGGTTTAAAACAATCTCTTCATCTCTGGAGAAAGAATGAGCCAAGATAACACGAAACTGCCCTGTAGGGAAGAGATTTGCGGAGACGGTTGTGTCCTCGCGCTGCGTGGTGGGCAGAGAGGGCTGGGGAAGATTTGGCTAGGTTTAATCCTGGTACTGCTCCATCTGATGCTTCCATCTTCTAAGGGTATTACAGGGGTGGGAGGTGTTCGATGTTCACACCACCCAAAGGGTGGCCCGGAAAAGAGATACAAGCTGCCCAGGGTCTTGGAGGAAAATGTCCTACTGGACGGGGCTGGACGTGAAAACCCCTAGGGTGAGCACAGACGATCAGACGGAGGTCAGGCGGAGAGTGTGGGGACAGAAAACAAAGGGAAGGTATCCTAGAGAGCGAAAGGAGGGGACTGAGAAGTTTTCTCCTTCGGGCGAGAAACCAGCCCCGATGTTAGAAAGCACGAAGCATGGACGGACCAGGGCAGAGCTGGTGGGCGTTAGAAGCGGGGTTCCCCTCCGGCTCTACACAAGTACCATGGACGAGGATCGGGCATTTAGTCTAGAATAAAGGGTTTTGGCTTCTTATAGCTCTGGACTGTGCCATTTACTAGCCATCTGGCTTGGGGCGAGTTCTTGATGTTTCCTGAGTCTCATTTCCTCATGTGGATACCTCTCAGGACAGTAGTGAAGATCACAGGAGGTGATGTGTATAAAATGATGCACAGGGTGTTTGGCACACAGCGAATAACAAATGAATGGCCACAGCAGTGACTGGCAATTAGTAGATGTTCAATAAACATCCATTGAGCGAGTAAATGAGTAATGACGCTTCCCACCCGTGTGTGCTACAAAGCCCTCTTCCAAACAGCTGGGCTTGGACTGAGAACCTTACGGCTGTGCAAAGCTGATCTTATTACCCCTGTTTTCTAGTGTGAACATGGCTATGGTAACTTGCCCAAGGCCGCTCAGGTGCTTTATATGTGGGCATTGGCTCTTCTGTCTCCTGGGGCAGGACTATCTCTACCAGTCACCAGGGACAGACAACGCTCCATCTCCGCTGGGAGGCTGAGCTCTTCCCTCCTGCCTGGCAGCACCGCTCCCTGGAGCCAGACCACAGAGCCCGCGCTGACCTTCCTCGCTGAACCTGGTGGTAGAGGTAAGCCGGGGCCTTTCTGTCCATTTCATCTTAATACTACAGTTAGTGTTTACTCATGAAATATTCATTTTCTCCCCTCAGCGACATGCTCATACAAGGCTCCTAATATCATACATATGGATGAAAATTATTAGTCATTGTTATTTCTCCCACTAGCCGGTCCCTTCTCCTAGTACTCCTCCTGTTTTGATCTCAGCAAAACGGGACTGAAGTGAGGGTTTTAGCCTGGAACACTAATAATAATGCCTTGCATTTTATGGTACTTTATGCTTTCTCAAAGCACTAGCAAAATCATCACGCATAGCTTCTCTTTGCAATATCCGCAGAGGAGAAAGAGCCTTGGTGCCCCAAAGTATACCCATTTTGCAGATGAAAAAAATATAGGTCAAGAGAGGTCATGGTCGAGGTCATACACCTAGTCAGGAACCAAACTTATATTTAAAGATGTTTATTTACTTATTTATTTTTGTTCGACTTCTAATGCAATGTTCTTTGGGAAACAATGTGTTTGTCTCATGTAAATAACAGCACCATCTTATTTCTATTGTTTTCCAGTTTCTAAAGCACCCCCCCCCCGCCCCCCGCCCAGCTATTTTACTGTTTCTCACAGGCAGGCTTGAGTTACTCTTATTTGACAAAACTCACACAAGTTGGTGGCGGATCTGGGCCTTAAATCATCATTCCTCAAAATGGATTCCAGAGAACATTAGTCCTAAAGCATGTTTTGTATTCAAATAAGTTGGGGAAACTCTGAACCATACACCCCTCTTGGTGGTTCACCACGCCCTTTGGCATATTAGAATCTCTGAGACATTCTATAGGGCAGACCTGTTCAGTGAGGGCTAACCCAGCTTCTCCCACTGTTATTTACCCACTGCGGGTCCCTCCTCCTCTTTCTGAACCAATGGGCTTTAGAGCAGGGCTGGGAGAGAAGAGGCTGGAGACAGGGTAGAAAAAAACATGCCTGTGGGGCCACCAGAACTGACACACCCCCTCCCCAGACTTCCTCTCCTCCTTCCTGTGCCCCCAGGGTGTGATTCTAGATAATTCACTGCATATTAGGTGTAGTGAGTCTGGTCTATATCAATCTGGGGCAGGATCAGAGGGGCGCCTTGCTGGCTGACCAGGGGTCCGTGGGCTGTGCAAGGTGGGGAGATGTGGGAGAGAGTGGTTGGTGGCCATGGGCTGGGGGACGTCTACGTGGATCCACAACAGGAGCTTGGCCAGGTCTGCCCTTGCTGGTGAAAGAGGGAGTCATCCCACCCTCATCCCCCAAACACACAAAGCTCCCCCAGGCAGGGCAGAGATAAAGAGACCACGGTCCGAGTCTTTGTTTTACCAGGTCATAGCTGGGTGCCTTTAGGTAGATGACTTCATCTTTCTGAGCCCCTTTACCTCAAAATGGAGTTAACCCCCCTAACTTGTGATGGGATGAGGACGACTGATGTCAGAGTGTGGAAATGCCTCCCTAGTCCTGTGTCTTTGCCGCTTAGCTCCCCACCCTTCTCCTGGTTTCTCGGGGTCCCCCCGTGTTACTCCAGACAGAAGAAATGGCTTGCCCCACCTCTGTGCTCCATGAACATATCCCTGGTACATTTGTAGCTCTCCCATCACCCTGCCTTCTACTAGTGTCTTCTGTGCCTGTCTTCCCACTGGACCCAAAATTCTCTGAGAGCTGAGCTGACTCCGTCAGTGGCCCCCCCCCCCCCCCCCCCCCCCCCGTGTCCCCGAGGCGTGCCCACTTCAGGGCCTGAAGGCTAACTCCTCATCTCCGGTTATCTGCAACCTGAGTCCTTCTCTTGAGCTAAGGGTCCCTCTGCCTCCCAGACAGACTATGACACGCAAGACCTTGCTTAGGGTCGGCTGCTGGCAGAAGCTGAGTGAAGATGAGGGCATCCTGGATGTGTTGTTCATCTCCGTGTCTCTTACAGCACGAAGCACACAGTAGGTGCCTGCTAAATCTTGGAGTCGGACAGAGACTAGCCCTATGAACAGATGCAGGAGGAATGTGGTTCGGCAGGCTGGTTGGGGGTGGAGACCTTCCCCTCCCCCCACACCCCCCCCTCCCCCGAGCCTGGGGCAGAATGGCTGCTCCCTTCCTCTCTTCTTTGAGGTCCTTTTCTCTCCTCTCTACCTGCTCTGGCTGACTCTGGTCAAAGCTCTGGGTGCAGAGGACCAATGATCAGCCAACGTCCTTCCTCAGTGAGAGAACAGCTTGGTGTAGGGTTTGAGATCCTTTCATGAATAATGGTCGAGAAGTGCTGTTCTTTAGTATGAAGAATAGTGGTTATTCCTGGCACATTTGACTTGGAGGTGGGGAGTATTACATTGCTCTATTTATCCCACACTCTGTACGCAGTTACTGAAACTGTCACCGTGTCCTATATTCCATAGGCCATTATGTGTATTTCAAACCATTATATAAATGGACTTGATTTGGTACTTCTGAATGTCATTAAACTCCTCCCATACCAGTAACAACACAGTTTCCATAGAAACTAATACATTTGAGAAGGGAAGGCATAGGGAAGAAAGCAGATGGAACAGGGGGGAAAAATACGTCCGTCCGATTATTATTTCCAGAACGCGGGACCCAATGATGTGACATGGGCCACTCTATGGAGATGGGGCAAGCTCCTTCAGGTTTTTATTGACTCTCCTTTGATAAAAGCCATGGATAATTCATCTCAGCCTGAACCTGCTCATTCCAGCACACAGCTCTAAAAACTTTATGGCACCGCAGGCCATTAAACACGCTCATTTATTCAGACTCCTTCTCCCTGGGGAGGGGGAGGAGGGAGGGTCTCCCCGTTCAGCGGTGAAGCTTTTGAGGCTCGCTGAGGATGGGGGGCAGGTAGGGAGGCAGAGAGAAGAAAGGAAGCCTCCTCAGGACACAGCAGGCATAGAGGGAGACCCCAGGATTCTGCCAGTGGTTGCCACCTAAGTCCTTGGGTCCCATGGACATCAGTGCATTTGGACAATAAAGCTGTAGACACGTGGGGTTGCAGGGGTGTTATATGTAAAACCCTGAGAGCCTGGCTGAGGAGCTGCCCATGGCCTTTGTAGATGAAGTTTTCTATTTTTGCAAGGGTACAAGCATAGGTTGTAATGGCTTCATAAAAACAGTTATGGGGGCACTCCTGGGCCCTACTCACTTAGCCCATAGTTGGATTGAATTCCCTGTATCTGCTCCCCTGGCTCCTGGGCATAGCTGGTTACAGCAATTATGACATTGTATTTTAATGGCTGTGATAACTCTGGGGGGAAGGGCTGTATCCCTACAGGTCAAGGGCGTACTGGCATTGTGCGAGGCACAGACTAAGTGTGGGATGTATGGTTGGTGAGGAAGTGAGTACACGTTATTGCTGTACTCAGAAGGGTTCACATGCATTGGTTCATGGTGGGGATATTGAGCCATTAGAAGAGGGTGTGGACCAGATGACCTCTGGTCCCTTCTGGCCTCGAGGACCTTTGATGATATGGTTCTAAACCAGCTCAGCCTATACTTGATTTGAATGTAGATTTCTCTGACTCCCAAGCTACGGTACTTAACCATTAAGCATACTTACCACAATGTTAAAAGGAGAAACAGAACCAAAACAACCACAAAATTAACTTGGTATGAAATATATCTGGTCCCCTCCCAGTGGAGGGCAAAAGTTCTTGAGGACAGAGCTGTGTCCTGCCTCCCTGAGGCTCCTATGTCTGGCACAGTCCTGGGCTCATAGCGGGCAATGGCTTTACTTTGTATAAGGCACATCTAGATCAAAGAAGCCCCTCCCCTTCCTTTTCTCTTTGCTTCTCATCTCTTTCAGAACATAGCCTCAACACACGTTCAGTGGGCAGACTTCCCTGATTGATCCACTCAACCCTGTCTCTCCCAGACTTCAAGAACTTAGCATGGTTAAGAGGAAAGAGGATGGCCCCTTGGGTCAGAAGCCTGGGTTTGAGTCTTGGCTGTGTGGCTCACAGGCTGTGATAATTGGGACAAGTCACATGACTTTTCTGGGTCTCAGTTTCCTCATCCCCATGTGATCTGTAAGGTTTCTTCTAGGGGTCCATGGTTCTCAGATCACCCAGTCCCAGCATCTTGGGAGCCACGGACCAGAGGCAGAGAAGGTCACTTTGCTCGCTCTTCTTTCAATGTCTACTCTGTGCAAACATTATGCTAGGGCCCTGGGATATCCTGGAGACCCAACAGAGCTTACAGATTAGTAGGCAAGGCAAGTATTAGTTAAAAAATAGCAATACGAACTTATATGTGCAGACTGAGCTATGAAGAACCAGTATAGACAAAGGTCCTGGGACAGATGGGAGCATTCCTGTTTGAGGAGCTGAAAGAAGACTGATGTGTCTGGGGTATGGTGTTAAGGGGGCAAGATGAGGCCAAAGAGGTAGGTAGGAACCAAATCATGTACAGACTCATGAAACATGCCAGGGATTTTGGTATTTTTCCTAAAAGCAACACGAAGCCATTGAACTATTTTCAAGAAGACTGTGACATTAGACTTGCATTTTGAATATTGCTCTGGCTGAAGGTGGAAAATGAACTGGGAGGGAAGGCAGGGGCATGATGGATGCACAGACCAGTAAGGAGAGCCCTTCTGTAATCCAGTGAGGAAGAGAGGTTGTGGGGACAAGGGCCATGGCTGTGAGATGGACAAGGTGGATGGACTCAAGAGATATTTGGGAGGTGACGTTTCTAGGTCTTACTGAGGACTGGATATGGGTAGGAGAGAAAAGGAAGTTTGAAAAGGAGCTTGGCAGAGTCTGTGGCCTACGGGCCCCCAGCTTGCCTTAAATAAGCAGGTTTCCCAGTAGGAATGGTGGCTGGAGGAACGAGACCCGGGAAACACTGGAATTCTCTATCAGATCGCAGAAGGAGGAGAATGGAAATGGCGGGTCCCCTGTTCCAAGACGCCAAGTGAATTAAATAACAATCATAAAGTGCCCTGGAAATCTGCATCTTGTCATAAATAATAAACAGGGACGTTATACAAATAACCAGCTTTGCAGCCCCAGTGGAAGGAAACACATCAGTAAGAAAAATGAAATAAGAAAAAATGCACCCAAAAGCCCCAACTAACAAAATGACAGTATTAGCTAACATCCTGGGGGCTCTTGCAGGCAGTGAAAGAATGGTCTCTGGAAATTGTAAGCCCTTAGTGTAAGCCAGACTGCTATGGCTGCTGCTGTCAGAGTGGTAGGGGCTCGTGGGTCATCGGATCCCTGCTCGGCTGAGGCAGCCGAGGACCCTGGGCCAGGGTCCTGCTTCTCCTCTGCTCCTTAAAAAGCACAGCATGTCCCCTAGGTCTGCTCGACTCTCTCACTGCCACCCAGGGGACAGCTGACACGGGCCTGAACTCACTCTCAGAGGGCAGACAGGAAGAAGAAACACAGATCTGCCTTCCCCGTAAGGCTGCCAAGCAAAGCCAGTCAGTCAATTTCCCGGTACTGGTTCCTTTGGTGACCAAAGCATTTAAAATTAGGGGATGAGTGGTGAGAATAGGGTGTGGGCAGGGTGTTTAAAGCTGAGATAGGATTAAAAAAAAGATTTACGCATCCATTTATTTTAGAGAGAGAGAGCACACGCGTGTGGCAGGGGCAGAGGGAGAGGGAGAGAGATCCACAAGCGGGCTCCTCACTGAGCATGGAGCTCGACACAGGGCTCTATCCCAGGACCTGAGGATGTCCCAGGACCCAGGATCACCACCTGAGCCAAGATCAAGAGCCAGACACACTCGGATGCCCCGAGCCAAGTTAGATTTTGGAATCATTACATTTTAAAGGCTTACAGATGATTGTATCCAACATTATTTGGATTTCATCCACAAGAAGGTTGACATCTGGATATTCAGGGACTTGCCCAAGGTCACAGAGCTGGCCCCTTACTTTTAGGTGTTCCTTCCACTACACTGGTGGGGCACCTCTTTCTCTTATCAACTCTGTCGGGGAGAGGTAAGAAATTGGGAGCGTTTTGACTCATTTCTGTGGACTGGGGGACAGGGGTGCAGAAAGAAAGGACAGACTCCATGCCAATGCCATCAGCAAGAGGTCCAGGAGCAGGTACCTGGGTCCCACCCTCCCAGAGCTCTGGCTCCTGCACACGGGTAAGACGGGAGGGCAGGCATTGTGATGGAGGTCTATGTGCAGAGTTTGGACTGGGAGGATGGAGCTGCCCAGGAGCTGCAGGGCATCGCATGCAAGAGTCTGTAGGGGGCCTGCCAGCTGTGGATTCTGCTTTCTTCTTCCTGGACGCTGGAGCCCCTCCCCAGGAGACCCAGAGGTCCCCAGTGAACTGAAGCTGCCTTGACTAATCACTTGCATTTGTTTCTTCCTGGGAAGATGAAAACCACTGTGCTGGCAGGCATTTCTGCTTTCCCTTCTCTGAGCCGCAATGCAGAAGGTCCGGGAAAGCTACCGCCCCTCCAGATGTATGGCCAGAGAGGGCACCCCTGTGGGGAGATAGGAGAGACTCCCGTGCAGGCGCACCTCTGCCTCAGAAAGCTAGCAGGGAGGGAGGCCAGGGCTCCCTCCTTCTGCTCCATTCAACTTCCTCTTCCTCATTTCCCCTTCTTGACAGTTTTAGGGGCTAACAGAATTTTCTGGTTCCTGAGACATGATCTCCCCTGACCTAGTTCTCTTACTCCAGGCCTCACACCACCGGAGACTTCTGTGTCCTGTCCCCTCTTCTCCCAGCCCCTTCTGCTTGCTCTGCATTTGCTCTGCAAACCAAGCCAAGGTGAAGTGTTACTGGCTTCCCTTCTGTTCATGGTCTGAGCCTCCTCTTTCAGAATTCCAAGAGCACTGGACCAGATGTCAGGACACCTGGAATTGTGGTCCTGACTCTTCTAGGACCGCAATTCCCAGACCATCACCAGCTCTTTCTGGCTGCTTCCTATTGACCTGAGGCAAGTCATTCATCGATCCTGGGCCTCCCTGAGTTGGCAGATTCTACTGTAACTGCTAGGCTTTAAGTTCTAACATAGAGGAGTACCAAGCTTTTCGAGGGGCAGGCAGACCCCCTCACCAGATACCATGTGAGAGCTTTCTATTCCCCCTGTGAATAAGATCAGCCCCGGGCAAGCAGTGTGCATGGAGAAGGTGAGTGGTTCTGGGAGCTCCAGGAAAACCGGGTGATTGAGAAAAGCCAGGAAAAGGGATGGAAATATAAGGGTGTGTGTGTTGGGGGGATGGGTGGGTAGGATGATGGAAACAGCTCCCTGGTAGATCTGATGGGACATATCTGTCTGGAAATGCCTCAGGAAGGTGGCCCAGGGGCGCCTGGGTGGCTCAGTGGGTTAAGCCGCTGCCTTCGGCTCGGGTCTTGGTCTCAGGGTCCTGGGATCGAGTCCCGCATCGGGCTCTCTGCTCGGCGGGGAGCCTGCTTCCTCCTCTCTCTCTGCCTGCCTCTCTGCCTACTTGTGATCTCTTTCTGTCAAATAAATAAATAAAATCTTTAAAAAAAAAAAAAGAAGGTGGCCCAGCAGTAGACGGGGTGAGGAAGGAGAGGTAGTGTGGAAAGGAGGGAGACCCGCCTGTGGGGACATTCCCTCTGCTGACCTGCTTGGGTCCTGGCCTCGAGGAAGGCACTATTGTACCAGAATAGAGGGGAAGCTGAGAGGTGGGACTTAAGGAACTGCTGGAGATGGGAGACACTCATTGTGTGCACTCCACGTCGGTTTACGCTGCCTGATGGTTCTTTTTCCCAAGATCCACCTTGCACCTGTGGATGGCTTTGTGCATTTCTCTGTTGAGCACTCAGGGCACTAATTAATTACATAAACTAAAGTTGATGGACTACTCTTTAGTGTGAGACATCGGGCTTATGCCCAGGGATAGGTGAGGAAAACAGGGAGCAGCATCTTCACCTTCCTGATGGGACAGACAGTCTCATCAATGATCACCAGTTAGAGCAACTGCCATAAAATAAATAAGCCGGCTGCCGCGATGGTTTAACAGTGCGGGAAGAGGGGTATCTAATTCAGGTAAGGCGGACAGGCAGGGTTTCTCTGTGGAGGTGACAGTAGCATGGAGACGTACGCGTGTGCTTTAATTGTGAGCTCCTCGAGGGCAGGGATTAGGTCTTATTTACTTTGAAAGCTCCAGGGCTTAGAACACTGTCTAGCATTTGTTATGAAAATTGGGATAATTTTTATGGTAGGTATTCAACGAACTTTTGATGAATAAATAAATGGCCTCCTCCCAGCAGTTCCTTTTTAAAGCACCGTGTACTTCATTACATGGAGACAATTATGTCAAACACGCCTGACATTCTTATGCTTGATCTGTCTTTACTTCTTCCTCTCTTGTCTGCCCTTCATTGATTTTTGTTTGTGTCTCCATTTGATGCCTCAGATATGTTGAATCCAAACAGGAGAACACACACACACACAGAGACATTCACACACGCAAATACACACACATTACCCATCACCTCTATTCCTGCAATGTTGCGGATTCTACCCTAGAAGCTATTACGAGCTCCTGAATAGAGCAAACCTCTCATTGACTATACATGCCTCCTTAAATGACCTTTGAATAGTGTTTTCTTTTTATTGCTTTGTGAAGTTTAACAGCGCCGATTGTGATTACTCTAGCTTATGATAAACCCCAGATCTATAAAAACTCCTGTTCATTCATTACTTTTTCTCTTGCTCTTTCTCAAGCTGTTATTATTATTATTATTATTTTGAATGTAGTGAGGAGTAGGGGCGGGAGGGGGAGGAGGGAAATAAAAATACACCAACTTAACAAGAAAACAGGTGAAATAGGGAACCACTTCTCCTCAGGTGACAGACACCCGATTAGACACTGTTAAACAGAACAAATATGCTTTTATACAGAACAAGTTAGTCTTTTATATTTATTCTAAATTGGAACTATAATGGTTACCACCTTATCTTTAATGGAAGAAGCAGCTAATTGTTCCAATATCTCACTAATTCCAGCATCTGAGAGAAAATTATTTTTTACTATTTTACCAATTGTTCAATTTATACCTAGGTGTATAGTGTGGCATGGACAGACATTTCTATCTCTTGATCTATGTCATGGCTGCTATTCCAGTTCAATTATTAATATGTGGAAGTTATAATTATTTTGAGTATGGTACAAGATAATTATAAGCCATAAAACAGCTCCCCATGCTCACTGATACCTCTTCTTCTCTGCAGACAGGCTGGAGTTTGGGCTTATGAGTTTTAGAGAGAGCAACACATATATGATGGGGGCACTTGGGGTCACAAGACACTGGAGTGGGGGCAGAGGAGCCTTCCCCACCCCTGCAGATCCTTTCCGTTCTCCATAAGCATCTCTCCTTCTGCCCCACTGTCTCACCCACCTCCTATCTGGTCTCCTGTTTGCTAGCTGAGATTTGTACACACATTGTCTGCCTTGGTTTAGCTTGCTTGCTGTCTCTTTGTCTCCTTGTTTACCCAGCGGCAGCTCCTTGGTGTCTGGTTGTGTTCTTATGCATGAATCTTGGTGTTGGGGCAGCTGGGAAGTGTGACAGCCACAGGCAAAGAGGGAGGCTGGGGTGGGGAGTTAGCTGCTCTGTCACTCCTTGGCCTTGGCCAATGCCTCCATTCCCTCCCTCTTTCTGAATATCTTGCTTTATTCTTAATGGGTCTACCCTTGGGGACAGATTTTGGCAAGGGCTAAGGCACCTGGGAATCACTCATTCTTAATCAAACTGACCACAGTCAGTTGAAAAGAATAACACATTGGTTTGGATTGCATGTGTTTGGAGAAGGGGTTCAGAGAGAATGGGCATTGTTTGGGTATCTTCCCATTTTATTTTATTTTTTAAAAGATTTTTATTTATTTATTTGACAGAGAGAGAGAGAGAGAGACAGAGATCACAAGTAGGCAGAGAGAGAGGGGAAGCAGACTCCCCAACGAGCAGAGAGCCCGAGGTGGGACTTGATCCCAGGACCCTGAGATCATGACCTGAGCCGAAGGCAGAGGCTTAACCCACTGAGCCATGCAGGTGCCCCAGTATCTTCCCATTTTAACAGGAAAACCTCTTTACAATGCCATCTTAGTTAAGTTGTTGTAAAAAGCAAAGCTAACTGTCTTCAGAAGTAATCAGATCCTGGTCTTGGTTCCAAGTCCTACTATAGTCCCCCTCCCCCGACTCCCATCCTTCCCTCTTTATTTAAACAGTATCTACTCTCTACTTAATCTAAATTTCTTTTTCCTACTATTTTCTGAATCCCTCATTCAGTATTACCATTACAACTTTCTGCTATGGCAAATGCACTGAGACCCCATTTCCATGTTAAAGCCCAACATGACTATATTACAAGATAGGGTCTTTACAAAAGTAATGAAGGTCAAAGGGAGTCATAAGTGTAGAGCCCTGATCTGATAGGATGAGTGTCCTTATAAGAAGAGACACCAGAGGGGCGCCTGGGTGGCTCAGTGGGTTAAAGCCTCTGTCTTTGGCACAGGTCATGATCCCAGGGTCCTGGAATCTAGCCCCGCATTGGGCTCTCTGCTCTGCAAGGAGCCTGCTTCCTCCTCTTCTCTCTGCCTACTTGTGATTTCTCTCTGTCAAATAAATTATATATATATATGACACCAGAGATCTTGCTTTTTTCTCTCTGCCAGGTGAGGACACAGTGAGGAGGTGGCCATTTGCGAGCCAAGAAGAGAGCTCTCACTGGAACCTGACCATGCTGCTACCTTGATCTTAGGCTTCCAGTCTTTAGAACCGTGAGAAAATAAAGTTCTGTTGTTTAAGCCATCCAGTCTGAGGTACTTTGTTATGGCAGCCTGAGCGGACTACTATACCCCTCCCCTAGCTGCCTGTGAAAGGTTGGTTGGAGCAGGGTTGTTAAATCGTGTTCATCAGCCTTGTGATGGGATTCTTTTTTAGGCCCTAGGATCTGCAGTCGGTGTCCTTCTCCTGGGTCAGAGACTTGGAGCTTGAGGTTGCAAATCCAGCCCAGCTCCTGACGTTTTGGCTTCCCCGATCCCCATGAACCTCATTTTCAGCTTCTCTAATGAGCCACGCCAGCAAGAGAATGTGTCTATTCAGCACCACGGACAGAGGTGCCCTGTCAATTCCCACAAATTAGAAGTTACTGCTTAGCCCTCTCACCCAGGTGATGCTGAGAAGGGAGGAGGTAGGCTGAGCAAGAGAAAAGTCAGGGAGGAAGACCACCTGGCAGGATGCAGACAGTGCAGCCCCTAAGCCTGGCTATGCTCAGTCAGGGGGCTCCTACAAATGAGAAGTGCCTTCTCACACAGATGGGTTGCAAAATGCAGGAGGGGCTGCTCCTTACGCTTAGTTGTGTTGGCCTGGCTCTTGCTGAATTGTCACCTGATGGGTGCTGGCCACAAACCTACAGCTGGCAAGGTGTGAGGTCTGGGGAGCCCGTGGTTGTGCTGATGTCATGGACTGTGGGGTGGGAGAAAAGCCAGCTGAGGAGGAATGGGAAGAGGGCATCAGAACTTTGGTATAACTTTGGGAAGAGTGGTGATACAGGTGAGCTGCCTCCTCCATGCCTGGAATGGCAATGAGGGTACAGGGGATCAGGCCTTGGGAGGGGAGGGGCCCAGCTCCTGGCAAGCTGTGCTGGTGGGGAGCCAGGGCTTCATTTGTTTGACTTTAATGAATAAATGGCATCCCAGCCATTGTTTCTCTACTTTTGAGTCCTGACAAACAGTCTGTGGCATCTGATGGAGAGGGTTATTAGCTGCACGGAGACAGATGGTTGGGGATGAGGGGATTGGCTCTTTATTATAACAGGTCCACAAGTGATAGCATTCCATTTACTTCCCAGCCTCCATATCAATGTCAATCCCTTTCTGTCGCCTTCTGTGACCCAGTCAAGCCCCAGAGGAAAGACCCAGAGCAAGAGGAAGGCAGAATGGCCCATGAGTAAGAAAGGAGAGGTAGGGCCAGTGGAGTTGGGAAAGAGGGCAGATTTCCCATTGTAAGTTCTTTGAAAATAAAAACGCTGCCTTATTCTTCATTATTTTCCCAAGTGTCCTGTAAGGGGCTGTTTATTCAATAGGCATTCAAAAAATGTGAATGATAGAAGAGAAAGGTAGAGAGGTCTGGATTAAAAAAGATAATAGAAGCAGATTTAATTGTGCTGGGTGAGTGGTTGGGGAGCAAAGGTAGGGAAGAGAGAGAAAGAGAAGTAGAGGAACAGACATTTCGGCAAAGAAGACATCCAGATGGCCAACAGACACATGAAAAAGTGCTCCATATCACTCAGCATCAGGGAAATACAAATCAAAACCACAATGAGATATCACCTCACACCAGTCAGAATGGCTAAAATCAACAAGTCAGGAAATGACAGATGCTGGCGAGGATGTGGAGAAAGAGGAACCCTCCTACACTGTTGGTGGGAATGCAAGCTGGTGCAACCACTCTGGAAAACAGCATGGAGGTTCCTCAAAGTGTTGAAAATAGAACTGCCCTATGACCCAGCAATTGCACTACTGGGTATTTACCTTAAAGATACAAACGTAGTGATCCAAAGGGGCACGTGCACCCAAATGTTTATAGCAGCAATATCCACAATAGCCAAACTATGGAAAGAACCTAGATGTCCATCAACAGATGAATGGATCAAGAAGATGTGGTATATATACACAATGGAATACTATGCAGCCATCAAAAGAAATGAAATCTTGCCATTTGCGACAACATGGATGGAACTAGAGTGTATCATGCTTAGCGAAATAAGTCAAGCAGAGAAAGACAACTTTCATATGATCTCCCTGATATGAGGAAGTGGTGATGCACCATGGGAGCTTAAGTGGGTAGGAGGAGAATAAAAGAAACAAGATGGGATTGGGAGGGAGACAAACCATAAGTGACTCTTAATCTCACAAAACAAACTGAGGGTTGCTGAGGGGAGGGGGGTTGGGAGAAGGGGGGTGGGGTTATGGACATTGGGAGGGTATGTGCTTTGGTGAGTGCTGTGAAGTGTGTAAACCTGGCGATTCACAGACCTGTACCCCTGGGGATAAAAATATATGTTTATAAAAAATAAAAAATTAAAAAAAAAAGAAAAAAAGAAACAGGAAAAAAGGAAATAGACATAATGATAAAAATAAATGTCATAGGTAGTAAGATTGTAAAAAAAAAAAAAAAAGAAAGAGAAGTAGAGGACACAGACGGTGTTAGAGGACAGCATGAGAAAAAGTGCTTAGGAATCAGCATACAGTATTTCAGGCATTAGGTACTCTTCCCCACATTTCTATATAAAGAGTTTCATGGAAATTAAACAGCTCTGTCCACTGTCCCAGGTTCTTCTTCCGGGACCAGAGTTGCAGGGCAACTCCTCATTACCCCCAAAAGGGTGGGCAGGTTCTTACTGACCTTCATTCATTCTTCGAAACTTGTCCTTGGCCATGTAGCCCAGCACCAGACAGCATCCTCTCTTCTGGAGGCCCAGCTCTGGAAGAAAAGCACAGGTGAATGAGCGGGGAATGAATCCGGTATCAGTGAAGGCCCCTTTTTGGGGGGTATGAAGCTGCTGCCCTCATAAACAGGGCTACTTATATAACATTTACATAGCACTTGCTATGATCTGAGCATCCTATTAAGCCAATAATTCCTCATTTGATTCCTGCAATAACCCTGTGAGCTGTATACCAGTATTATCTCTATTTTTATATCATCCCCATTTACAGATGTATTAAGTAGACAGCCTTAGTTGGAAGAGCTAGCTGGTGGCAAACCAGGAGTTTGAATCTAGGCAGTATGGCTCCAGAGTCCATGCTCGTAACCACTACTCTATAGGTTAGTGAGGCTCTACAGATCCCAGGCTTGGGGAATATGTCCGCCTCATGCTGGGACTGTGGTCAGGTCTGCCAAAGGAGAGGCAGAATCCAGCGCGTGGTGACCAAGATGGAGCAATGCAAGCAGACACAGAAGAGCGTAGTTTGGAGGAATGAAGAAGTGGTTGGGTGAATTTGGAAGAAGACACAAAAATGGAGGTAGAGGAGTCTAGTTTTTGGGAGAGAATGAGTTTCTGGGTCTGGGGACTCCTGGACGATCTCATCATATTCAGGAACAAGGCAGTGCTGTCTTCAAGGGCTTATGAAGCGTGGACTCGGTTGAGCATGGAGCACAGGGGTTGGGATGGCTAAGAGACGCAAGGTGTAGATTCTGGTCCCACAGGACTTTGACACAACAGGGAAAAGTAAGGTGGAACAACAATTCTAGGTAGCAAAAGCAAGAGACTTTTTCTTTTTTTCAGGCTATTGGATAAATGGGTGCCCCTTGGGCGTGGGTGTTGGACTGGAGTTACGTCTGCCTCAGAAGAAGGCTGGTATTCATCTTCTAAATCCTGGTTTCTCTTAAGCACATTATGGGGTTTGAAGCCATTCTACACCAAATTCCTCTTCTGACCTCCATGGTACCCCCTGAGGTCGGCAGACAGGTTATTGCTCTTCATACTATGCAAGTGAGAAATCCCAAATTCAAAGACGCTAAATGATATCCCAGGATTATTTTAAACTCCTCACCCCCTTCTCTGCTTAGGACTCCTACAAATGCGACCGCTGCTGAGGCGAATGGAAAAGGGGTAGGATTTCTGGAAAGGGCATCTGACTGCACTCCCTCCCAGGGCTTGGCACACTTTCTGGGCACCCAGGGGCTCCCTCCATAGGTCCCACAGGGAAGGAGGGTCCCACTGTGTGGTGTGTCATAGCAACTTCTCTCGTGACACTGGGTGTTTCTCGGAGCCCGGGCCGGGTAGTATCTAGGCTGTTGGAACTTAGACAGGGTGGGCTCATTTCCCCCTCCCTACCTCTCCATCCACCTCTTGTCACCCAGGTCTACCCTCCATGGTTTGCAGGATGAAAGGGCCCATGAGAAACAGATAAGTCAAGCTTAGGGGCTCTTGCCCTAGAGAAAAACAAAGCATGGCGGGCGGTGGCAGAATGCCATGGCCTTGGGAGGTTGCTAGCTTTGATCTCCCAATTCTTTAAAGGGGTTTATTAACTATCAGTAAAGAGCAGAGAAGCAGATCTGAGCGTGCCTTTTCCAAAGGCGCTCACTTCTCTTCCGTCCCCTCCACGCGAGCTCGTCTGAAGGCAGGGCCAAGCCAGCCTCACTTCAAACAGCTTTACATCTCCCGCGCCCAAATTGACGATGTTAAGTTCCCTCATCCAAGGCCTTGGCCCTTTCTTCAAGGGCTCCTGCTCTGTCGAGGGCCCTGCGGATCAAAGCCTCTTTGATGTTTACTTACTATATTTGTGGATTCTTTCTAACAACCACCTTCAAGAGACAGGAATGCAGCCTGCCAGGAGGGGGCCGGCGGAAGTACAAGCTGTGAGGAGGCACGCTGAGCTCCCGCGAACAATAGCCTCTTGCCCAAGACTCTGAGACTGTAGAGAAGCCTCGACAAGCTGACGATGGGCAGAGTCAACCAGCCCATTATAATCGCACGGGCATTGTTCATTGCCAGAATGATACAACTGCTTATGGCTCTTATTATATTTCCATTGACTTCTTATGCCCATATAAAGTACATGAGCAGGGATTCCTAATGAGAAAAGAAGCTGGGGTTCCTACATCAAGACCAGGGGAACACAGGATGGGTTCAGGTGGTGGGGGCAGAAGATGTTAGATGGATTTAGGCCAAACATTCCTGTTGGGTTTGCTAGACTGCCCCCCTAAGCTTTCAAGGAAATGGAGGGGGCATAATTCTCCCAGAGATTTAGAGAGTGTGGTCGACCAGTTGAATCCAAATCATCTGTGTTGGCTGTCTCTACCACCCCAACTCAACCTATCCTTAGTCACATAATGCATTGTCCGAGGAGAGAGTTCATATGTACAGTCATTATAAGAGTCTCACCGACCATGTTCGATTTTTGCAAATGAGCAGGAAAAGAATTTTTTAGAAACCTGATTAATAAAAGAAATGGAGGATGAGCAATTTCTCAATGTATCTGGCTCATTTAATTTGACACGTGTGGGTTAGTCTTAATTATTTAGGCAGCTGTATTACAAGGCGTTAATAAGCACACTGCAGACATGTACTGAGGGAGAGTGCTCTCCGACAGAGTCCTTACTGAGAAGTGGGGAGAAGCCACTGGGTTCTTTGCAAGAATGAGCAGGTTAGAGAATTAGTGAAGTGAGAATTAGATATCTAGCCACATGTGAAAGCTTGGGATGTTCTTTGTAGAGATTTGTAGAGCTAAATTGGAGGTCACTGGGTGCGCCTGAGGAAGCAGGCCAACAGGGCTGAAGTGGGGGCAGGGAGGAGACTTGGGAGCCCAGGTGGGGAGACGGTGTGTTGTCAAAGGCACCAAGCAAAGACAGGGCCGGGGGAAGCAGGAAGCAAGCACTGTGTCTTGGGGCAACTCTACCTCACCAGACTAACCAGGCTCTTAGGGGAGAGATGGCAGAATGTGATACAAAAAACAGGAATCTTTACTCTTTGAGCTAGACCAGGCGCCAGACTGCCTTCATCCTTGTCACATGGCACTGGGACTGAAGGTGGAGTCAGATCATAGATGCCCATTTTAACAGCAAGATATCAGGGTCTTCTCCCTTGAGACCTTAGGGCTGCAGCCTTTGGCTGATCACCTACCAGTAGCAGAAGCACCAGACGCACCAAAGGCGCCCACAGAAAATGATGAACGTGAATCAAGTCATCCTGGCTTACAAAGAAAGTTAATAGCAAAGGAGTCCAGGGTCACCTGCAGAGGGGCTGGGGAGGGTACTACTATCTGAGGAGAACAAGGCTTAAGAAATACTAGCGTGAAAGGAAACATTTATGGGGAAAGCGCATGTTTCTTGGGGAGAAGGGTATGCACCCCAGGAACTCCAGGTGTCTAGACTGAGCGACAGAAGGGCCAGGACTCTGCTGTTTCCAGCTCTGAGTCCCTGATCCGGAGCACAATGCCTGGCACCTGGCAGGAGCTCAGGGACAGTCTTCTGATTGAATGAAAGGGCCAACCACTGACTCTTGGGTTAATGACCTGCTCTCCCCTCCCCCAGGTCAGAACAGATCAGGTGGGCTGAGACGTGGCACAATGGAGTAAGTTAGGTGAGGGTGTTTGCCGAGTGTATGAAAGTTGTAATTCATTGGAAGAGAAGTCTCGGAAACATGAGATTTCCTCTGGGAGGAGTAAAATGGGACGGCTTTATAAATGGTACCGTTTTCCTTCAGTTTCACAGGGTGAAGATGGGCCTTTTTCTAGCCTTAGGATTTCTTTATTCTTACTAGTAATAACAATGATACAGTGCTATTACTTCACATTTACGGGACTCTTGGTTTTTCACAATGCTGTCATATTCACTACCTTATTAGAGGCTAACAGTAGCTCTGTGAAGTAGGCGAGGAAGAATGGTCTATTTCCTCCATTTTGGTTTCAGAGGCTGAGGCTCCGAGAAGTAAAAGGACAGTTCAAGGTCAAAGCTGATAACAGTGCTCAGGCTAGAATCCAGGTCTGATTTCTAGCTTAGGTCTCAGGGTAAGGTCTGGGGTCCCACGGCTGCCAAGGCTGTGGATCAAAACAATAGAGGACACAGGTCGGTGGTCCTGGCTGGGCCAGGGTTCCGGCCTGGACTATGGCTCTCTTGTACCACAGGAGGCGACTTTGTTTGAAGATAAGGATGTGACACAGATAATCCAGTTAAAATGGCCACTAGGGGGCCTGAAGCCAATGTGACTGGTGTCCTCATAAAAAGGGGAAATTTGGAGGCAGACGGACACACACACACACACACACACACAGGGAGGATGCCATATGAACACGAAGATAGCTGTCGACAAGCCAAGAGAGAGGTCTGGAACAGATTCTTCCTTCACAGACCTCAGAAGGAACCCACAGTCCAGACTCGCATCTTAGAAAGATCGTTTTAGCATGGATGCAGATGGTGGAGGGGTGGGGGTGAGCCCAGACGAGGGAGCGCATTTGTTCGACGCCTGCCATCCTCCTGGTGCGCGGTGACGGGCTGACATCTGCTCCCTGTCCCCGCTCTCGGAAGACAGCCTGAGATCAGAGAGCCAGTGCAAGGACCCTGAACTTTCTCAGGGGGACCTTCAGAGCCTCTATCTCCCTGCCACCTCGACACAGGAGAGCAGTGGGGGGCCGCAAATAGCTCACCAGATGGTTCCCGAGACCATATGGAGAAGGCGTCAGCTGGACCTGGCTGGAGTCACCGGGAGGCCACGTATGTTTTGAAACCGTCAGTCCTGGCCAGAGCCCGGCTCCCCCACGCCAGAGTGAGCAACGCCAGGGCTTCCCTGCGCCTTAATGTTCTCATTTATAAAATGTGGACACGGAGAATAAGACCTTCTGCTTATGGTTAATATGAAAATCAGAGGCACTTGGGGAAGGGTGCCTAGGTTCAAGTAGCTGATAAGGGCGAGCACAGGAAACGGAAATGAAATATCAGATTGGGGGTTAGGGACCGTCATGTTTATCCTCCCTCTTCTTTAAAGGGAAGACTCATCCAAGGAGATAGAACGAACTTCCAGGCAGCCTTCTCTGGAGGCTCATGGGGTAGACACTCGCTGAGGGGCCGGAAGAGGAAGCGAGTCAGGAAGGCCAGCCAGGTGGGTGTAGCAGTGAGGCTAAGTGGCCGGGGATGGAGAGACAGTGATGGATCTGAGAGACGTTCTGGGAAAGGGACAATGGCCTGAGTGACAGAGTGGCTCCAGCAGAGGAAGGGGGCAGATGACCACGGTGGATTTAGTCGGGCAGAATGGAGAAAGGTGGGGTCTGTGTCAGAAGTAACTGACCAAGGCAGCCAATTTGGGCGTGAGGTGAAAATGGCGCATTTTTAGACTTCTCATGTTTGAGGTGATGGGATTTCCAAGTGAGGGGGGGTCCCAGAGGCCTGTGTGAGCAGGAGTTTAGATCTGAAGAAATATATTCGTAATCAGCCTTTCTGGCCTCGGAGCGCAGATGTCTTGGTCTATAGACCAATTCGTTATGTAACAAATGACATAAAAAGCAGTAGGGTAGGGTGGGTAGATTCTCCCACAGTGTCCGTACCAGCCCTGCCCAGTCAGCATGTATTAACAAAGGGTGACCAGTAGGATATCTGACCCATAGCTGCCCATCAAGATGCTCCCACATGCAAAGCAAAAGCACGGAAGGCCAGCTTCCCTTCACAACGAGATCGCAGTCTGGTTGAATATGAAAGGCACATCCTTATGGAGAGGTGAACAAAAATCAAACACAGGACTTCAGGAAAACAAAGGGTCGGGAGCAGCATGTGAGTTATTTCCACGTGCACGGCCCTAGTCGTGGCAGGAGCCCTGAGGGGGGAAAAGGAGTTGCAGGGCTTGGGGTGATTCCCACCCCCAGGACCTCGAAGCCTGGAGATTTCTCTGGGGGTCTGCCTTAACAAAGGGTGTCTGCCCCGATGGCCTGACTCATGGGCAATGGGCCACCAAAAGTCCTGCCGGGATGCCTGGCCGATCCCAGGATGCCAGACTGTCACGTTTGGAAAATCCTCACTGTCTACGGCCATACCACCCTGAACGCGCCAGATCTCGTCTGATCTCAGAAGCTAAGCAGGGTCTGGCTTGGTTAGTACTTGGATGGGAAAGTCCTCACTTTGATTCTGCTAAACTCTTGCTTTTTTTTTTTTCTTTTTAAATTAAAAAAAATTTTTTTTTTTTTTACTGTGTTATGTTAGTCACCATAAAACCCATCATTAGTTTTTGATGCAGTGTTCCAAGATTCATTGTTTATGCAGCATACCTGGTGCTCCACGCGATCCGTGCCCTCCTTAAGACCCACCATCAGGCTCACCCACTCCCCACTCCCCTCCCCTCTAAAACCTTCAGTTTGTTTCTCAGAGCCCACAGTCTCTCTTGGTTTGTCTCCCCCTCCGATTTCCCCCAATTCGCTTTTCCTCTCCTTCTCCTAATGTCCTCTGTGTTATTCCTTATGCTCCACTAAACTCCTGCTTTCTGCTTCAATTCTGTTTCATCCTGTTTGCTGCATCATAGCTCACATCCCAGGCAATAATGATGCCCATAAATCACACAGAGATCCCAGTTTTCTGATCAACCTCTCTGGTAAAGAGGCCTGAAGAGAGGAATAGCAAAAGTTTATTAATCCTGACTAGTGACTAGCTCTAGCCCTCCAGGACAAGTAATAAATGTTTAATAGCCCAATAATACCTGTTTCATAATTTTCGACTCTCATTGCTTGCTAACTCAAAGTTTATTAAAGAACTATAAACTTTACATTGTTGTAAAGACATAATGGCTGTTTCATTACCTATTGGAGTTAATTATATTAGGACTAAGTTTATCCCCCATTCATATTAAGTATCAATTAGTTGTTTTAAATTATTGATTTGTATTTAATTAACGATGCTATTACATCCCAATTAAATCCATGTAAGAGAAACCTGAAACAGCTACCGTCTTAAGTTTTTAAAATAATGAATTACATGAAAAGCTCAAGTGGCTAACCCTCCTTTAAGAAGGGTTAACGATCGTTGTGATAATTCCAGAGAGTCTTGGTGACGACGGGCCCATCTTTGCTAGCTCCTGCAGGGACAACAAACAGCTCCCGCAGACACATGAGGGTAGGGAGGGCTCAGCCTCAGCCACCAACCAGCAGAAACTGACACCAGGGAAGCCCTTCGTCCACCCTTGCCCTCCATTTACAGGCTGGCATGGTGCTATCCACAGGATGGCCAAGGCGGGCAGTCTGTCGGCAACTCCTCACCACCAGCTGTGGGGCCCATGATTGTCCATGTTGCTGCTGGCCCCAGATGTCACATGCCCGCTGTCAGTCTGGGGCCTACGTGGTCATCACCCCTCTGGCTTCCCCAGATTCCTGCAACACTGGCCTGACTCTGTCCATTGTGGTCAGGACACATCAGCCATTAACTGAACAGCAATGGGCATTTTCCTTTTCTCATCTTGTTTCCCCTTCACACAGACCTTGTAAAGGCAGGTGCTTTTATTCTTCTCTTTCTTTATAAAGAAATGGACATTTTAGAGGGCCGAGGTGTTGACTGAGGGTCCTGAAGCTATTGAGGGGCGAAGCTTGAGTCCACCTGTCTGCCTGACTGCAGGCCTGGTGCACCTTGCCGTGCTCTGTTCTCAGTTCTCTGGGAGAAATGACCCCACCCGCTGAGTCCCATCCCAGCAGGCTGGCTCTCTGAGACCTTGCCTGGCTCTTGTCATCTTTCTTTTCATGAAATGCTGGGCTCATCTTCTACCCTCAGACGCTGCTTGGGGTCTTTCTCCCAACTCTTCATCATTTGGAATTCCAACATGGCTGCCAACGGACTCAGAATGTGGCCTTCCGCTGGGCCACTTGGGCATTGGTCCAGGCTCCAGGGTTGGCAGGCTCTCCCACACCCCCGTGCACCTTGGAATCGGGACATAGGCTACCCCACCCCCTGGGGGCTGGATGCAGCCTGGCCTTACCCCTCTTTGGTATCAACTCACTTAACTCACCATTACAATTAAAATTGCCATTGACTGATTGCTTATGATTGATTAGTCTCTGGGCTAGGCACTCCGCATGCATCATCTTCAATCATAAAAGTTAAGTATTATTATTATTCCTATTGGATAAAATGGGAAACAGATAATCCAAAAGATTCGATAACTTGCTCAGGGTCATAGAGCTGGTAAGCGTCAAAACCAGTAACCCTGATTATGAGTGAGGTTCTTCGGATGACTGATATAATATCTTTGTGAGAGGTGCAGCGATTGGGGGGAGTTTAATAATGTTGGTTGAAGAATTTGATGTAAACAGTTTTATCACATGGACAAGATTACCTCAGCCATCTCTGGTTTAAGATGTCTGATCCCAGGGGGTTAATTGCTCTGTGAGGGAATATGACAGAGAAACGGGATCATGAAGGCCATTCCTCCTCCTGGCCTGTCATCACTCTACTTATCCCATGAAGAACAGGGACTGCTGAAGGCCATATGCCTGAAAGGCTTTTAGACTTTTCCTAAGAGAAAGTTGGAACTGGTGAGTAAGGTTTGAATGGGACCAGATACTTGACAGTTGTGTGTCCGTCCCTAGGGAGGCTCAGGATGGTGTAGCCAGTCAATTACATCTAGGAGGCCAGGCAGAAAGAGGGCGTCTCTTTTCTCTTTCAGGACCAACAGAGTCCCCAAAGGACTAAGATCAAGGGCCATAAGGAATCCTTCCAAGTTGGCCCTTACCCCGCGCTGCTGCACTTCTGTTGAGGCCCAGATTTTTGGGAAGTTAGAGGCCCAATAAACTGCTCTGAATATAAAATTTATATTTGGACTTAACCTTCATACAGATTCCTCACGATAGGGATTATTAGCCCCATTGTACAGGTGAGGCTCAGGGACGTTGAGTAATTTAGCTGAAGTCACACAGCAGGGAAGTGCAGGAGTCGGGGACAAAATCTAGGCTCAATTGATCCCAGAGCCCAGGCTGTGTCATTTTGCTGGGATGTTGTCTGGACGCTGAGCACACAGCCTAGGGGACTGGCAGAGACCCTGGTGGGAAGAAGGGGACCATGTGTGTTCAGAGGGTACTGGGCAATGAGTCATGGGCATTGCTGAGACGTCCTTGTGGGAGCTAGGCTCCTGGAGAGTCCCTGCCTGGGAAAGGATGGCTAGCCTCCCGGGGAGACAGGGTGGTGGGGTCAGGGCAGAGAAGCATGGAGAGCTACTGCTGTATACTTATGAGTTTGCAAACCTCTTTGTCACCTATTTGTGGCCCCAATAAAACCATAAATGCTGAAGATTAACCAAGAGAATCCCATAAGGGCCATAAGCTGGCCTTCAGGCATTGATCAGTACAGTCAGATAGGAATGGCCAGCCTCTGCCCTCCGGCCCACGTCCTGCTGAAAAGAGCGAAGATGGGGGCCTGGAGGCAGATATCTGCTTTCACCTGGCAAAAGTGAAGAGGGCAGAAGAGGGCAACAATGTCCTGGGAGTTGGAGGGGTGTGCGAAGTATAGGGCCCACCAACATGGCAGCCCCCACCCCCACCCCAGGGCAGAGGTGGGCAGCTGGGTTGGTATGACACAGAGAGAGAGAGAGAGCACATGCTCTCTGACTATAAGGTCCTGGGGCCGGAAGGGGGCCACCGAAGCCTCAGTGGGTTGGGGGATGTCCCCTCCACTTTCTGGGTAGAAAGCTGAACAGGCGGGAGACCAGGAGATGGCATGCTTTTGCTCCCAGTCAAATAAATCACAGTTGTCATTTCACAGTCCGGTGGCTACGCCTTGCCTTACAGCAGGGGCTGTGTCTTCTGGAAACTGCACATCTTCATGGAGGCAGGAGAAGGCAGGGCTGGGAGCATGGAGCCCCTCGAGGCCCTGGGCCTCCTCCCCGGGCGTCCTGATCAAGGCCTGGCCCTGGGCCTGCCACCTGGGGTGGTCATGGGCGCTGAGGCTAGAGAGGAGGCAAATCCTGGGGCTGGGGTGGACTTAGGCCTCCCGGGCTGCGCTGATCTTCCCACCGCTGCCCCAACCCACAGGGCAAGGAAGGGGAGGAGGCAGTGGGGTTAGGAAAAGCGCCAGCGGAGAAGGCAACGGAGCCCCGCTGTCCTCCCATTATTGAAATCCTCCTTGAGCCTCACACACCCCATTACAACTCTGTATCTTATAATTAAATTGAATCTGCCAGTTACCTCTCAGCACGGCAGCAATTCAAGCTCATTCGAGGCTTTCTTTGTTTATTTTTATTTATTTATTTATTTAGTAATTATTTATCTAGCTATCCATGTGGCTACTCGGAGGCCCTAGCGCCACGGGTCTCTTTTGCCTTGGAAAATCAGAGTGTGTAAATGCAGCCTCTTCTGCTTGGTGTGAGGGGGGCAGGGAGGGGTGAGCCATCACTGGGGGATGCCTCTGGGAGAGGGTTAGGGGGAGTGCCACAGCCTGGCTCTACGCCCTTGTTCTGGCTCAAGATGCCTTATGGAAGGTCTGCGAATTCCAGAAGGCTCCATGGAAGCCCTTTGTCCCTAAGGGGCTGAGAACATGGTCAGATGATGCAGTCGTGTCCAGGTATCAGCGGCTAACACCCCCACAGGGCTTTCAAGTCCTTCCATGCCAGATACATGTTCTCCTTGAACCCTCGCAGGACATGAGAAATTCCTGGACGGGGGCGGGCATCGAGGATCAGAGAGGTTTGAGGCGTGCCTGAAGTCACCCAGCTGGCCATAGGCGAACTGGGATTTGAACCAAGACTTTGGGGTAAAACCCAGCCTCCCCATCTTCCCCGGAGCCCCACATCCCAGCTGGGAGCCTAGCAGCGGACATCAGAGCACCTTTCTTCTCTTGAACGCCAATCTTTCAGCACGAGGGGGAAAAGGAGAGCCTGAGCTTTGATTAGGAATCAAGCCCAAACAGATGCAGGGGGGTGATTCTGAACCACCAGCCATCACTTAATAAGAACATGAAAGTTTACCCCGCACAAGGCCATCCCAGTGGGAGGCTGACTGCTCTCAGGCATGCTGGGGACCGCACGAACCCTACACAGCCACCGCAGAGTCCCGGGGAGGGGGAGGCACTCGGGGCCCTCCAGCTGGGCAGCCCCACCAGAGCCCAGGATGAGGATGACTGGGATAGCACGAGAGAGAGAGAGAGAGAGGGAGAACGAGCACACACACTCCCTTATTATAGTGAGAGAATGAGAAGGAATTCCAGACTGCAGCGACATCTTAGACAAATCTCCTCTGAGGGGGAAATGGTACTCACCGCCACCGACCACCTCCTGCCTTGCCTACCTGCCCCCACCAGCCTGCTGGCTGGATCATCCGTGGGCCGCTTCGTACCTCTCCGAGCATGGGCCGGGAGCAACCACAACAGACCTGCGTCCACACTGACCCCTCCTGGTCCGTATCGGAGCCAGGGAACTCACAGGTTTCAGCGAATGTGGGCAGCGGCAGGCCCACCTGTTCGCCTGCAAGAAACTGTGAGGGACCTTGACTCGGGTTCTGTTCTGACCACAGAGGCTGTCATAGCCACGTGATGGGGGCTGGTGGCCCAGGCCTGAGCTATGGAAGGATTTATATCTTCTGTTGGTCTGGAGATGGTTCTCTGGTTGGAGGACACCATGAGGGACCCTGGTCCAACACAAGAACAGTCTTTAAAAAGTGCAGGGTCAGAGGAATAGAATGTCCACAGCTGTCCTGGATTACAGGTTTGAACAGGACAGCTGGGTCCTCTCCCAGCTCCTGAGGCTGAGAAAAGCCAGGCCAGGAAGCTGGGACCACTGGGCCCATAGCTCTTGGGATTTCCCACACAGTAGTGTGATTTTTTTTTTTTTAAAGATCATTTATTTATTTATTTAAGGGAGAGAGTGCGTGCGTGCAAGGGGAGGGGCGGAAGCAGAGGGAGAGAGATTGAATCTCAAGCAGACTCTGCTGAGCCTAGAGCCCCCGACTCTGAGGTCATGACCTGAGCTGAAATGAAGAGTAGGACATTTAACCGAATGAGCCACCCAGGCGCTCCTAGTACTGTGACCTGATCTGAGGTGGCTGCCTTCATTTCCTCAGTCTGTGAAATGGAGACTAATGAGCTACGGTGAGGACTGAGGATAACTGGTCAGGAAGCTGGAGGGGAAGGTAAGGACAGGTGTGCTCCTATCACCTGTCCACACATATTCGACAAAAGCTGTACATATTGTAAGTGCTCAACAAACAGAAGTCAGAAAAATAATAACACGATTATTATTATAAAGACCGTGATTTTACAGTGGACGACAACAGAGCTCAGGAAGGTTGAATCCTTTGCCCATGGCAGGTCATTTCTAGAGCCGCAGAACCAAGACCTGAATCTGGTCTGAGTCCTCTTTGTTCCTGGTCCCCACCCCCTGTCCCCAGGTACAGGAAGTTACCTCTCACAGATACAGATCTCCTACTCACACTGTGGAGGTGAGGAGGCGGGCAGCTCTGATGGTGTGTCCTGGAGGAACCATCCCCCACCCCACAGTGTTCCCGGAGGAACATTCCATGTGGTGAATGGAATGATGGCTCAGAAGCTGCTGAGTCAGCACGCCAACACCTAGGTCCCTTCTCCACAGGGAAGGCTGGCTGCCATGGCCCACAGCCGGGGAGACAGCACAAGCCTTGGGGACCAGCCACCAGAGCCTGGTTGTCCTTCTTTTCTGCACTCCCTGCCCGAGTGCAGCCGTGGCATCTGCAGGGACCAAGCTCTGTGTCACACACCAGGGATCCTGGGTCCTGCTGTGTGCCTCCCTGCTTGGGGTAGAGGCTGGCCTGAATTTCCTGGGAACCTGCCTCTGCTCCCATTCACTGGGTGATCTTGGGTGAGTCACCTGCTCTTTCTGGAACTCAATTTCCTCATTTGCAAAACAGAGAGCTTGAACTAGGGCAGGAGACTTAACCTGATGTCTGGTGGGGAGGGGAATTCTAGGGGCCTCCATCGGGTCTTCTTACGTCCTTCTGAAATATATGCATACAAAACTGAGTGTAGACATTCTTGTAGGAGAGAACTATGGCTTTCTGGTATTCCCTAAAGGACTGATGCTCCCCCACCCAAACGAATAGGGTCTCCCCAAAAGATCGTGAAGATTCCCCAAGCTTTAGGATTGGCTGGGTATGAGATGCCCCCTTCCTTGGTGACCAGAGCTCCTGCTAATTTTTTACAAATGCATTTTTTCCCTCCAAGCATTGGGAGCTCTGTGGGATGAGGTGAAACTCCAATTTCAGACCCTGGCACCACACAAAGGCGAGGAGTCTCTCTCCAGAGCTCCTTTCTGTAATGCCAACTGGGGGTACTGCATTCGCGCAGGGCCAGACTTCCCGGGGGCTCAGCTGGGAATGCTCCCTTTCCGTTTGTGCTGGGCATGACCCAGGGCTCTGGAAGCCAGGAAGTGTGGCCCGGAAGGACAAGTCCACAGGTATTTCCAGCATGGCCCGCGTTCGCTAGCCTATGCAATTCTTACACTGTTTGCACTAGATTAGCACACGTTTCTTGGGGTATTTTCTTATGCCTCTGGTCTTGTGTACATATTTGATCTCGTGCATTAGTCAGAAATGTCATAGAATGTTAGAACCAGAAAGGAACGTAGAAATCACCCATTTACCCTTGTGCGGAGGAGGAACTGGATACTCAGAGGAGTGAAGTCATTTCCCCAGGGCCACCTGCCGCAGAGCTGCATCCTTGCCTTTCCCATCCTGGGAGTGCCCTGGGCAGCAGGGATGATTGCCTGCCTTCCTCCCCAGTCTTGTTTCCTGACCAACCCTCTGCCCTACCGCAGGTCTGGTCATACTGAATGGGTCTGAGGACGTGCCCTTGCTGATTCCCGTTCTGTTCCTGCGAGCTGGGGATTCTTGCACTGCCCTCAAACACCTCATGTCATCCCTAGTTCAAGACCCTCTCAGGAAACCCTCTCTCCACTCCTTCTTCCATCCATCCCTGCAGGTGGGCACTCCCTCTCCTGGACCCCCATGCTTCCCACATCCCTTTGTTATGAGACTTTCTACGGATGAGATGATGGCTTATTATCCTTTGCTCCACGCAAACAAATCCTTGCGACTCTCCTTCCTAGCACAGATCCTGGCATATAGCAGGCAATCAATACATGCTTACATTGGATGAGTGACCAAAAAGACCGGGTCAGTCTAGCCTTCTGTCTGACAGGTCGCCAACTGATCTGGCACCTTAGTTCCCTTCCAGGCCTTGGGGGCCGACGCGAGGGCTCAGGTCTGTGAGTTCATCTGGGGATTTGAGAACCGAAATCTGTACAGCTTCTGCTCTCATCAGCCCTTTTTCTGTCTTCCAGAAACATGCTATAAGTCAGCCTCTGAGGTGGGTCAGCCTTATGTGGTTAAGTGTCAAGTCATTCAGGTTTCCATCTTGGATTTTTTTCTCTCCATCATTCACGAGCTCTGTCACTCACCCCTTATTTGCTAAGAGCTACCGACGAGTGGGTTCGGTTGCTATGGATACCGTGTGAACAAGACAGACAATTTTCGCTTTCCTGAGCTTCTGTTTTAGACAGCATCTATTTAGTTCCTTTCCCTTACACATCACTTAGTGGGAGAAAGTGTCACATCACTTGGACAAGTCACCGGGCTTCAGCCTCTCCGTCTGCAGAATGCTGTCACCAGAGCCTCGGCCGAGCTGGCGGTGCGAGTCAGGCCTGCACGGGGCCGCTGAGTGTGGGCGCGCACGCTCATGGGGGCGTGCTGACTTGCCTCCTCTCTTCCCTAGTGCTTTTTGTCTGGAGGCCCACCCAGAGGGCCCTTTTTGATTAGCTGAGGGGCAAAGACTTCAGAGCCACGGATTAGGGTCTCTGTGCTGGGACTGTAAAACAAAGCATGGGGAGTCATGTTCACTGAGCAGCTACACTGTGCCGGGCGCCGTTCCATACGGTGATGCTGTTCATTCCACATAGAAGTGGTGAGGGAGCTGCCCATCTCTTGTTTCTTAGATGGGAAAACTGAGGCACAGAGAGGCCAGTGGGCTGGCTCGCCATCCCATAGCATGTCGTTGGCGGTGGAGTGGGCTGAGAACCCATAGCTTTCCTGCGGATCACCACTCAGACTGGGGGGGACGGGGAGATGTGGGGGGACACTTGCCTCCATGGCGGGGGAGCTCTGCTGGAGTGGAAGGAGAAGAGGACTCGAATGTCACCGAGTCCTCTTTCAATAAAGGCTTCAGCACTGTGTTTGTCTTGGTGGCGTTTCTTATCGACCCGGTGTGTGGCACATGGATTAAGTATGCAGTTGGGTGGTCTTTAAAGGATGAACATTTTCTCTAGGATCAATAAACCGAGTGAGTTTGGGTCTAAATTCATCAAAATGTCACGGGAGAGAAATTCAGTCTCTGGACTTCTGCACTTAGTTGGGTCGATGGCAGAGGGCAGGATCCGGGGAACACAGGTCTCTGCAAGGGAAGATCCGGGCATCTCTGGACCACCGTGAGTGCAAGACCCTGGAGGGGGGAGACCTACCTGGAGACCAGTATCCTTGAAACTGGCCATCCCTCCTGCATTCCAGACTCTACCCTAGCCTTCGAGGAGAGTAGCCGAGTGGCGTGACTCTCTGAGGCCATGTGGCTGCTCGGTCTGGATCAAGCCTGAAGCCCGGACTCTGCCCCCAGCACATGCCGACTTTATGAAGCAGTAACCAGAAGGTCCAACACCAGAACTTGCCAAGGTGCCCACCAGCTCTCCAAGGCTCCGGAAGATGAACAGGTAGAGACTTAACAGATGATGGCAGTGTGGCTTCTAGTGATTTCCACCAAGAGCCCTTGGAATTTATCACTTGGGAGGGTAGTTAGTTCCCAAACATAGGTGAGTATAAAATCCAAATTCTTAAATTCAATGCAGGGGCCCAGGGAGCTCAGGCTGCTCTGTCAATTACGACCTCCTCGGATACTAGGGACTGAAGATCCTCATTTCCTTAAACCCTCCTGCTGCTTGTCTCAGCTTTTATCCCTCTGATCTACTTATTAGATTTCTACTGGGCCTCCGCTCAGCCGCACTCAGGGTCTCCGGGACCCACTCTCTCCTTTAACTAGTAACTTCTCTCATGAATCATACAGGGCACTGGACGAAGAAGGAAGCCCCGAGAGGAGAGAACTGGAGAGAGGGAGCATGGAGGACAGGGACAGAGGAAACAAGGGGAGGCGTACAGAAGCCCGTGCAACATTGGCCCCACGGGGATGACTCCCCGAGTGGGTCGGCCTTTGTGTCTTTCTTAACATCTGGATCTGGATGATCCTTGCGGGTTCCCACTGCTGGTAACTTGGGTTCCCAGACCCCCTCTCTGCTCCCCCACTGCTTTGTACCTCTGTTAAGGTTACCTGTCCCACTCATCTGTCTGCCTGTCTCCCTGGATCTCGAGGTCTTTAAAAACAGTACACCTGGACGGGGCCGGACATTGAGTAAAATCCGAGAATAGAATGTATATGGATGCACAGGGCTCGTTTCAGCTCTCCAGGGGCGCCCACAGCGGGGACACAGGATGCACACCCAAAGGGAAACCAATGGTCACTGTGCTGCTCTGGCCAGGGAGGGCTTCATGGAGGAGATGCGACTAGAACTGGGCTGCATGGGATGCTGGGGACCAGTTAGGAGACAGGGGAGAGCATTCGAGATGGGAGGAATTCAAAGAGGGTTGAAGGTTCAGGGTGGAAACGGGCAAGGGGGAGCATGGATTGGGGCAGCCAGGCAGGATCTGCACAGGGAAATCTGGAAGGGGAGGCTGAGGCATACTGTGGAGGGTTGTGGATGTGGAGGATGGAGCCGGAATTTCCTGTCTACTTGCGGTAGAGTCTCCGGCTTGCCCACCTCAAGCCCCATGTGGCTCCAGGCATTCAGGCACTGACTTCCCACGAGTCTCCCGGCGGCAAGGTGGTTGGCATGGGTTCTGTGCACCCTGGCCAAGCAGGGCCGTGTGTGACCCGGGACTGCTCTGCTCTGTCTTCCTCTCTGGGTCCAGGAAGGAAGAACCAGCCCCAGACTTTTCAGGTTTGAGGGACCCTCTGTCTGCCCTGGCCATGGCCTGATCCAGGAGTCTCCACGGGAGTCAGGATCAGGTCTCAGAACCAGAGTAAGACACTTTCACATGGATAGCCTCTGGTGTTCTGACAAGGAAGGGAAAGATGCTCCCCAAGAGAGAAGGAGGATGGTGCTGGAAAGGGGACTCTTACTGAGGCCCTGTAATAGACCAGACCTCGCCTCCTGACTCCCCGGTTCCATGGGGTAGGTATTCAGTGTTCTTGCTCAGACGGGAAACAGAGAGCCTTGGGAGTCCGGCACCCAGCCCAGAGTCACACCGCTAAGTGGCAGAAGGCTTGGAGCCCACATCTGCCAGATTTCAGAGCCAGGTTCCTCCCCTTTATTTGGCCCTGAACTCTCAGTTGGGCCTCTCTGTTTCCATCGGACCTGGAGCCCTCTTCTGCATGACTGCCTTCTCCGAGGATGGGCTGTTTGCTACGTGGCCTGGGTTTCTCCAACAGCACCTGTGACCGCTTTTCCCAGCCTTGCTAAGCCCGGTTTGTGCTTCAGCCTTCCGTGTTTTGTGAGAGTGGGGATCAGAACGCCCTCCCCTGATGCTGCCGGAAGCAATAATCCAGACACGGTTGGAGGCTTTAGTAGAAATCCTCAGCTACAGTGGAAGAAAGCGAACCGGCAGAGCAAGGATTTCAGCAGATGCAAAATCTGCCCATTTACCTTCCTAGCCTGGACTCAGCGGGGACGGCTGAGACACGGCGGGCGCCCTCCGCTCCGGGTATCCCCAGGGGGTGAGAGCTGAATGGAACACAGAGGTCTCTGGACTTCTGCAGGCCTGCAGTCCCGTGAGGACAGAAAAGGCAGGTCACCGAGAATTCCCTTCTGCCCTCAGACAGAGACACTACTGAGTGCCGGCTGCGCAACAGGCCAGTGCTCCCCGCCGTCACCCATTTTCCTACGGAGTCCTCACCACACTGACACAGAAGTAGGATTCTCCTTAGTTTTGGTACGAGGCCAGACTGCTTAAGTGGCTGCCCAAAGTCACACAACCAGTAAATGACAGAGCAGAGACCGGCTGCTCCTTACTGACTGGATACTGCTATCTGGTCTTGGGGGTCAGCCTCTACCAGCTCCTCGTCCTCATGCAAAATTACCCTGAGCCACCTGGCCTGCTGCCCCGGCCCTTCCCCTCCTGTGTGTGACCGGAGCTTCCTCCATCGGACACACAGGTCTGTGGTCACAGACCCTCCTGCTGTCCTCAGCTGGGGAGGATGCCTTCGGAACCAAGGGATTATCTGCCTCCTAGGGAAAATAAATTCCTGCTCTAGGCTTGCCAGCAGTTCTATCTTTCCAAAATGAGGTTGTTCATTTCGGAGACTCTGAAACCTCTAGACTGACTACATTGCAGGCCTCCTTCCTAGCACAGGAGAGCTGGGATTGCGACCAACGTTGAGCTGCGTACTGGCCACCCTATACCAATCAGGGGTAAGTCTTGTCCGGAGTCCCAGCCCCTAAGGCCTGGCCTCCTGGCCGTGGCTCATTCTCTCTCTCTCGCTATATCTTTACATATATAGTTGCAGAACTATAAGGAGTCTAGCATAATGAATATAGCACGTGCTATGCAGTTCAACTGACCTAGCTTCAAATCCGCCGTCCATGGAGCAACCCTAGGCAAAACACTGAGCTCTGCTCTGTTCGGCTCCTGTCTTTGTAAAATGGAAATACTGACACCACCCCCTGCCAAGGGCTGCTCTGGGGGGTAAAATGAGATCAAGCCCTTAGAACGGGGCCTGGCACACTGTGAGGGCTCCGTTCAAAGAGGCCTCTGCTCATCTCTCCGTGCCCCAGGGAGAGGTCTCTCTTTCCGGTTTGGAGAATGAGAGCTTGCAGTGGCCAGGTAGAGGGACGCTCAGCCAGCGAGCGGGGCCTCTAAGGAGGCCGCCGGTGACTGCAGCCTCCGAGAAGGCATTACCGGCTATTGTTTTAATCAATACCGTATTATTTCCTCCGTGGTGTCTATCCCCATGTTTATTATGTGTAAATAGGGTTTTGCAGCGACGCAAATGTGTTAGCTTAATGGAGCTGACATTCAGCGTGTGCAGTCTGGTGGCTGCCCCTCAGGACCTCCAGGAAAACGAGATGATGGATCTGCCACGAAGCCGTCCTCACGGGCGAAATCAGAGAAACACCCGTCAGTGGCGATCAGGGCTCCCGGCACGTGACTGCAGGTGTGGGCTGGGTGGTCAAGTGAGGGGCCCCATGAGCCCTGGGAGCCCGGCCCAGCTCCTGGAGAGAGGGTGGTCCTGGCTGGTGGCCAAGAAGCAGGGTGTTGGGGTTCCCATCTCTTGCTATCCAGATATAGACTCTGTGTAACAGCTCTACATCATCTGCCAACCCCTACCCGCATCTTCCATCCCTGCCTGTCCCCAGCACCTGTCAAGCCTCATCCTCTCTGACAGCTATTCCTCGTGCTCCTAGATTCTTAGACGACCCCCCTTCTTCCTTCCCATTCCATGGCCTTTGGTCTGAAAAGCCATTTTGCACACATTTCTGTGGCTCCTGTAAGCTTGGCCCAGCCTTCCTGTCCAGGCCGGCTGAGTAGAGCAGAGGTCCCATTTCCAAGTTCACCACGTGGGTTCAACTGTCCTCTAGTGCCAGGTGCCCAGAATAAGGGCTGTCAGCCCTACCAGCCCTTCTCCCTCCGTCTCACTGGGCTGAACCTGGATGGGGGCAGCGAGGGTGGATTCAGGAAGACCTGGAAGAGCTTCCCCGCCCTGACATCATTCAAGTTGAAGGCCGGAAGCCACCACCATTCATGCCTCCCAAGCAATGGGCTAGAAGCCCAATAATGGCCCTTCAAGTCAACAACATCAGCTATCAGACAACTTCGGATTCATTTGTGTAGCTCTCTGGAACACCCTGGAAAGGAATTAACCTTTACCTTGAGAGTGTGTGGAATGTTGTCAACAGGAGGTACTTTTATCCCCTGTTTTCTTAATAGCGTTTGGAAGCAGAGGCCTGGATAGTAAAGTGCTGGAGTTTCCACCTTCATGCCAAATGGCAAAGAGGGCTCCGGGGAGGCCTCCTGGAAGAAATGTGGGTGCCAAGGGATCTGTGCAGCACTTCGCGCCTGTCTGTTCATCTGTCCATGATGTTTGTCAAACCCTGGGGGTCCATTGAGCTAAAAGGTACTCCATAAATGTAAATGGCCACTGTTATCATTAAGCCCCGTCTGTGTGTCTTAAACCTTCCGCACAGAACGTGTTTGGGGTTGGGCTTTGGCTTCCCTTCACTGCCTGAGAGATACGAAGGAGGTGTTTTTCTTGGCAAATAAAAATGATATCATAAACCCTGGCAGGATTCCAACCTGAGTCATGGCCGTCTGCCTTCCTAATTCCCTCAGCAGCTTGGAACACGGACATTATTCTTTACTTCCTCTCTTTAAAAACAAACTATCGGAGAGTTCTCAGCCTCCGCATCCCTCCCCTGACGTGGCTGCATTTCCAAGGTGGGATGTGAAAAATGAGCTCAGATTACCGTACACGTCCAGGAAAACACAGCAAGACGCTTGGCCCCCAAAAGGCACCTGAGGATCTTGAATTATAGAGGCTACTCTTCATGTGTCCTTGTTCATGGGGGACACAGAGCCAGAATCGATAAGAATCACATTGCTTAATGCTGCCATGTTCTAGGACTAAATCATTACGGAGTAACTAGGTAACGTGGTAATCCAAGCAGGGCTGGACACTCACAGTCAAGTACAAAGTTGTCTTGCTGAGCAACCCCCTGGTTAAGCATGAGTGAGAGGTGGCGGGGGGTGGGGTGACGTGTCTTGTGGCTTCTCTGCTCAAATGGGCATGGCCACCTCAAAGTGCATAATTCCCCTCACGCTCTGCTTGTCATTCAGTCTTTATAACAGTGCTCAGAGACAGGTAGCCTTCAGTTATCAATCTCAAACTAAGGCTCGGAGAGATTTAGTAGACAACCTGTTCAGAGTCACGCGATCCACGCAGGGGACCTACGACTGAACTCGGGTCCTTGGCTTCAGATCCAGTTTTTAGGATGGCACAGTAAGCCTCCTCACCTCTTCTGGGCAGTGAGGATTTCGGTGTTACCACCTGTCCGTCCTGAGATAGCTATTACAAAGTGGTGCGCCCCATTACAAGTGACGTGGAACCTTGACCTGCTGGAGCTCCTTGGGGCCACTGGGTCAGACAAGAACACCTGGCTAGCTCGCGGTGTGGTCTGGAAGCAGGTATGTGGCAAAGGCTCTGAAAGTGTTGGGAGGAGGGCAAATCAGTGGGGGAATGCTTGGGTTGTTGAATCATCCAGGGAACATTTATTGAGCACCTGCTATGGCTAGGTGGAAGGACACACCTGTAAACAAGACCGAGTCTGTGCCTGAAAGGAGTGGGAGTTTAGTGGGAGAGACAGGTCAGCAGACAATGATAACACAGTGTGGTGCGTCTAGGATGTCCTGATGATGTGCAGGAAGGGTCGCTAACTGGACGTGGTGCTTCTTAGGGACTATTCACAGGGGACAGGACATCACAGTTGAAACCTGGGGGACAATCAGGAAGCCAGCTGATGAAGATGGGGCCGGAGAGGATTCCAGGCTGAGGAGACAGCACGTGCAAATGCTGAAGTCAGAAGGGCACGCTGTGCTTGGGTGACGGCGTGCTCAGTCTGGACTGAAGCGGAGTTGGAGAGGGAACAGTGGGCAGTTGACTGAGAGGTCAGCTGGGAGCGGGTCGTAGACCCCAAGTGTGTGTCTCCTCCATCAGGCACGAGTCCACGGAACCAACACGTCCCCAAACCACCACCACTCCCTCACGCCAACCTATAGCCTGGAGGGTCTTGGACTCCTTAGCCTTTAACTGTATGTGAAGGAGGAGCCAGAAATTCACCTAAACCAGAAGAGTAGAGAGCACCAATCCCTGAATCAAAAACCAAAAACCAAAACAAAAAAAGAGCTCAGGGGGTAAGAAAAGAGCCAACCCCAAGCCCCAAGACCCCCACCCCTGCTGTGCTTTATCTAACCGGACGGTAATCTGGGAGTTGTTCATTTAACATACTTCTGCCTTCTGAATGGCTTTTACTTTCCCCTAAGTTGAAACCGCAGTACAATATGTGTGAATGATTAGCCTGTGTGATACATTCCTGCAAATTTAGATTAGGAATGATTATAACTTAAGTGAAATAGCTGAGCACAATCCTCACTGCCGTCTATCTTTTCTCTCCTTGTTCCTGTTCATGGGGGGGTGACTGACTGCAAGGGATCAACGAGTGAAGGAAAGCCAGGGTCTGGGTGCGCAGAAGGGCTGAGGTCCGTCTTTGGAGGGCTTCGAGAAGGAGGGAGAAGCTGACCTGGGAAGATGTGCGATCTGGGGTACGGGGAGAGAGCACTGGCCCAAGAGGCATCTTTGGGAGGGGTCCGGGCTCTGCCATTCGTTAGCTGTGTGACTTGTGGCGAGTTACTTACACTCTGTGAATCTTGGTTTTTCCACGAGCAAAATGGGCTTTATCATTCCTGGCTTATGGGATGGTTTCGGGTGGACTGTGATCAGGGATGTGAGAGCAACACCGTATCATGGCCCAGAGTCCAGATTGGGAAGCCAAAGTCCTGGCCAAGTTCCAGCTCTAGCACTTACTAGACTAGACTCTTAGCCACACTTACTAAAACCGTGTAACCTTGGCCTTCGTTACTCAGCCTCCCAGAGCCCCAGTATCCAGAATGGGAATAAGTGTACTTGGCCATGCGTATCCTTGTGGAGAGGACGAAATGGGATGTTCCATGTCAAAAGTGACTTGCGGGGACACCTGGGTGGCTCAGTCAATCAAGCATCTGGCTCTTGGTTTTGGCTCAGGTTGTGAACCCAGGGTCTTGGGACAGAGCTCCTCCTGGGGCTCCCCGCTCAGCAGGAGTCTGCTAGTCTCCTTCTCCCTCTGCTCCTCCCCCTGCTCAGCTGTGCACTCCCTCTCTAAAATAAGTGGATGAATCTTTGAAAGGAAAAGAAAAAAAAAAGTGACTTTCACAATGCTGGGCACCTGGAAAGGCTACACGGGCTGGGGGGGGGGTGGGAACAGGAATCTGGGGCAGGCTGGCGTTTCCTTCGATAAAACAACCCCCTGGAGTGGTTTGGTGGAACCTTGTTGGGGGGCCCTCGGCAGGGAGGGGAAGGAGAGAAGCCTTCAGGGACGGTTTCCCTTGGAGTCCAAAAGGCTGCCCTGGCCCCAGGCACTCCCAGTCCTGCCTACCTTGCTCCGCCCACTCTCCTCCCCTAAGACGCGCACTGTAGCATTCTGTAAAACTAACTTATTATTATTATTATTATTATTTTAAGATTTCAAAAAAATTATTTGACAGAGAGAGGGAGAAGCAGACTCCCCACCGAGCAGGGAGCCCGACACGGGGCTCCATCCCAGGACCTTGAGATCATGACCCAAGCTGAAGGCAGATGCCCAACCAACTGAGCCATGCAGGTGCCCTAACTTCTGTATTATGATTTTATTCAGGGTCTGTTCCCCCTAGTTCAGGGGCCTTTTCTCCCCCCGATAGTCCCAAAGCACCTAGAACACAGCCTGGCAGTTAGTAAGCGCTCCAGAAATATGTGTCCAATGAATGGATTTATGCACAAGGCTACAATTCTGTCTTCTGAGAGCAGCTGAGGTGAGGTCGGGGAGACGGTGGGAGACCCGGGGAAAATGGAGGGCATCCGTCACCCCAGCAGGGAGCTTGCTGCAGGGAGAGAGAAATAATAGCAATTTCGTGCGTGGAACCCAGCACCTATTCTTCAAGGGAGCCACAAGCCCCCAGGATCTTCCCGGAACCCCTGGGCACCGGCAACTTGCCACGCAGCCCAGGTCTGTCCCAGCAACCTGACAAAATGCTCCAATCAGAGCAATTACGGCAGCCCTGAGCCGCTGCCTCTCGAGGTGTCTGCCTCCTGCGGCTCTGGCTGGAGACAATATGTCTCTTCTGTGCCTCATGACAACAGGGACAACAAATAACGGGACGGCAGATGAAGGGCTCTCCAAAGCCTCCAGAGTCAGAGGAGTCTGGGCTATCTCTGCGTCTGTAGGGAGGGGAAGAAAAGCGACTCCCTGAAATGGGGCACAGCCACCCTCTGAATCTTCTAGAACCTGGGCTCTGGCCGCTTTGTCCATGACGATCATCACTCTCAGCCAAGGGAGCAGGGCTATGGTAGCCAGCCGTCCGCCCACCTTCCTGCAAGCAGGACTGGCACTGGCTCTGTGGCTGAGGGCTCAGTGTCCTTGGAAAACTGATAAGCAGCACGGAGAGGCAGCTGGCATTCCTTCTGGGTCTGGGGGCTGGTCTTGCTCAGTGCTTTCCCCTTCTTCCTGCCCTGGGAAGCAGCTACCGCTGTTTGCAAATGAAACAAATTCAGGAAAGTGAAGTCACGTGCACGTGGGCACACGGCTCCTTAAGTGGCAGTGCGGGGGTAAGAACGCCCGTGTTTCTGAACCTGAAGCACGTCTCAGGGCCCTGGGGCCTGTGTGGTGCTGACACTCCCTGTAGGAGGTGAGTGCGGCTCCCTACCTCCCGGCCTCAGTTTCTGCGAGTACGCCTTGTACCTCATTCTGCTGTGTCCTGCCACCTGGCCTCACCGTGCTAGCATCCTTGCCCCTGCCAGGTCTGGGCTGGGCCCGTCCAGGCGCCCCCGCTGCCGCCTGTTTCATTTACCACCCCAGCTCCCCCCCCTTTCTGCCGTGTCTCGTCCTTAGGAATGGGAGCTCACCCTCTGAATACCAACCAGGGCCCAGCTGCACCAGCGCGTATCCTCCCGGCACCAAGATCAACACGAAGACGGAGACGAATACAAATAACAGCTTAGCGGAGTCTCAGATGTGAACCCAGGCAGCGGACTCTGGAGAGCCCATGTTCTTGACCATTGTACATCCTGCCTCTTCCTCCTCTGGCCCAGCTCTTTTCCTAAACCGCCCCGGTATTCTCTGCTTCGTTAATATTCCTTTCCAAACAGAACTTCTAGAACTGACCGCGAGACTCCAGATGCAGCCCGACGAAGCTAAGCTCAGGGGGACATTGCCTCCCTGTTTGGAACGTCGTTTTGCAAAGAATGCAGTCAAAGATGGCACTGACTTTTTTGGCGGGGTCCCCAAGTCCCAGGGTTGGTAACTGTTGGACTTTTCTGCCAGTCCTAAGGGTCCAGGTCTTCCAGAAATGAGCCACGGTGGGAAAACCTGTTCTTGTCGCCCTCTTGTGCGGCCAAGGGCTGAATCCCACCACTCCCCTCCACGACCCTGCAGGTTGTGTCTCCAATGGCTGCACTTGGCTCTGCTCTGGCATTCGGTGAAGGCTCCAGATGAAAGAACATGGTCTCGGGCAAGGAGGGGGCTGAATGGCGGTGAAACGGCCTGTGAAGGTCACTGCCACTGCTCGGTGAGCGATCTGTCCCCATTTCAGCCTCAGTGGGAAAGTGATGGAGGGTGTAATTAGGGCCTGAGTGGTGCCCGTGGGGGCTGCTGTCCCCGGCTCAAGGAGGCTGGGGACACAGACAATAGTCTCTGTCCTCCTGGGTGGGGAGAGGAGTGCACCAGCCTGTCTAGGGCGAGGGGGAATAGTGTAGGAAGCTCTCCGACCGGCCATTCCTGGCAAGTGGGGGTTATGAAGAGGGATATGGGGTATAAGAGGAGGGATGAAGTGAAGTAGGAAAAAGCCCCAGGAAAGCTGGGAAGGGACCAAAGCTGTCTGTGTTACCCTCTCATTTTCCTGGCTTTGTTTCTGCCTTGTTCCCTCACCCACCTTGGTATCCAGGAGCTCAGACTTCCTAGGACCCTGTCTTGCTGGGCACCCCACCCAGGTCTCCCTTCCTTCTCTTCCTCCTTCCCTCACCAGTTTATCTGTCCAGTGGGTCTCATTTCACCCCCAATCCCCTGAGAACTTGCCTCATTAGAAAGTGATCCAATGCATTAATGTGGTATTAAAGTGTTAAAGTCGGACCATTGGCTTGAGGCTTGGAACCAGCCCTAACCCAAGGGTATAAATACTTAACAAAAGAAGCGCTTAACCTAAAGGCATAAATCCCAGGGTGACGTCTCACGGGTTCCGGCAGTGACATAGTTTGGGCGTGCAAAGCCCAGGTGCTTCTGCTATCCTGAAAGATGCTTCCACGGCTCCTCATGGTAATGCTTGAGGGTAACTGGGTGGTTGGAGACTTCTCTTATGATGAGGGCATGGAAGCTCAGAGAGGTTTTGCATCTAGCCCATGGTCACACAGCTCACTATTCCAGGACTCCAAGCAGCCCAGGCCACCCCTCACGGCCCTGACATTCTGGGGGCCTGCAGTGCTGGGGCTGGGGGCTTCTTGCCATTGGATCCTTCCGAGATAAGTCTCTGAGACAGAGCTAAGGGCTTGGTCACAGCCTCCAGTGGGCCATGAAATAAAATTCCAGAATCTTCTGCTGGGCCCTTTGGATGGGGACGTAAGTACACTGGGTGCCTGTGATGTCTCAGGCCCTGTTGTAGGTATTTTTCTAATGGTTATTGTAGACCTCATTTCCTTTATGTGGATGAGACAACCAAGATTGAGCAAAGTCCAAAGTCACACAGTTAAGAAATGGGGTGTGTGTGTGTGTGTGTCCTGGGGCGGGGGGAAGTCCAGGGAAGGGGTCCAAGAGAAAGAGAATCTCCGCTCATGGGGAGGAGGTCTGTTTCAGGGAAGCAGAGGGCAGAGAGGCCTGGGGCAGGCTGGGGATGGGGAGTGGCTAGAGGAGAGGAGGCCCTGGGCATGGGCCCGTTAGAGGCTTGCACAAAGAGCTTCTCAGCCGGAAACTCATGGAACGCACCCTTTGTGCAGACATGGGGCTTATCTGAATGGCTCTTCAATAGGAAAAAAATGCCTCGGCTTTGGAGAAACAAATGTTGTGGGTTTGGCTTCCCACGGAGCCAAGACGCTGTTTTCTGGTCATCCTTGTGTGGATGCAGACCACGGGCCAGGTGGCTCCTGGAGTGGGACCCCGACAGTTCGCCCAGTAATTGAGTGACTCTTCAGTCACTGCTTGTGTGCTCAGCCATTGTTAACTGTGAACTCGAAAATTACCTTTATTTAGCACTGTTATCGGGAGCCTGCAGGGGCACCGAATTTCCATGCCACTAGCTCTCTCTGGCTGACGGTGGCCAGCGGGCTTGTCATCCGGTCCCCAGCCCCCAACCTCGCTCCTGCGAGCTCACTGCGGGCACAGGGCAGCGTGCTAAGTGGGCGCAGCGGGCAGGCCTGTCCTGGCCAGCGTGTCACATCCCCTCCGGGTTTGGGGTGGCCCCACTCCCCACTGATGGATCAGCCAACTCACTGGCCTGCTGCTGGTAGCTTTCTCAGGACCACCTGGCCCTGTCTGTGTGGAACAATCTAGAAGAGTGTCCTCCACTGGGGTGATGTGTGCATTGTAGGGAGGTGTGCAACTCCCTAGAGTGAATATGCACGCAATGTCTAAGGATGGAGGGTGTTCAGAGCCGTCATAACTTACCGAAGATTCTCAAGAGGACTTGTGGCTCCTCTTTCCTTTGCCCTCTAAGCTGGGAAGTCCGTCTTCTCCTACCACCTCTCCAGGAACTTTTGCACATTAACCCACCGACTGTGGCCATTATTACCCTGGTACTCAGCACATCGGGCAAGGCAATCTGACAGTCTTCCCACAGTGGGCCAGGCCAGGCCCATTCTTTGGTCAGTGGTGCTCCCTGGATGGGTGGATCTTTGCCGACTGACTGCCAAACCACTTTGCATTGGCAGAGCCTCCGTCCTCCTCTCCTTTCTGCCTCAATGGGGAAGGGAAAGATCGCTTAGCTCCCTCCCTTCCACTCTTAAGACCACATCCCCCACGTTGGCCATAGGGCCAGTCTAGCAGTGATCTGCAGGAGGCCTCGGGACTCATTTACCCGCAGAAGGAGGAAAGCAGAGGCATGGGCTGGAGGAGCTGGTAGAAATCCAGGACGGCGGTGAAGGGCAGGGCTTGGTTCTGGGTGGGGTGGGCGTGTGTGTGTGTGTGTGGGGGGCGGATGGTGGGGAGCAACTCCTTTCTTCCCAGGCGGGGGAGCTAACCACTGTTGGAACTCTCAGGCCAGTCATTTAACACCCTGAGCCTCAGAGTCCTGATGAGTGGGACCTTCAAGGGTACAAAGGCACAGCAGTAGAAACTCTCTAAGACCTCTGCCACCTCTAAAATTCTCTGATTTCCAATGCACACTCCTGGCCAATTCCCTTCTCTGTCTGGGTGTGGCTCCTATTCAAGAACATAGAAAAAGGCACTGTCCTACAGATATACAAAATCCTGAGGGCACGAAGGAGGAACTTGTGTTCAGGAGTTCTGTAAGCCTCCTGACATGCATTTCTCCTTCCTCAGTGCCAGCGGCACCTCCTGGAAAAAGCCACTTTGCAGTTGCCAGCAACCTTGGGCCCAGCGGGGTCTTCCTGATTGTTATGAACGCAGCCTCCTTCCCCAGGCGGCACTGACCGTGGATGCAGATTTCCCCTCGGCTACTGGCAGCATCATTTCCCCGCAGCTGGGGGCATTGGTGACAGGGTCCCTGAGCCGACAGCTGGCCGGAGAGCCCTCATACCTCCTCCTCTTCTCTTTCAGGGGCTCTTAACCCACTTGAGCAGAGAGGAGGGGTCGGGAAGGGGTGAATGCCCACTTGGGGCAGAGTGTGGAGCTGGAGTGAGCTACCTGTCCAGACTGGCTCTGGAGACCCCAGGTGTGGAGCACGGAACTCTTCACGGCTGACATCTAGAGACCCCAGGTGGGGAGCACGGAACTCTTCACGGCTGACATCTGCACCTCGAGCCCCGCTCTCCTCTTTTGAGAAGGGGGACTGAAAGCCACCACTAATAAAGAATGAAAATAACCCTCCGGTCTGGTCTTCCGGATGAGTTTGACAACCTCTGGTGATGGGGGCTGGGAGAGGGAGGCAGAGCCCATGCTGTAGCCCCCAGGACCCATGTAATGTCCATGATGAGGATCATTAAAACAGGAGGAGGGAGAAGGATGGGGTCATTACGTGGGTCCCGGTTGCTCCACGGAGTCACTCAGAGGGAAGCTAGGTCATAGGAGAAATTCCCTTGCTCTAGACTCGCCATCCCCAGAAACCCAGGTGGTCCCCATTTTTTTCCTTTGACAGCCTTTCCTGCACAAATGCCTCAGTCTTCCCGATGGGCTCCTCCACTCTCCGCAGAGCCCCTGGGCTTTCTTGCCAAGAGCAGCATCGGTGGTCCTGGGTTCCTGGGCCAGCACCTGCCCGGAGCGCTGAGTTGCGGGGACACTGAAGGGCAATGCCAACAGCCTGCTCGCCGCAAGCTGACAAGCCCGAGTTCCCTTCAGTGCCGAGGACTCGACAGGATTGTCTGAATTAAGTGGCCAAGTTTAGTTTTTAATTAAGCCCCCATGGTCTTTTAAAAAGGTCACTGATGACACCATCTTCTTGAAGGCCACTATGAAAAGACATTCAAAGTCAAAGTTCTGAGATGGGAGCCTTGTAGCTTGAAATGTCACAGGAAGAAATCTGGAAATGGGGCAACAGGAAGCTGGTAGAGAGGAAGGCCCGTCACGCTGCTCTGTCATCGGTTTCACAGTTTCCTTTTGGAGCTCCCAACTATTTTGGTCTCAAAGGGCAAGTGGCTCCACTCTGCTCTCTCAAGTACCTCCCCCCACGGCTGGTTTTGGGGTTCTTTTCAGCACCAGTGAAAAATGGGACCCTTGTATTTCCAGATGTGGTATGAGTGGGGCAGGATATGGGCACTTGTTTCTCATCTCGGGGAAATTAACACAAGTACGTAACTGACTGTCCTGCTGTTCTGAGTCCCACATGCACTGTTTTTTTTTAAACAGAACTTGACCAACACTGTATCCCTGGGAAACACTGTTGTGTCTGGAATGGAGCACATCGCCACTGAATTCCCCTTCAACATCCCATCATATTCCTACAATAAAAGCAAAGACCCATGCCTGGTTCTATGAAGCCCTAAAAGACATAGAGGCTCAGTGTGTATCCTAGCAAAGCAGACAGCACCTGCTGGAGACATGATTTGGGCAGGCTGGTAGTGAACGGGGCTCAAGATTGAGCAGTTGCAATAATGTTTTCCTGGGGCCCTTGGCTCGGTGCCAATGCGTGGGCAGCAGGGTCCATGGATGCTGGATATTTCAGCGTGGCCAGGGGCTCTGTGTTAGGCCAGGGCACAGGGTAGTGGACAATAGTTTGGGCCGTTCTGTCCATGCTTGTCATAGGCAGTCTAGAGAATGGGAAGACTTTGGGTTTAAATTTAGGAAATCTGAAGCAAAAAGTACTGTTTGTCTATGTAATATACATTCTCCCATTTGTTTGCTCTCAAAATCCTTATATTGTTGAGGTGGGAATGTTAGTAAGCTAACAAAATATGAATTCCTTGCCTCCCTCAAAAAGTGAAAGGTGGCTTCTGAGATAAAACCAGAAACTATTGGGTGGGCTTCTTTAACGATGGCAGGTTCCCCTGGGAGGGTGCATGGCTTTGGCTCTTTCCTCGTCTTCTTCCTGCCTGAAATGTGGAGCTGACGCCTTGGGGGCTTCAGCAGCCATTTTGTGACCATGAGGTATGACAATCTGAGCATAGAAGCCCGTGATCAGGATGGGCTGCCTGCCTACCTATAGACTTTGTGTTATGTGAGAGAAGAGTTAACCCCTTGTTTGTTTCCACTGCTGGCACTCTGGATCTCTGTTGCTAACGAGGGAATTCCAAACTGTTAGAGAATGACCACCCACTCTCCCATTTATTGCCTACGGACTTTGGGTAAGTCATTAAATGTCTTTGAGCTTTGGTTTCCTTCCCTCCGCAATGGGAACAATAATTCTTGTTTTGCCTCTTAGACGTTATCTCTGTCTTCTAGGGCCTCCTCACAGGGCTTTTGAGAATGCCCTCCACCGCAGTCCGCAGATCAGGTGGTTTTTGTATCCAAGCTGTGGCTGCCTCCCTGCCATTGTTGGGCCAGATAATTGTTCCTGGACTATGGCATGTGCCTGCCTTCCAACTTCAATGGTTTGCTCAGGGCTGTTAGAAAGTCCCCTTGTGGGCTCCCATTTTCTAGAGACACAATAGCTTTCCCTGGCTCGCCCGGGCCTTGCCCCTCCTTGCTGGGTGCAGAGACAGCTGCTGTTTCAAGCTGCTGAAAAGGAGGCTTCAAAGAGCCCCACGTTGGCCCCTTTTAGGCTCTGAGTCATAGAAACATTTCTGGAAATCCTCAAAAGCCTTATTAATCTGTGAAGACGTCCTAGAGCGGGAGTCTGGGCACCCTATTTCCGGGGCTTTCTGGCTGCTTTGGCTGCCTCCACTGCATTGTTCCCAGCGCTGTCTTGGCCCCCAGCGGACTCTCTCTGAGGCAGGCATGCTCTCGACTGTGCCTGCCATTTCAGTCCCTGACTCTTTTCTTCTTCTCTGTTGCCTTTGAAGTGGAGAGGTGACCGCTCTTCTTGGGTTGTTTGTTCCCCTGACCCCCTGGGTGGCTCTCTGCTTTGCCCTTGCTCTCCCGGTATCTGGCTGGAGCTGGGTCAGGCACACAGGCACCTGCAGAGACACGCTGGGGCCCCCTCGGCTTTTCCTTCAAATGAAAACATCTAGGAGCCTGTCATGCCCCTAGAGGAGTCCAGGGGTCATCACGAGCATCTGCAAGGGGACTTCTGAAAGTTGTTGGGGAGCTAAGTTCTGAGTCCGCTCCTCCAGGACACCTCCCGCTCTAGTGCCCTCTGCTGACCATCCTTCTGATATGCAACCTTCTCTGTGGTTGGGGTGGGGGCCTCTGGGGAGAGAGCCAGAGCTCTGAGCCTGGCTTCGGTTCTCAGCTGGGTTTCCATTGGGTTACCTTTGGGGGATTTGGCTTGATGGTCAAGGTCCTGTGATTGGCGGCTTCCCCGTGATCTCTCTCCTGGTTTTCAAACACATGTGTGTATACATATGCGTGTGTGAGTGTCTGTGTCTGAGTGTGCACGCGCGCGCGCGCGCGCGTGTGTGTGTGTGTGTGTGTGTGTGTGTGTGCTCCCCTCCCTGGAGCATGGGTTGGACCTCCTGTCTTGTTTCTAGTGACTAGAAAATCCGGAGTGATGAGGTGTTACATCTGGAATTAAGGTACAAAAAACCTTCTGAATTCGGTCTTGTTGGCACCCACACTCTTACTCCTGTCTTCCAGGCTGCTGACTTTGAAGAAGAAAGTTGCAACGTTGGAGAAACCCATGTGGCAAGAATGGGGGTGGGGGTGGCTTTTGGCCCACATCCAGTGAGGAGCTGAAGCCCCCAATCCAACAGCCTGCAAGGAACTGAACCCAGCCAACGACTACGTGTGGGCGCTCCCCAGCAACCCCTGCCCCACCCAGTGAGCGACTAAGGTCGGAGCCGGCGACCCAGCTGAGCCACGCCCACATTCCTGACCCAAAGAGATTTTGAGATGATAAATGTGTTTGGTCTTAAACAGCTAGTTCTGGGGTCATTTGTTACACAGTTGTAGATAACTAACACAGTTCCTTCTTCTTCTTTTTTTTTTTTTTTTTTAAAGATTATTTATTTATTTATTTGGCACAGAGAGAGAGAGAGAGAGAGAGATCACAAGGTGGGCGGGTGGAAGCAGAATCCCTGCTAAGCAGAGAGCCCCATGCAGGGCTCTATCCCAGGACCTTGAGATCATGACCTGAGCCGAAGGCAGAGGCTTTAACCTACTGAGCCACCCAGGTGCCCCAACACAGTTCCTTCTTAACTTTAAAAATGTCTGCTTCAATTTGCTCCTTTATATTCAGACTCAAGGACTTAAACCCTCCACATCCATGAGCCACCTAGCTGATAGATCTGGGCGCACCATGTGCATGCGCACGCATACACACACACACACACGCTCAAATCTATGACGGTCCGAGTCTCTCCACCCCTATTCCAAAAATACATTATCAGAATAAATGGAAGAAAGACGTAGCTGAGATAAAGCTCTATGGAGGTGATTCTTGGTTTCTATTAGTAACCTAAGTAAAATTTGAATTCCTGTCAGAATCCGAAGTGCCAGAAGAGGCTTGACCAAGGAGGCCGTGGGGGTCTCTGTGTGTCTCTGATAATTCACTTCCGTACTTTAGCTTTCAAAGCGCAACTCAAACTTTCCTTCTCTGCGAAAGAATTGCCTGACTTCTCCGGTGAGAGCGGCTGTTCCCTATCTGAGTCCCACATCCGGTCGTATTTCTATCACAACACATATCACGTTATATTTTAATTATTGCTGTGTTCCCTCTTCCCCTCCCTTCCCCTCCACCTGCCCCCTGGTCCAGGAAGCTCGGAAGGCAGTGCCTTCTAGAGGAAATCACCCAGGGCTTCACAACCTTCATCGGAAGCAAAACCTAAGCCCCTCGGCAGCCCCCCGCACCACCCCCACGTTTGAGGAAGCCAAATCCGAGCAATTTCTCCAATCTAGGAAGCAATAAAGAAATGTATCTATGAACCAATCTCTATCTAAGGGAGGGAATTTATGTCTCTTCATGCTCTTGTTGACAATAATAACTGATTGCTGCATCAATGCGATGCAGTATAATTTAAAAACTCTCTAAAACGAGGATAAGGAATCAACAGGCAGGGACTGAGCGGAGCCCACCTTGAGTCTGGTGGCTGAGCCCTGAGCCTGCTAATGTCCCGAGGCCATGGGCACGCAGCTCTGGGAGCACCTGCAATCTCCTCTTTTTTCTTCCCCAGCATCAGGGAAGAAAAGCAATTTGTTTGCTCTCATACTCTAAAGATGAACTTCCTGTGCTCAATCAAACATTATTATCCCAATGTAAGTCAATTTACCTTTGAATTTGAAGGCTATTTTCTTCCTAAATGGCTAATTATGGGAGATAGATGGCTGTAAACAGAAGCCTTCTCCTTCAGCACTCAGCCAGTCTCTCTCCCTGTGGCACCTAACGGTGGAACCTGGCGTGTTCCCTGCCTCCCCACCTGGCCTGGGCTGCCCTTGTGTGTCCAGTTTTCTCTGTCACCCATGATGCCACGTGAGCTCCCACCTGTTGGCCGCTTCACCCACCTCCTGCTAATCCCCAAATCACAACTCCCACACTGTGCTCCCTTTGTGGAGTCCTGTTCCCTTATGCCTAGCTCCCCTCCAAATGCGACCTAATTCGGAGGAAAGAATGGCGAGCAAAGCCTCCCCAGTGCGTGGCCAGCACCCTCTCCCAAAGCGTGGCTGAGCCCAGCTCCCTATCTCTGTCTGCGCATGCTCTCTCTCTCTCCTAAAAAGATTTTATTTATTTATTTGACACAGAGAGAGAGAGAGCGCATAAGCAGGGGGAGCAGCAGGTTCTCCGCTGAGTGGTGGGGCTGGATGCAGGACTCGATCCCAGGACCCTGAGACCATGACCCAGGCAGAAGACAGATGCTTAACTGACTGAGCCACCCAGGAACACTTGTCTGCGCTCTTTCTTCCCATCCAACCTGGCATACAGTAGGTGCCCAATAAAAGCCGGTGCCTTCCCTCTCACGCCCATCCCTCCTTCCTCGGCATCTGCCCCCACCCCCTTCAAAGACCTTCAAGTGGACACTGTGGTGAGAGCCATGAATGCTGGGCAGCTGGAGTTCCAGAAGACAAGGGATCCTAGGAGCGTCTGAGATGAAACAAGGTCCCCGGGGACTGTCCCCTTGATTCTCCCGGGGACTTGCACAAGGACACGCACAGTGGGGTGGCGGCCTTTTCCTGTTGCAAGGTCAACACCTCGCAGGAGCTAATGGAATGGCTGAGTTTGTTTACCGAGATGAGGGATGGCTGCCCTCCCTTTTCACAAAACAAAGTCCTTCCCCCAGAGCGGTGGCCAAGAGGTCAGCCCAGGCAGGCAGCATTTCTGTTTGCCTTTTGCTGAGCCTCTGAAGAAGAGCTTATTGTGTGTCCACCATCAGAGGCCGCTCAGGCGGAGACCTTCGCCCTTGGAGCTTTTTAGGGTTACAGAACTTGTGGTGCATGGGGTTTTTCAGGAGACAACGCTCCTTCCAACTCCTCTCCCCAGGCCTGGCCCCTGGCCCTCTGTACTTTTTGGCCTGGGCCGCTGGTGCCATAATTGCAAACTTGCCTTTGTCCGCATACGTTATCTCATTGATCCTCACAACCAGCCAGTGAAAATATCCTCAACAGACAGATGAGGGATGGGTTCAGAGAGGTCAAGCTCTTTGCCTCAGGTCACACAGCATGTAAGTGATGGAACAGAGACCCATATCCAGGTATTTTCCCCAGTGCCTCTGATTTCTTCATTCTCTCCCAGTTGCCTTGCAAAAAGGAGGGACTGAGGCACATAGATGCCTGTGTGACGATCAGGGTGCAAGCTTCATCTTAGCTTTGGGCCTCAGGCACTGGGGCTGGGTTCATGCTTGTGACCCTCACTTGTACTCTGGAACTGACAACCTTAATCAACTCATTTACCTTGAGCTTTCTGTTCTGTCTGGGGCTGTTCATCGAGCTTCTCAGGAGCTGCTCTGGGAAAGTTTAACGCCAGGGTGAAGGTCAACCCAAGGTAAAAAAGCCCAGGGCAGGGCAGGCCTTTCTCACTCAGCCATGTCTGCAGGGGCCCCAGGAAATGATTATTGAAGGTTTGACTGGGTGGAGCATAGGGACCAGTATGAGATACTTTCTCTAAGGAGCCTCATCCCGGCCACCCAGCAGGGGTGGGGGTCTGGCTGCATTCCGAGAAGGGATCCATTTTGCATTGGCTAAGCTGTCACCTTGAGAATCCTCTACAGGTTTCCAGAGCTGCTGAGCCCCCATGCCAGGGTAAAGAGACTGGGGCTCCCTGTTTAGCATAGTGTTTTGATTAAAGCAATAATTTCACTCTGAATCCGAGGGGCGGGGGGGGGGGGGTGGCTTCTGCAAGCTCCCGCTCCTTCCTGGCATTGTCTCGTAGCAGCTGGTTTGGAGAGAAATACCTTCCTCCCCTGTGGGGAGAGCCCTCATTCCTGATGAAGAAGGGAGCAGTAACCACCCTGCAGCCTAGGGAAGGGGAGGTCATGGGGAGGAGGGTTGCTAGGGCCAAGTGGTGTTGCGTGCTGAGCCCAGGGGGTCTTGCCGAAGCAGAGAGGAACACAGGAGGTGAGAGGAAGGTACAGAGTTCTCCTCAGATGGCCCCCATCCATCCACAGACATGGTGGGAGGGGAGGACACAGGGTCTGGGCTATCCGAGCCCTAGGGGGCAGCCACAGCCTGGCAGGTGAGCTGGGGCTGTCACCTCTCTCGGTCCCGGGGGGCTGGCAGCTCTGGACTGGCTAGGCTGCTGAAGGGAAGAGAAGAGAGCTACAGGCAAGGGGGTAGGGATAGGTCTTGCGGTCCCCCAGCACAGGGCCCCTACCTATGTCCCGTGAATGGACACCCCTCCTCCCGTTGGCCCCGAGACCAGCCGCATGGCCCTGCCTTGCTGAGGAGCAGCAATCTGTTGAGATGGCCACTTGGCCAAAGACTGTCATGATTTTTATCACCCACTCAGTTTTTTGTTTGTTTGGCCTTTTCCCTCCCTACCCCTTCCCTCCCTTCTATCCATCCATTAACATTTATTGATAATCCATCACATCTGGCAAGATGCCAGGCCGTGGAGGTAAGAGGTGACTGAGCTACAGCCCCCGTCCTTGCTCTGTCTCCTCTGGGTGTCCGGGATGATGACAACTGTATTTCTGATCCCCAAACAAAGGCACAGAGGTGGCGAGGGTGAGCACAGGCAGGGGAGCAGGCACGGAGGCCATCTGTGAAAATAGGGGACATGCTGATCCTCACCCGGGACAAAGCGGAGCTGTCTATAAGTACTGGGCATGCGTCTGTCTGGGTGTGTGGTTTCGCTGTTCTTCAGGACGAACATCACACGCCCTTTCGGTTGAACACCTGCTGTGTGCCAGGCCTGTGCCAGAGGATTTGTCCAGTCTCCCCCACTGGCCCACAAGGAATTCCCTGTACAGATGGGGGGGGGCATCACTCATGGGCCAGCCCAGACTCCTGCCCTCCTCTGCGGCCACAGGTGTCTGACCCGCCGCCGTAAGGGGCCAGCCAGCAGGTGCGCACAGAACACCGCTTGGGCCTGCTGTGCACCTGGGCATGGGTGTGGGGTTGCACAGAATGGGAGGGGGCCTCCAAACAATAACGTCTCAACTTCACCAGCATCAGGGTTTGGAATTTAATAAAAGAACTGCGAGGTGAGCAGAACTCTGGAGACAGCACCAGATGCAGGGTCGGAGGCACAGGCACTCTGCCGGGAGCTGCCACTCACCACCCTCCCTTGTGTGACTCGACCTCTTGGAGCCTCCTCTCATCACCTGTACAAAGGGGAAAGCAAGCTGATGCTAGTTGCCTCACAGCAGGACTTAGGAGGAGTGAAGAGACAGTTCTATGTAAAAGCGCTTTGTAAATTGCAGTGGTTGATGTGATTACTACTGCGGCTTCCCGGACCTCAGCCAAGGCCCGAGGTCACAACACCAGGCAGGGGTGGTCCTGCCCCAGTGGTCCTGTCTCCCACCCTTCCCAGTCCTACCCTCCCATCCTCCTGCCTCTCTGACATCCCTTGGGCTCCCAACTGCCCTGACTGGGGTCCCTGGAGATACAACTCTACCTAGTCGCTGACCCCAGTGGCCCTGGAAGGTGGGACCCCCACCAAGTCACATCTCCAATGGTGCCCCCTCGGCCACAGCCGGCATTCCGTTCAGGTTTCGGGTTTTGCACTTAATGGAGTCCATCAGCGCCCCAGCGGGCAGCTCCGCAGGTGCAGGCAGGGTGAGTCACCGAGCGGCCCTGGCCTCCAGGTCTCGTCGGACCACCTGGGCCTGGGATTCCTGATTCAGAGGGATGCCAGAGGGTGAAGTCATGTGTCACGTGCTGTCAGGGGAGTGATGTGGGGGGCTTAGGATGGGGCCCACTTCATGGGGAATGATGGATGAGACGCAGGGTGCCAGAGGGAGGCCCGGCCCACACTCGGCAGCTTGCAGCACACGAGCAAGGGCTCTGCTCCAGCCTGGGCCAGGCGCTTCCTTTCCCGGAGACAACCAGCACATTTTAATAATGTCTACGTGGGTTAATGAAAGTTGTCGCTTTCACTTAATAGATACATCACCATTCTTGGCCATACATATCTGTCGTGCTGGCCCTGGAGTTGTGCATCCCTGCCCGGGGAAGCAGGCATGCTGGGAGCCGGGGAAGGAGGGGAGTGGTGGAGGGGGGCATGAGATGCATTAGAGGGGAGCTAAGGTGTGGGCCAGCAGGAGGACAGAGTCCTTCCTGGGAGTTAAGCAGAGCATTTCCTCTCCCTGTACCTCTCCTCCAGGGTCAAATCAGAGAGAAGCGGGCAGAAGGGAGCCGCCAGAGAAGCTTGGCGTCCATCCTTTGGCACAGGGAAAGCAGACACTGGGACTGCGTGCCCTTTGGAGGGGAACATGGAGGAGCATTGGGGGCCAAAGTCGCCAAGTGGACTCAGGCTGTGAACTCAGGCCGACCTGAGAAGGCACCCCAGTCGACTGTTCACATCTGTGTGACTCTGGGCTCTCTGAGCCCGCACTGCTTCAGCTGTGGAATGGAGGCAAGGACAGCGTTTGCCCCGCTGGTCTGTTGGGAGCGTTCCCTGGTATGGCGTGGGTAGAGTTCTTAGCACAGTGTCTAGCATCTGAAGCACTCAAGGCAGATACAGCAACACGAATTTTAAAATATCATTTTTAAGAAGGAACAGCTCTGGGCTGTGGCCTCTGGAGCCAGTCTCCCTGGGGTTCAGATTTCGGCTTGATCCCTTACCAGCTCTGTGATATTAGACAAGTTACTTTCCCCTTCGGTCTCCCCATTTCTCCCAGTCTGTAAAATGCAGGGAAGAAGTAATACCCATCTCCTAGGGTTGTTGTGGGGATTGAATAAATTAGATGTGTAAATCCCCTAGAACAGGCCTGGGACATTCTAACGAAACTCTGGGAATTTTTTTTTGAAAGATTAAGTAATTTATTTGTGGGAGAGAGATGGAGAGAGAGCGTGCAAGCAATCTGGGGAGGGGGAGGGGGAGAGAGAGAATCTCAAGCAGGCTCCATGCCCAGTGCAGAGCCCATGCGGTGCTTGATCCCACGACCCTGAGATTATGACCTGAGCCAAAATCAAGAGTCGGAAGCCTAACAGACCGAGGCACCCAGACGCCCCAACACTTTAGGAGTGATTCTTATTATCATCGCTCATTTCCCAGGGCCATGGGAAGGAGAGTCCGGGCTCTCTGAATACCACCTTCCCCACCTCACCTCCCTAGTGTAGTCACCCGGCCACATCCTAGGTGTCCCTCCATGTGACGAGCGGATCAAGGCCGAGACCCTAGACATTGAAGTGTGGCAGGGTGAGGCCGCTGCAGAGCTGGGACCAGAGAACTCCAGACTGAGTTCCCAAGCCCAGTGACTTGATTCAAGGTTGGCAGCAAGGGGAGGGAACCCAAGGGGCATGTTTAACATTCTGGGGACATTCTCCTCCAGCTCTGCAGAGGCCTTAAAGCTTCCCTGAGCTGCCACGCATCAACAGGCTTGCTTTCCTCTGCACTGTTTCTCCCCCTCTAAATGCTTAGACCTTGCAAAGAAGGGCGGGACTCAGGGGCGGGGAGCCCCTGAGTGTGGTGGGAGGAGGGAGCGCAAACCCACACAGCGGGCAGGTAATTTCTAGCAGAAGTAAGCAGTTGGAGAACTGCATGCCACACAGTCTGTCATTCCAGGGCTCTGTAAGGGCCTGGAGTGTGCTTCCAAGGGCCTCTCCTGGGCAGCCGTGAGCCAGCCACAGGACTTGTCCTGGGCTTAGGGGTAGCCGACACCTCCCTGAAGAGACCATTATTGGGGTGGGGGGGGCCAGGAAGGGGTTTGGGCTGAGACTGGCCCATCTCCTCCTTTTACAGGAAAGGAAACCAAGGCTGGGCTGGTGGGGGGAAGTCAACCTGCTTTACCACATTTTGGTGTCACACCCCGTGAGTTTGTGATGGCCCCCACTGTTTTCTGATGTGACCTTAAACGCTGTCAGCTGGGAGAGAAGGAGCCCAAGGCCAGATCAGAAGGGGAGACAGGGATGTGGGAGTTTGCTGACCATAACCGTCGCCTTCCACTGGAGGGAGCAGCCTCTCCACAGGTGGGGGCTGTCCCTCGAGCAGGAAGTCGGATCGGGATCGCACACCTGCAGATAAGCAGCCCCCTGTGTTCAGAAAACTATCATTGTCATTATTAATTGCTCCCTGTTATTATCATTCAGGCATTAAGTGGCTTCCCCCTGTCCTTGGAGGAGTGACACTCGAGCAGCCAGGTCAAAGCAAGGCTTCACTCCAGCAAGAGTATGAGTTCGTGATCCTCCCTGAGGGGCTTCTGCGATTAGCCATTTTCCAGATGGAGAAACTGAGTCTTCTATGACTTGCATAATTAGGGGTCTGAGTCCATTGGAGAGGTTATCCCTCCTGTCCTTTCCGGACCTCTTCCTTTTTGAGTCCTAGGCCTGCTAGGTACAGAGGCGAAGGGAGAGGGGTGCTGCCCTCCGGGGCTTGCAACCAACAGGGGCAGTAAGACAGTCAATGTCATCACTCACATCAGGACAAAAGCCACTGCTGGGGGAAGAGACCAGGCCCCCATGCCGCAAAAAGGATGAGCCACTGAGATCTCTCCTGAGCCTTTCCTGCCACCCCCTCTGCCTGCCAGGCCAGTGTCTCACCAAGCAGGAGAGAAGGCTGGGTGCCCCTGCTCCATCCACACGGTTCAGACCACCCCACGGGGCTGGGGAGGGTCGAGGAGTCTGAGCGGGTGGCCACTTCCAGGAACAGGGCTGGGAGTGGGGTGGGGGTGGGCGGGGCTGATACTTCAGGTGGGAGAGAAAGGTGGGAAGCAACTACAGGGGGTGGGGAGTGGTGCCTCCGGAATACTCCCCGCCCCGCCCACTACCCGGCAGGCTGAATAACAAAGGCATTTGTGAACTCTAATTAGCATAGCCTTCACTTCTGACTTCCTGTGCAGGGCTCCTCCTCCAGCCCCGGGCTATCCAGCTGAATTAAGCTGCCTAAGATCACCTCATTAAATTCACTAACCTTGCTTTTCCACGGCGTTTAGCCCCCGGTGCCCTTCCTCTGTCGGTGGGCGGTGCGCGTCTGGCTTTACTAGAGTGCGTTCCCCCGCCAGGTGTTCTAGGAACACACCTCTCCCCTCCCCAGAACGGCCTTTTTCATCACCGCTGAGCTAGCCATCACCTTGAACAATCCATCCACACAGCCTCCTGGTTCCTACTTACCCCTCCCTGCCTCAGGCCTTGGTGGTCCTGGGTGGTAGAGGGAACTCGGGCCGGGAGGGGAGACGCTAGGAGCCTTTGCAAACTGGTAACTAGTGCGTGTGATTTGCAGTTTCCTGGGGTCTAGCTGCAATGGTGCGTGAAGTGTGCTTCCTGTGCTGGGATAGGACAGGGTGGGAGGCCCAGTGGAGAGACCAAAGCCCAGGGCAGAAGCGGGTGCAGGCCTAGCCGCTCTCCAGCCAGGCTAAGGATGGTCTGAGCCCCGGATAAACGAAAGATCACTGCTGGGGTATGCAGAGGAAATACTCAGGCCAGCAGGTCCGCTACGGGATGAGAAATGCTATTAGTAGTATAGGAGAACAGGAAAAATCTCCCATGGAGACAGGGCTAAGTTACTGCCAACGCTAACTCTGCATTTAATTGTGCGAAACTGAGGACCCTCCACCCACCTGGGTGTGCGAGGGAGGCTGGGAGGAAAGGGGAGGCTTCCTTTATGTCTTAGTTTAGCCCTTGGCCAGGAGGGCTCATGGGTGTCTTCCCTGGGGTGGGGGCTGAGTTTGTAAGCATCTCTTACTTAGGATTTCCTTTAGTCTATCTGAGTGTGTAACAGCGTGGCTAGCTGACCAGCTCTTACCTTGCCTTGGGAGATGGGTGAGGAAGGTTTCCTTCTCATCCTATCCGAAGTGACCTTGAGGCCAAGAGTGGCTCCCTGCAAGGCAGATGCGTGGAGAGAGGGGTAGTGGATGTGTCAGAATGTGCTGACATTCAGGAGGCAGCCTCCCGTCTAGCTCCGCTGGGGGGACCTCGAGGTAGACTCACCGGTGTTAAGTTCGGCCCAGTAGAGCTGGGAGGAACTGGAATCTGGGTTAGCCTGTTCCGGTGGTTCTCAACTTTGGCTGCCTGTTGTAATCATCGATAGCTTTGACAAGTACTGACAACGGGCTCCTCTCACCAAGATTCCATTTAATTGGTATGGGGTTAACGTCCAATGAGAATTTTAGAAGCTCTGCAGGTGATTCTAATACGTAGCCAAGACCGAGAACCACTGTTCCAACTCCCTCTTATTGTGACCATTTTCTGTTAATCATTACTAATAATAGCAGCTAATATTAACTAAATATTACTATGTGACAGGCATCGAGAGAAGATTTTTATGGAGGTAGTTCTGGCGAATCTTCAGAATCTAGCGTGGTTGGCAGATGCTATTACAATTTCTGTTTTATGGATGAAGATGCTGACGGCTCTGGGAGGGACCAAACCTGTCCCAAAGTCATGCATTCATTCGGCTGCAAAGACTTCACTCTACAACCTGTGCTCTTAAACATTTATACAACCCCACCTCCCACTTCAGAAGAACATCAGAACACTGGCAAGAGGGTGAGGGGTATTTCCATGTCCCATCTGTAAGGGGGTCTTGTTAAGCAGTTTCCTGAGTGACACTTCATGTCAACAAATGGACCTTTGGGCTCGAGGACAAAAGGGACACGCATCGGAAAACAGAGTAAGCTTGGTGAGATAAGGTACTAACGTAAGGGTCAAGGGCAGGCTCCCAAAATGTTCCACTTTTCCATAGTGATTATTTTAAATGAAAGTTCACTTAAGAGAACACTGGGACAAGGATGCTCAGACCCTCCTCGGGCCCCCGGAAAGCAGGAAACAAATCTCCCATGTGAAAATAGCCTCCCTATACAAAGAAGTAAAAAAAAAAAAAGACATCCTTATCACGAGATAATGACTTTAAAGTTTTAAAAAAAAAAACCTGCAAAAATAACCTCGCAATTAAAAATTATTTATTTATTTATTTATTTTAGTAGGGGAAGGGGCAGAGGGAGAGTGAGAGAGTGAGAAACACATGCCCTGCCGATCCTGGAGCCTGACGCTGGGGCTCCATCCCTGGACCAGCCTGGAGATCATGACTTGAACCGAAATCACGAGTCGGAGGCTTAACCAACCGAGCCTCCCAGGCGCCCCAACCTTGTTAATTTTTACTAATCTACTACGTCAGCCCAAACACCTGTATTCCTTATCCTTTAAATTTATTTTTAATGCATTGCCTCTCTGTCTAAAATGTACAAAAATTACCCATCTTGGACATTTCTTTCTCTCAATTTTGTAATTGGCCTCCAAGTGCACATAATAAAACTTCGTTGTTGTTGTTTTTTTCCCCCTCCTGTTCATCTGTCTCATGCAGATTTAATTCCTAGTCCCCTGGAAGACCTTAAGGGTAGGGAGGAATTTTTTCCTTCCCTTCCTTGACCTCCATCTACTCACTAGGAAAGGATATTGGTGATGCCCTGTGGGCCATAAAGCCATCCCCCCAATCAATATAAGTCTCTTGTGTTACCATCACACGGGAGACGACGGAGCCAACCAGAGTGTGGAGGTGGCCAGAGTGCAGACGGGACAAAGGGGACGAGGAAACAGCTGTCCCTGAGGTCACCCAGAGGGCTCTCCATCTCTCTTGGAGCCTTTTCCTTCATGGCCATTTGAAGCTGCCTCAGTGAGTGGCTCCCTGCCTGTTGTAGGCATGGAAGGACCTTCACCCTTAGAGAGCAGAGAATATCAGCCTCTCCCAGAGCCCAAGATGTTCTTGGACTTCACAGCCTGATTTGGGCAAGGATTTGAAGGCTGGCACTTTGGGCCACCAAGCTCAGATTCAGGAGGAACCCAGACATGTCTGAGAGCCTTGGACAACATGTGATAGAGGGCTGCCTGAGGGCTGAGTGTAGGTGTGGGAGGGATGGGGATGGGGGTGGGAACTGCCGTGGAAAGGTCTGGCTCCACGTCTTTCTAGCCCTGTGAACTTGGGGACGTGTGTTAACTGAAGTCCAAATGGCCTGGTCTGAGAGGTGGCAATAACAAGACGCCTCCATTAGAGAGTCAGGGAAAAATTAAATGAGGTAGCACATGTCGCATACTTAGCCCAGTTCTTGGGTCCCAAGGCTCACGGAATGCTGGCTGTTGTTATCAGCATCATGGAAACCTTCTCCATTATTTTCCTTTTATAACCTGTTGACATGTTCAGCTTCTAACACCTCTGAGGGATAATGGCTTTTGTAGGTTTAGGCTTCTTGCAAACTTCAAGGGTGGTTCCCTGTGTGATTATTCCACCGGCTGTGTTCGCTCTGTGCCTATCCTTGCTGAGCACACACGGAAGCCGCTCTCCCTTTCAGCTATGTCTCTTCAAACCTGATTGTGAGGACAGCAGGCCGTCTTCCTGTGCCTCCTCCCCTCGCTGTCTTTATTCTCACCTGCCCATGCTCTGGCTCCCCTAGTTCTCTTGAAGCAGAGGCAGACAGAACAACATGCCCAAGTCCAGATGTTGTAGAATTAGCACAGATTTACCTTCCTGTGTCCTTCCCCTAAGTATCTCACACTTGGCTGCTTTCCAGACTGGGCTGTATGCATGTTGGGTACACTTTGTTCCTGGACTGCTTTTCTGACGACATGACCTCCCATGCTGTCAGCACAGGCATCGGAGCTGCCTCTCCCCCACCGTTCTCCGAAGATCAGCCAGTTGGATGCTCCGGGGACGGGGACGGATCACACCTCAGATTGACATCAGCTTCAGCTGAAGACCTGAGTCCTTAACTTTTCTGCAAGCCCCTGTTGCCTCTCTAGAACTCACCATGCCTCTCTGTCCTTCTCTGGTGCCTGTGGCCACATTGCTCTTCGGTTCCTTAACATGCCTGACCTACCCCCACTCAGTGCCACCTCCTCCAGGAAGGCCCCTCAGATTCAGGCCCCATCATACATTCTCATTTCACCTGTGGTTTGCCTTCACTTCTCTCATTGCTATTATAATCACACAGCTGTTGTGTATTTGGTGAACTGTCTCCCCCCACTGGAATGTCAGTCCAAGAGAGCAAATGTATGTCTCTGTGTTCGTTATGGTGGCACCGGCACGCTGGCACACCAGGCATATAATAAGGGTTCCATCAATCTTTGAATGAATAAATACATGTGACATTAATTTGGATTAATTTCCTCTATCTTATACTGGCTCTCACTATGCTCCCTTATTAGCTGGCTCGGCTACTGTCTGGTGAACGTGGGAGTATATTATTGCAGATAGTTCTTTTTTTTTTAGTATGCTCATTTTAAAAATGAGATATAGTTCACATAACATAAAATTCGCCCTTTTAAAATGTATGGACCCGTGGGTTTTAAATATATTTACAACATTTTGCAACCATTGCCATTAGCTAATTCTGGAATATTTTCCTCATATTAAAAATAACCCTATAACCATTAGCAGTTGCTCCCAGTTCCTACCCCATAGTGGGTAACCACTAATCTACATTCTGTCTTTATGGATTTGACTATGTTGGACATTATTGTAGAAATGGGATCATATAGTATGTGGCTTTTTTGTGACAGCCTTCTGTCAGTGAACATGAGGGTTTCAAGACTCATCCATATTGTAATGTCAATATGCCATTCCTTTTTATGGCTGAATAGTGTTCCATTATATGCATAGACCACATCTTGCTCATCTGCTCATCATGAGATAGACACTTGAGTTCCTACTTTTTGATTACCACGAGTCAAGCTGCTACGAATATTTGTGTAGAGTTTTCCCATGAACAAAGGTTTTCATTTCTTTTTATACACTCAGGAGTGTAATTGCTGGGTCACATGGTTACCTTCACATTTAACTTTTTGGCAGAAATGCCAAACTGTTTTCTGGGAATAGTTTTACTTATTTATTTTAATTTTTTAAATGAAGGGGATGGACCAGTTTAGTGGTTCTTCATTTTTTTTACTTTTTACTTATTTTTGATAAGTTGCTCTTTTAGAAATACATTAAAAGCCATGGAATCCCTTTTCATGGATGTACATGGAGACATAATTCCAGAAGTCTAAGAAACATCAGAAATTGGTTACAGATTCCAGTGTTCTGTGACTACAGGCTCACACATGACAGCATTTCAAGGTTAGATTATTTTCTCAAACACAGAACTCCATCCGCATTTTTGGCTTTTCCACATGAATATAGGAAATGGATAATTTGACTAATGAGTTCCGATCCATGTTCTGATTTCCATCTGGGATCGGAACATTCGGCAACCAATCAGTCCCCTTAATTTTTTCCACCCACTCTCTAATCATCTGATTGATGTGTAATTATCTTCCCTGCTCCGACACTTGCTTCCCCCTTCTCCTGTTTGCAATCTCATGCCAGATAACCTTCATTTTTTCCGATTTATTTTGTGTGTGTTGGCCACTGTTTGATATAATTATTTTTGCAATCATCTTCTATTAGGTGAAAGAATATTGCAGTAGAGAAAGAAGGAAAAAGAAAATAAATGCCTTCCTGACAAGTTCTAATATTTTATGTTCACAAATAATCTCCCAATATCAGGGCAATAATATTATTTTCTCAATGTGCATTTATTAAAATGTAAAGTAGCTCCATCCCATTGGGAACTAAAACCCTTGCATTACCTTGGCCAGAAAATATCACTTATTTATTTCAGATTATATTTCTGGAGTTTTAATACCATTCCTTCCCCTCCCCCGCTTCCCCCGTAGCCTTTATCTAGCAGGGCAGTGAACCTGAAGCCTAGATTTCCAAAGAGGCATTGCTGAATGTTCAGGACCTTAATTTGGTTTTAGGAATTGCTTTTGGTTCTTGATTTACAATGCGGTTCTTTCCTGTGTAATTCTTGTGACTGAAAACTGAAGAGAGCTCTCTCTTTGAGGATGGCATTTCTGACGCCACGTTTTAAGACTGGGGTACGGCGGTGAGGGAAGAGTAAGGCAGACCTAGGAAGAGAAGAGGGGATAACACGGAGGGCTTAGGGGTTGAAAGAGCTAGATCCAATGATCTATTTGTCTATTACATCTGATGGCACACACCTGGGATTCTAGTTTGAAGTCAGGATGTTAACCTCCAGATAGCCTAGTGAAAAAGATGCCAGATTGTAAGGCAAGAGCCTCAACTTCTAATCCCACTTTGCCCTCTAACTAGTTTTGTGACCTTGGACAGCTCCCTTCTGTTCTTTGGGTTATTTTTGCAAGTGCAAAAGGAATCAGTGAGCTAGACGGATGGGTTTTTCATCTTGGCTGTGTATTATGATACCCTGGGGGAGCTCTGAAGACTCTTTTGATACTCGGGCCCTTAGATCAATTAAATCAGAATTTCTTGTGGGTGGGTGAATGGGCCTGGACATTGTTGTCTCTATGGAACACTTCTCAGGGGATTCTATCCGGAAGCCAGCACTGAGAACCCCTGGTTCAGAGGCTCTCAACGTTTCGCCTGGATTTCTGGTTGCCCGATGCTAGGAGTTGGGCAGTGGTGCCTCACCCATCACGGTTGGTGAGGTGAGCTCACAGCAAGTGGGCCACAGTCACTGGCTCGTGATTCTGAGCTGGGAGCCCCAGAGGGATCCCGAATGGAATTGAATTTCTCTTGGTATCAGGTCTGGGTTGGGGCAGGTGAATCTTCCTTTCTTTGTGGGCCCATGGTGCTGAGCAGATGGATGAGCCGTGGCTGCTAAAATACCTTTTGTTCCTCTGAGAAAGGCACGTAGAAAGATAAGGCAGGCTTATTACTTTTGGAGTGGAACCGGGACTGTTTAGCCAGGAAAAGCGGGGGCTTCCGAGGACATGATTTGCGGTCTTCAAGAGGCTGTCATGTGGAAGAGGGATCGGAGTGATTTTCAATGCTCCAGGGGGCTGAACTTGGGGCAGGGAGTGCAGGGCTGGGAAACGGATTCTGTTGCATTAAAAGGAAGAATTGTTGTAATATAGAGCTGTGCTTCCATATTCCCCGTCACCTGCTTTTATGACCATATTCTCCAGCTTGAGACTATATCTTTTTGATCTCTGTGTTCCCGGTACCTAATTCAGTTCCTGGCATAATCCTCAACAAGTGTTTATTGTCATTTCCATGATCGTCATTAATGTCCACTTCTGCAAAACACTTTTCTTGCTTATTTCCTTTGACCCTTCCAATGCTTCAAGAGGTGGGTATATTTACTACCTCACTCTGCAGTTCAGGAAACTGGAGGTTCCTAACCAGGGAGACTAAGTAATGTGCAAAATCACAGCTAGTATGTAGTGGAGGTGGGCTATGAACCCGAATCTGTCTGACTTAAAGCCTGTACTCCTAACCGATGGGCTATCCTTCCTGCCTGGATGCAGAGGGGGCTGTCTGTGCAGGTGGAGGGCTCCCCAGCCCTGGATGGATTCAGACTGAAGGTATCCGACTACTCAGGTCTGTCGTAGCTGAATATGGATGGAGTTAGAATGGGCCCAGATGTTGACAGCTCCAGGAGCTGGGAAGATTTTAAAGTCCTAGGTCTTCTGGTACCTGCTCCCATCGGCCCCTACCCTGGCCCCTCCAGCAAGCAAGGTGTTGGTCTGGTCCAGAGGCAGAACCTCACTACCTCTGGTCCCCTGTGAAACTGCTCCCGTGGCAGCTGTGGTCATCTTCGGGTAATGGGTATCCTGTCCCCCTCTAGCCACCTGCCTTAACAAGCCCCGTGGTCACAAGTCAGGGTAACAAACTCCTTCATGTGCCCCTGGCGATGGGACAGAGTGGGGAGTGGAGGCAGAGTGTGTGTGGGGAAGATGCAGGACTGCTCTGGCTGTGAGACATTGTGTTCGTGTCTCTGTTCATTTCACCAGGCCACGGTGATTGCATCGCCATGTGGCTCAGGGCGCAAGGCAGAGGGTGGGGGCGGCTGATGAAGGAGGGAGTGCTCCAAGGGAGTGTTCCATCAAAGTGATGGCATAGCCAAAGGCACAGACATGATACCCCTCAGATGGCACTGCCAATGAGTTGAAAGCTACGGGAGATGGAGGCTTGGGAGAATGGGTGGGAGAGGGGCTAGCGCAGGGCAAGGGGAGAGGAGGGAGAGAAAGGGGGGGGAAGAGCTGCTGGAGTGGGGAACTCCTTCACATGACGTGTGCTGCTTTAAAGGTTGTGGCCTTCTTCTTTCGCACGGCCAACATCAGCTTCATGTAGAAAGGGAATTTGTTAGATACAGTGGAGACCCTCCTGTTAGATTGGCTAGGCAGAGAGGAGTCCCAGACAACCCCTTCTCCAGAGGGCCGGGAGCCGGGGTGATGAGGAGGTAAGGATGCAGAAGGCAGTGAACGCGGCAGAATCGGGCGCCTGAAACGCACCGTCCCATTTACTGCCGATCACAAACGGATGGGGCACGTGATAGGACTGCCATTTTATGGATGACAAAACTGAGGCCCAGAGCGGTTTGAAGATTAAATCAGGAACTAGAGTGAGAGTCTTACCTTAACATGACTTAAACCCTTGTGTTCATTTCACTATATCATACTTCCTTTCAGACAAGATCCACTCAAGGCAGCCTGGACTGAAGCTGGGGGATTTGGGAGGGTGTTTTCTGTGGAGGCTCTCGCTGGCCTGTAGCCTAGTGGATCTTCCAAGGGAGCTCTAGGAGGAGGTCCACGGAGCCCAGCCGAGCCGAGCCTATCCAGGACTCACAGGATAGGAGAATTTGGGGGCACCTGCAGGCTGGAAAGGGGCTCTCATCACCAAACAGACCCAGATTTGGTCGGCGGGCATGCCACGGAATTAGACGTAGGTCCGTCAAGGACAACAGACCCTCCTCTCATTTAACTCTGAGGGAGGGGGCAAAGAAGGAGGAGACTCAGATTTACTGCAGAGAAGTCCAGAGCTTTGTCTAGGGCATGGGTAAGCTGATTTCTGTTTTTCAGAACTTTCACTTACATGCTTTCAAAAAGAATTTGCAGTGGCATATTATTTTCTCAGGAAACTAAGACATTCTCTTCTAACTTGGGGTGCGTGGATGGCTCAGTGGGTTAAAGCCTCTGCCTTCAGCTCAGGTCATGATCCCAGGGTCCTGGGATCAAGGCCCGCATCGGGCTCTCTGCTCAGCGGGGAGTCTGCTTCCCCCTCTCTCTGTGCCTACCTCTCTGCCTACTTGTGATCTCTGTCTGTCAAATAAATAAATAAATAAATAAAATCTTAAAAATAAATAAATAAATAAAAGTTCTTCTAGCTTGACTATTGCCCACGAATCGACCTTCTTATCAAATGTTGATGGATTGTCGCGCAAATGACGACGCACAACTTGCTCTGCCATTATGGAGTCTCCACTCGATGTGCGGTGCTGTGTTAGGTATGTTACACATGGTATCTTCTTAAATATGCCTAACAACCCTGCAAGACAGGTATCTTCATTCCCCGTTTTTAGAAGAGGAGTTCTGAAATCCAGAGAGATGAACTGACCTGCGCAGAGTCCACCATGTCTAAACAGCAAAACCCAGGCTTAAACCCAGGTCTGTCTGACATGCTTTTACCAGTCTGTGGCGTGAGGCTGTGAAATATGCAAACCTCAGAACGAAAAACTAGCATTCACCTTGACTTATCTATGCAGAGCCAGGAGCCTTCCCAGGGCGTTCCCAAGAAGGGCCGTGAGTCGGTCTGACCACCTCTCCTGATGGAAGACTCATTGCCCCATGAGGCAGAAGTGTCACTGTCTGAGCACTCATTTAACCACCCAAGGAGTATTTCGTAAACGCCCACTATGAGTCAGCCTCTATTCTGGAAGCCAGGGAGCCAAGGAAGGGCCCCGCTCTCATGGATCTTGATTTCTAACTGGGGGAGCAAATATGAGACATTTCAAAGGTAAACAAACAAGCGTTTCAGGCGGTGACAAATTGCACTGGAAGTGACGGAACAGAGCCGCAGAGGGAGCCTGGGCACGGGACCACTTTAGACTGAAGGGTTAGGGAAGGCCTTGTTGCAGAGGTGACCAGTCAGCTGAGAAGCCTCCATCCTCCCAATGTCTAGGGGTAGAGCATCGGAAGCAGAGGAAACAGGACACCGCACGGCTGTGAGGTGAGCCTGAGCTGGCCTGGACGGAAGTCAAGCTGGAGGAGGATGGGAGGAGCCGAGCTTGGAGAGGAAGGCCCTGGCCTCGCATCTAGGCTCCACCCCCAGCCCCGCCTTGGTGAAAACTTGGGCTTATATCCGAAGTGTTGGGAAGCCATTGGGTGGGTCCGAATGGGAAAGGGACAGATCTGCTTTGTAATTTAGGAAGATGCCCTGTGAAGACTGGATTGCAAAGAGGCACTTCTAGTCGTTGGGAGATTATTCTTTCTTCTACTGACCAAATGTGGCTTCTCTACTGACTCCTATACTAAACTAAAACAAAAATCCAAACAAGGCTCTTGAAATTTTTATCAGCCATCATACTTCCTTCCAGCTCTCTACTTCCTCTGGTATTTCAGTTGGGGCTTGGATTCCAGACTCACCACCATCTTGATCATTCCTCATTCACCAGTCTTCTGTTTGTCCACATCATTTAAAAAATGTGGTACCCGGTGGGGGGCGGGCACCTGGGTGGCTCAGTGGGTTAAGCCTCTGCCTCCAGCTCAGGTCATGATCTCAGGGTCCTGGGATCAAACCCTGCATCAGGCTCTCTGCTCAGCAGGGAGCCTTCTCTCCCCCCACCCCACCTGCCTCTCTGCCTACTTGTGATCTCTGTCTGTCAAATAAATAAATAAAATCTTAAAAAAGAAATGTGATACCCAGGATTAAACACACATTTGACCAGGTCAGGATTCAGAGGGATCGTTAGTTCCATGGACATCTGCTGATGAAGAGTAATAGGCCAGATCTTTAAGGGACAGCTATTCTTCACGTGGGACTTCTGGAGTCCTGCAGAGAGATCCACACACCCTGTACCTGACACTGTATGTATATGCACACTCGTGTGTGTGATGGATGCATTTCTGGGAAGAGAGGCCATAGCTTTCATTCATGCCTCAAGTTTTGATCACCCTCAACACAGAGAACCGCTTCTTTAGAAAGTTAAATCAAGGGATTGTTACACAAAGGAAAAGCTACAATTAGCCTCTCCTCTAGTCCCACACTCACTCTCCCCCCCCCCCCCCCCGCCTGTTTCAAATGCCTTTACAGGTCTCTTGGTCTCTTCTTCCTGCCTCACACCTCACTTTAAATTCCTTCTCTAGCTTCTTATAAATCATCCAAACCCAGAGAAGACAAGCTCTGCTTTTTTCCTAGAGAAGAGACTAGCGACGAAGTCGGTGTCCAAGGAACAGACTGAGAAGATACAGAGTAATGGACGTAGGGCTGAGGTTTTGTTTTTGTTTTTGTTTTTCCTGGACTCCTAGATCTTTGGAACTGACCTGTGTGCCTGGCTTGGAGATTTCTTAAGAACAGAGCACAGAGTCTGGTAAAGGGCTTGAATGTGAGCTCATGCAAAGGGCAAAGTCATCTTGGAAGAATTATTATTCATTTCCCATTGCTGTTAATTTTGGCACCTTCATCAGGGTTTAAATTCTAGTATCATATCATATCAAAGGGGGAAAAAAGTATTTGATGTACATGTTAATTACTGCCAAGATGTAGCTACTTAAATCAAGAGTTTAATCTTCATTTGACTATTCAGGATAGCTCCGAGGGGGGGAGGGGGAGACCCCTTTTGAGTTAGGTTATTTAAATAGGGGATGGGAACGTCAAGTAAAATGGCTTCCTAGTTTGTAAACCAACATTTGGAATTAGCACTCAGCTAAAGGAAAAAGAGTCAGGAAAATCACGTTCTTCTAGGAATTTCTGAGCCTGCCAGTTCTACGAAGTGGGAGAAGGTATGAATAATAGAATTTCCTGTGCTCAAAGACTTGAATCTTCAGAATGATAGCCTAATGGCAAGTGAAATCTTAAAAGCATGTGAGAGGCTTAAAAAGTAGATCTACGTAGAAAATAATATACTATTATTTAAAAGCATAAATTGCCAAAATGATACTACTCTTGGATACGCTCTTTGTTAGAACCATGTTGGATGAATCCCTAACGTGCATTTTTTTTACACCGTGAAACTATAAAACCCATCAAAATACCAAGTTATTTGCCAAGTGATTAAATCATAGTCATTTGTTATAGTTTTACCAGAACATTGTTTTCTTGCATTTCCAAGGCTTTATCGCTTCAGATAGAACACTTTGCTCCTAATAATCCCTATTGATTTTACTATATTACCTTATATTTTTAGATTTGTCTTACTGCCTTGCACTAAATTCTAACCTTAATGTGTTATATAAAATGAGATACATCATCCTGTTTCTCAAACCTTATGAAGATAATTATCTTGTCCAGCATGGGTGAAAAATGCTCACATTTTTCACTGACAAACTTGCGGGGGCTGGAGGGGAGGGAAGTAGTTTGTAGTGCCTGGGACTGTCAGTTGTGTTATTTCTGGAATGGGCAGCTCTGAGGTATTTTCTGTATGCTGACTGGGTACTGGCTGGGTGCTGGCAGGTATGGGGACTGGAGGTTGTATCTGGTTGCAGATTAGAGATGATATCCGGGATTGCATTTATGTCACTGTTTTGCTCTAGTTGCTAATCTCTTTGGGGTTTATAGCTCGTACTACATCTTCAAGGTACTTTGCAGACAGTAATTTTTCATAGGCTAAACCCTCCAGCGGAGAACCTGGTGTTCGTAAAGAAAGTTACCACCTGTGGATACAGTTTTAATTACTCTTCTTCTGAAAGGGGCCTTCTCAATGCTGTTAAAAATGGCAACAATGGTGACAAATTGTAGCACATGCTGAAATTTGAGTACCCATTCTGTGGACCAAAGATTTGCTGCAGGTGGGAGCAGAGGAGCTGGTTCTGGCCCCAGAGTGATGAAGCTACTGATCTCCCTGGAGAGAGGACGGCTACAGATCATCCTCTGCAGGACCGCAATGAGAGGCCCCCACGATCACAGCGAAGTGTCACACACTCCCTTCAGGAACCAATGCAATGAAGTCGGCAACTTCATGACACTAGAGGGGAGGCTACCTTCCTGACTCCCAGGACCTCAAATTCTGAAAGCGGGAAGTAATCGCAACAGCCACACTTTTTATAGGGCTGACTATAAGCTAGACACTGTTCTAAATAATTTATCTATATTTATTCTTTTAATATTTACCACAGATCTCATAAGGCAGATGATATTTGGGTCTTGTCTCATTTTACAAGGAGGAAACAGAGGCACCGAGAGTGCAAGGATTTGATATAAGTTCGTACAACTAAGGGGGTAGTGGGTCCAGATTTCAGACCCAGGCAACTGGATGTCCGGCATCCAGGCTCTTAATGAATTGCATTGATATCATGTATGTAGTTTACAAAGTATTCCCCACTAATGACAACCTTTGGTTCTGTTTTAGAGGTAAGGTAACAGAAACAGGCAGTCTTCTGTTTACAGCGACACGCCAAAACCAGCTGGCAGGACAGTTTTCTTCCTCTCTCCCTCTCCCCCTCTCCTCAACATACCCACAAGGGAGAAAGACATACCAACATGTCATTTAAAGGGAAGCCAAGGGCCTCTGCACATGCGCGGTCTGCCTCACCAGAAATCACATCCCTCCTTAATGGTGTCTGAGCCAAGCCCCCTGGGGAGTGGCACAGGAGCAGGAAATGGTCTGGATTGTGAACAAATGGATCAAGGGCGGGGGCGGGGGCAGGGGCTCTTAGTTCTCCTGCATCTCCATGGGCATCCCCTCCAACTGTGCTTTTCTCAGGTTGTTGCTCCTTCACTGGAATTCCAAGGTCTTTGAAGGAAGGGGCTATGTTAGTATTTTTTGATGTTGACTGCTTGATGTGCTGATAAGAATTTGCAGCCAGTGGAATAATCAGAAAAGCATCTGTGTGAATCTTGAACGATGAAGAAGGAAGAGAAATTAGTCAAGAGTGACAAGGAAGGTAAAAGGGGCCTTGGAAGATGGGCCAACAAGGAAAGAGAGGGTACCTGGGATCAGAACTGAGTGGCATGCAAGGCATCCCCACTTGCTTTCTTAAAATAACAGAGCAGCTAAAGGAGGTAAGGGGTAGCTCACTGACTAAAAGTCAGGCTGGATGACAAAGACATAGGGTGAAATTCTAGGTCCTCAAGAAAAAGAACAAACCAACCAGTAGTGTCCTTTTCCGTGTATTTGGGTGTGGGTTGAACCCCTACCTGCTCCCCCACCCCCACCCCGTTCAGAAGGGCTGGTAGGTAGATATTTCAGTCCATTCAGAAATTAGTAGTGAGAAGCTGTCTGAATCTGGTAAATAATGCTTGTACTGGTCAGAATCAGAGGCAGAAGCTCACAGGAGAAGAACAGAGGAACTAGGATTTTGTTTGTTTTTTTGTTTTTTGTATTTTTTTAAATCTACAGTGACTGCTTTTTCATCTGTGGCCTGGTTAGAGGAAGGACCATCCTCGCTAGTGATGGATGTTGATTTAAAGCTTTGAGATCCCTGGAGGACAGGTCAGGCTCCTAACAAGGAAAATGGCATTTTGGGTCAAATCAATAGGAGTGAAGGACAAGGACCCGTAAAGGGAAAAAGCCAGAATGAAAGATAGGAGGGTCAGTGAATGGTGATAGGTTTGTACAGCTGGGATCATCTGTTATTCTCACTAAACAAATTATTCTTTTCTTCTCCTCTGATTTCCACTAGGAGAAAAACAAAACCCCAGGTCTGTCTTAGACCATGAAGCATGAATCACTTACACCAGAAAGACGAGGAAAGCACCATCAGGTGCTCAAAAGGCAATTGTAATTGGAAAGCCCAAGCATTTGTGGTTCATTTCTAGCAGGTAAACAAATGCATGTTTATACTGGTGTAAAAACCCGGGTCTCCCCTTCCCAGTCCGGGTGCCTTCACAGTGGGCTTGGAACACTCTCTCCTGTTATTCACCTGACAGATTATACTCCACAGAGGCCGGCTGCCTGGCCACGTCGTGTAATTCAGCATTAAGTGTCCTATTGATTCACTGAAATGCTGCCATGGATGTTAATGGAGACAAATATTGTGGCTGTGATTTTTCAAAGGGCTGAGTAATTCCCAAGCATCAATAACATCTGTCATGATGTAATGTGGGGCGACCTCAAGATGCTTGACTTGAGGCCAACTGTGAGGGCAGGGCTGCTGGAAGGGGCCCTCGGATGCTGACCCTGGGCTTGGGGAGGTAGCCTGCCCTCTTTTAAGACCTCCCAAGTTGAGGATGGGCATGGGTGGTTCAGTGGTAGAATTCTCGCCTGCCAAGTTAAGGATGGTGGGCACTGGGGTGGGGCAGGGTGGTGGCAGTCAAAGCAGAGGTCAAGGTCGACAGCGTTTCCTAGTGACTCAGCCCAAAGGTCACTGATGATTAGGAAGCAGGGGCAGCCTACACTCTTATCATGAAAGCTGGCCAGGCCCTGGGAAATCAGACCCTACCCTGTTGCAGACAATTGGGTAAATTCTCCCCTCCCTCCTTCGACCAGAAACACTACTTGTCCCTGATCATAATGAAGTGGAATTCCTCTGCTCCTGCAGGAGTGGGTCCTCTATTAACACCTCCTACCCTGTGCCCAGCTCCATCTGAGCATAAAACTACTTCCATGCACGATTTGAGTGATCGCATTCAGAGAGGTTAATTTTCTTGCTCAAGTGAGACAGTCATGGACTGGGCTAGAGTCCAGGTCTATTCCAGTCACCTTTAGATAGGATCTCTGAAAACTGTTTGAATATGAACATGAGTATGACCTGAAGTAAGTGACATTTCTTTCCAAAACAGCTCTGTAAAAACCTCAGGGTTGGTGATCGTTAAGAAATCAATTACAAACAAAACCCATTTCAGTCAAATTCTGCCGGCTGCTCGATCCTTCCTAACATTCCAATTCAGTCTCCATCCTGCCACTCACATTATCTGGCTACAAGACAATTCTGATCTTGTCACTTCTGCCATCAAGACCTCCATCAGCCCCTCTCTGCTGACGGGGTAAACTCCTTGGCATGATCCTCACAACATCACCCGTCTTCAGTTTGACGTCCTCGTCCTCCTGTTCCCAGCCACCCTGGACATTGCCAACCATTCTATGCCCCTCTTAACCGCTGCATATTTTGTACATGAAATTCTGTCTTCAGTGGCTTGCCCCCATCTGCAACCTGGGAAACTCTCATCCTTAAAAAGAGCCAGTTGCATCCTGCTCCTGGGAACCGCCCTGCCTCAGATGCCTGGGTGGCTCCGTCAGTTAAACATCTGCCTTTGGCTCAGGTCATGATCCTGGAGTCCTGGGATCGAGCCCTGCATGGGGTTCCCTGCTCAGTGGGGAGCCTGCTTCTCCTTTTCCCTCTGCCCCTCCCCTCTGCTCATGCTCTCTCTCTTTAATAAATAAAATCTTAAAAAAAAAAAAAAAAAAAGAACCACGCTGTGTTTTCTGTGTAGTGAGGAACAGCTCCTCCTCTGAGAACCCACAAAACACAGCTTATCCTTTATTCTATCTTCATTATAACAGCTTTCTTGCTGGGCTCTATTTATGTTTTCTTCTCTACTTCTACTACAGTGTGAATTTCTGTGATAAGGGTTGCGCCTTTCTCATTGCAGTATTCCACTTCTTGGCACATAGTAGGTGTATTCTGTGTCCTTATTCAATGACTAGGGGAGCGTATATTGGAATAGAAAGCTTTTGGGGCAGGAACTATCAGTAGGTTTAGGGTGCACATGTTGGCCCTTTCTGTAGTTTTGTAGTCCTTTCTGTAGTCCTAGGTCCAGGACGGGCTCTTGTGGGATTGAGACCGAGAAGCAGAAAAGCAGTGCCTCAACTCCATATCATATGGGAGGGCTTGGGAGCTGTGCCCTCTCACTACCAAGTTCTTTGAAAACAATGGGTCCAGGCTTAACGTGCAACCATCAACCCCTAGGGGAACAGAGGCAGACGTTCTAACGGAGGAAATAGCACACCCTACTTTGATAGACACCAGACTGATGAGCAAATATCCAGACATTGCATGGTGTGGGCGTTGACCAATCAAAGAGAAGGCCTTTTGGCAAGCATAGCTCTTTAGGTGCTGGACAGTGGGGGGCGTCTTCCAGGAAGGTCTGGGAATAGTAGAAGGATGTTGGGTGAGAGGGTGTAGAATAGTCACTCTTTACCAATCAGTATAAAAATATTTTGTATTGTAAAAAGTGGCCATATAGGTGCATGCTAGCCTGTTGATAAGAACAACTAAGGAATAGCGAAATATTGAACCCACCCTCAAAGGAAGGGGTATGTGTGTACGTGTGCATGTGTGCATATGTGCATACGTCTAGAGGGAGGGGTGAGGCAAAGCTTTTATAAGAAGGGAGCATTTAAACTGAACTTTTAACCGATATGTTATTTCAATAGAAGGGGGTAGAGAGAAAGGAATTTCAGGCCTAGGGAACTGAATGAGTTCCCGGAAGTGTGAACGTGTCTGTTTGGGAAAGGTGATCGCATGATGCCTGGAATTGCTGGGGCCTATGTGGAAGGAGAAGCAGATGGAGGCCAGGTTGGGGAGGAACTTGAAAGCCACGTAGCAGCTCTGTTATCTCACCTCTGTTCCCCCAGGGATCCCTCTAGTTAAACCTTATTGCTGGGCAGGCTTCAAGGTGGTCCTTGCTGGGACAAACAGTGGTACGTACGGTCTTCACCCAGTCTGGGTCTGTCACCTGGTGAGGAGGATGAGCTTCTCCTTAATTAGGAAGGTCATGGCAGCCTCCCTGGCTCCATGGTGGCTGACGTTGCCCATCCGGCTGCCATGTGGCCCATGCGTCCTACCACGGTACATCATCTCCTAATTAACACGTCTTGTCAGGTCCAGTGGTTGGCTTCAGTAAACATGCTTCTAGCAGCTGTCACTGGGACCCTGCGTGGGGCCTGCTGCCTCATTAGCTCGAGAGAAGGGAGATAGCATGGACAGCAGGGCTGAGGGAGAGGGATGTTCTTTGTGGGGGGGTGTTGGCAGGCTTAGAGGGATGTCAGATGCTCAGAGAGAACTCACAGGGCCCATTGGAGGTTACAGCTCAGAGTACCCTGGTCTTCTCCTTCCCTTGCTGTATGATAGCATAGGAGGGTGGCAGTGTCGTCACTTGGCTAGGCCGGGAATTGGGAGGCCTGGATCCTCGGACTGTCTCTCCCATCACCTAGCAGGGCTAGGTGTCCCCCTATTTCTATATGTTGCAGCCCTATCCCTCAATGTAGTATCATATTAGAGGTGCAGGTTTGCAGGGAAGACCTTTCGTTAAGGTCATGATGTGGAGCTCTCTATGTTGGGATTAAAGCCTTTCTCAGAAGAGGAGGAAACAAGATCTCTCTCTACACACATGAAGGAAAGGTCTCATAAAGACATAACTAGGAAGAGGGAGGGTCCTCACTGAGAATCCAACCATGCTGGTACCCTAATCTCCGACTACCAACCTCCAGGACCTGCATAATCTATGGTAAGTTGTTAAGCCAGACTGAATGAATGGATGAGTCAAAGCTCAGTCTTCTCATTCAGAAAATGGGGATGATCCAAGCCCAACCTACCTTGAAGGCTTTCTGAGGGGCTCTAGTGAGAAATAGATATTCTGAAGGATATAAACCCTAAATACTATGAAATAATAAGTCCAAAGCATGGTTCTAATTTGGGGATATCTGGGAGCATTCTTTGCTCAGGCAAGATCTGCCCTATGGGATTTCTCTGAACATACCTCACCCATCTTTCCAGGGCCTCCTGCCTGCATCATTCCATCACTCATGGTACCAGGTCCTTGCTCTCCCTCTTGAATCCTGCCAAATCCTCCCTCTCCTTGGAGACCCCTCCACCCTCACCTTCTCCATGACAAGGGATGTGAGAAGATCCCAGAAGGAAATGCTCTCCTGCTGCTGCTGGAGTGCTACCCTGTGCTTTGTGGTTATGTAGCCCACTTTCCAGTGACTGTGTGGACATACTTAGCCACCCCTACCCTGGATTTTGAGCACATGTTCTAGACTCTGCACCCTGAAAGTACATACTAGGCAGCTGATCAATGGCTGTTGACCTCATTCTTGCAACTCTCATAAACAATGGTGGGTGATTTCACAATTTTTTTTCAATGATCTATTCTACTGTTGACCTTTCTATAGATCTCCTTCTGAGGTCTAATTTATGTTTCTCTTAGGGCACTGCCTATGTTTCCTCTTGTCTGTCCCTACCAGAAAATAGACCCTCGACTGCCATCCTTTCCTCCTATACAGGAAAGGTGATACTGAGTTTCCATCTTCCCCTAGACTTTGAATTCCCTGAGTCCAGACTGTAATCTGGTGCCAGTCCCCTGTCCCCAGCCCTGACTCCTTGCTCCCGTGCAGGGTCTATCCTGGGTAAAGTCTGAACAACAGAGGATGTTGTGAAAGTGTCTTGTTGTAGCATGGAGGGAGACTTTCTCAACCTAGCAGAGGCACCCAACCTACACAATGTGTCAATCTTTGATAATGAGCATTTACAGGGAGCTGGGAGTGACTGGCCATGAATGCAAGCTAAAGATTTTAATTAAAATGCCTCTGTCCCTTTAGTTTTCTCCTTTTTTCCCCTTTGTCCCCAAACCCGCCTGGTAACATTTCTTGCTCCTGGATCAGGCCTGTGCAAAAGGAGTGCGTCTCATATTTCCTTTGACAGTGTTGTTCTCTGGGGGTTTTAGAATTCTTCTTTCGTGTGGGCCTACAGTGTGGGCTTGGTTTGACAGAGGCGATGTGCACGTGGGTGGAGGCAGACCAGGAGCGCACTGTGCTGGCTGGAGCCAAGCAGATGTCTGTGCCCCAGGAAGCACAGTGGGGATCCAAGTGGCTTATGAATAAGTGGCAGCTGCCAGCCTCATGAGCTTCCTGGGATGAAGCTCTGGGGAGAGGGCCGAGGGACCAGCTGAGGGGCTTCCGGGCCAAAGGGGTGTTTCTTGGGCCTCTTGTGATACTTTGCTTTCCAAAAGGCTAAATGGAGTGGGGAACAAAACAGTTGTGAGAAAAAGGCTTTGTATCACTTTCCCTGGGGTGGAAAATACCTTCTGTTTGCTTCTCCCCATTCACGTACCCTGCCCTGTGCCGTGGGAATCCCAACTGTGTGGACTGCATCAGTGTAATTCCTTGCTAGAGGCTTTGGATTGAGTCTGGCCCATGAGGAGGCCTTGGCAGGACATCGGAGGGAGGCAAGACAATGAGGCTAGACTATTGCTTCCCCTGGATCTGTCCCTGTGGGATCAGCAAAGGCCAGTCTGCCTCTTGACTGAAGTCCACAATTTCTTGTCAAGGTGGTTACCCTGTGAGATGCTCTCCTTCTTGATTCCATTAACCACTCTCTCCCCTCAACCTTATAGGCACGGGGTGATAGGGGCTGCCTTTTCTTCTAGCACCAGAGCCTCTGTCCTTCCTTGTGTACTCCCTGAGCACAAGCTTGGAAACAATTCCTTTCTTAAACTCTCTCCAGATTACCCAATTCACGTGTGTCATCTGCTTTCTGCCAGGATCCTGACAGAATCACTTCTCTTCCAGGCCACTCCTTTTCACTGGACACAAAGTTAGAGGTACATGTTGGCTTCGGCTTATTCCTGGGATGTCAGTTTTGATGTGGAACAGAATGCCAAGTCTTGTTGGTGATAAAGGGTCCTATTTCCAGAGAGATAGATGAGTTGGGTTTGGAAAAATGCTAGAGTTTGCTAGGGAGTGATTGTTCCTTGAACTTATCCAAAGGCCATTGTAGTGAAGAGGAGAAGCCCTGTGTGTGTGTGTGTGTGTGTGTGTGTGTGTGTGTGTAGTGAGGTCAGTGGAAATGGGGTTCATTCTTCTCCAGAATGTTTTATGAAGGCTATGGTGCTATTCTTATTTATAGATAAGGCCACCACAGTTGAGTGACTTGACAAGAATTTGAGGAGCATACTCTGGCTTACAAATATTTAGCCAAGAGCTGAAGCAGGCATTCTAGCAATTGGTAGGAATCTCTCCCTCTTTCATTTCCATTTTTCTTTTGTTTGCTCCCGGTTGGCTATGAAGACTGATTTCGAGGATTTTGTGGGGAAGTGAGTAAGGGCATTGACCTTGGGGTAGGGAAGACTCCACTGAGATAAAGCCTCTTAGCCAGGCTTCCAGAATTCTTCTCACCCAGGGATGGCTTACCTCCCTACCTTGCTCTGGGCCAGCCCCTGAGGAGGGTTTCTGATCTTGGGTTAGCTATTTGCCTCATTCCAGAGCCTTGAACTTTTATAAGCATGCCCTGCCCTCAATCAAGGGGCTCAATTTTGACTCCTGACTGAACCTTTTTCCCAGGGGTGTGGGTGGGTATTCTCAACCCAGCAGGTCCTGGACTCAAGTTACCACTACCATCCACAGTGGCCCAACAAATTGAGCCTGTCCCAGACCTGATACTGTGACCAGTTGTACTAGGGTACAACTGGGTACAACATCCCTCAACATACCTCTTTCCATTCCCACCACCCAAGTGGGCTTCCCTGATGACAGGGAGAGAGATACACTTTCTCCTTGATGTGTTCACACGAAAATATGGAGTATTTCTTTCTGCCCACCATGCTTCAGTGGGCAATATTCACTCATCTGCTTATTCACCTCTTGTTTTTGTTTTTCTTTATTTTTTTCTGCTATGGAACAACCTCTAGGTGCCTGAATTTGTGAATATCATTTCGTTGAATCCTCACCTATCTGTATCACATATGTTCTTTTCTTAATGCCATTTTACACAGTTGGAAAGGGAGTCAGGAGTGGCTTGCTGGTGAGGGTTGGAAGCAGGGTTTGAAGCATATAGTCTGACAGTGGAACTTGTCCTTTCAAACCTCAGCATGATGTTTGTACTCATTGACAATGTGAAATTGCTCCTGTGTATAAGTAAAGATACTGGGCTGATTCTATCCCTCCTTATTCCCTAAGCCACACTGCCATTGGCTCAGCCCAGAGCAGGTATAACTGTGTGCGCACAAAGAGACACGAGAGAGATGAGAAGAGAAGCTTTGAGAGAGAAGTGGGGGTGGGCAGGGGCAGGTGGATCCACTTCGCCCTGAGATGATTTGCATCTGTAGCTGAAAGGAGCGCATGTCACGCTGTCACAGGCTTTCCTTGTATTGACATAATAACAATCCCTTACTTTTGTGTAGCACTTTGTAGTTTTCACAGCACTTTCAAACCCATTAGCTCATTTTATCCCCACAACTGTCTTGCAAAGAGGCAAGAATTATTATCCTTATTTGCAGAGGAGCAGGCTCAGTGAGGTTATATAGTTTTTCCCAAGTCGGGGATCATGGGTGAAAACCTTGATTACTGACTCCTGGTCTTATGGTCTGGGTCTCGGTTTCTTCTTCATCATGTTCTGATTTTGAACCATCTGGAGGAAGGGTTGGCTTCCTAGACTTCCAGGAACCCCTCCTTCCTGGGTTCTAGGCCAACAAGACTATATAAAGCAGTGCTTCTCACATCCGACTAGGTACTGGAATTACCTAGAAGGCTATCACAGATTTCTGGGTTCCATCCCAGAGCTTTTTATTCAGGAGGTCCAGGAGGCCCAAGAATCTGCATTTCTTTTCTTTCTTTCCTTTTTTTTTTTTTTTTTTCTTTAGAGAGGGAAAGAGAGTTGGGGAGGAGCAGAAGGAGAAGAAGAGAGAATCTCAAGCAGGCTCCACGCCCAGCACAAAACCTGATGCAGGGTTTGCTCATGATCCTGACACCAAGACATGACCAAAATCAAGAGCTGGATTCTTAACCATCTGAGCCACCCAGATGCCCCAAGAATTGAGTTCCTAACAAGTTCCCAGGTGCTACTGCTGCTGGTCTAGGGACTGCACACTTTGAGAACCACTGATACTAAGCAATGTTGTGTGGATATTTAACTGGATTTCTCTCACCTGTGCTCATATTATGGGTTAAAGAAATCTCAGACAAAGAAAGAATTGCCCCTGTGGGTCTCTCCGTGAAGTGAGAAATTTTTGTGTGTCTTGCTTCACTGACTGACTGCTGTGTGTCCCAGAGAATGGGAAGAAAACTTTAGGCTTTTTCATTCATACACACGAAAGGAAAATGTCCACACGTGAGATTATTAATTCATTGTTCAATTAAGTTATGATCTCTAAAATTATCACAATATTTGGCTGAGAGGAAGGCAGCATTGAATAGCTTGTTCCACGAAATGTGTGAATAATGTAACTTTATTACTTCTCTCGCTAGTGAGTAATTGTGACTGACACATTGGCAATAACACAGATTACCTTCTTACCCTCCCCTCTCCCTACTCCCAGCACTGAGCATTTACTTTCTTAGCTGCATCCTTTCTTGCTCACCCTCCCCATGCTCCCAGTCCCTTTCCCTGTTCTGCTGCTTTTCTGTTCTGCTTACAAAGTGGGTTTGTGGAGGAAGTAATGTAGTGAGCAGGTCCCAGGAGACAGGGGCGAGCACCATGTCCTGGCCCCTTGGTCAAGCTGGTGGAAGATCTTGTAAGGCCTACATATGTGTACTTCTTCCTCACTTTCCATTTTTCCCAAGTCCCTTGTATGTCCACTCAGGGGCAGTGCATTACAGCTTAGCTGTTCACGACAAATGTGAGCTGACCTGGGCACACACTAGGCAGGAAGGTGACTGCTGCAGTGTTGTGGAAACCTGCCTAAGGTAGGATTATCTGTGTTTTCTTATTTTGTATTCCTTCTCAATATTTCTGAGTCTAGTTTCTGTCTCTAGCTGGCCAGTTCTGGAAAACATAGTACTCATTTCTGCTTCCAGGTGCTCTGGGCCCTCAGGTATGTTGTCAGAACCTTGGACAGCTCCCAGCCTCCTCAACTGCGTAGTTAGGCATGAGGAATATACTTAGGAATCTCCATTGGTCCTTCTTTCTCTGTGCTACTGGGATCTACATGATGTGTGTGTGTGTGTATGTGTGTTTAGATCACTCCTTAGCTGTTAAATTTTGGTTTAGGCACTATCTTGTCTTCTTTTTAATCATCTGTCAGTACATATTTTTGTACCAGCAAATATATTTATTTAAGTAGGAGTGGGGTGCTGACAACTTATCTATAGTGTAGATATAGAAAGGACAGAAAGAATGGGCATATCCAGCTGAGATTTGTTTCTCATGGTTCAGGCATGTTCCTGCAGCAAGAACAGCAAGAACATTATTCAGACACCATTTCTAGCCTTCTTCCATCTTGTCAGGAAGTACAATCTATTCCATGTGAATGAGACCTGGCCAGAGGAGAACCCTTCTCTCTTGCTTTAGAGGTCTAGTTTAGTGATCTGGAGCTCTGAAGCTCACATTCAAAGGGAAAACAGTCTCTTTTTCTGGAATGATCCAGTGTAGAAGGTCAATTTGCATGCAGACTGTGTGTTTTGCTTATGTTGCTCTGTCAGCTGGCAGGATTGGACCTGACTTACCTTTCCTTACTGAGTGGTGAGAGCTCCCCGTTGAGCATGAACTTTGTATCAGACTCTGTGATAAGCACTTAACATGAATTACTCCATTTAGTCTTTACAATAATGGAATAAGGAAGGTCCTTTTTTCTCTCCCTGTTTTATAGCTGGGCAGGGACAGAGCCAAGAGTCTTTACTCCAAAGTCGATACTCATCATAGTTGATGGCCTCTCTGGGTGAATATCTGGGTTCACTTCTATGCCTGGGACAACTGTGGGTCTAATCAAGGTGAAGCAGATGATCATCTCAGAGGGTGGGTCTAATGGGTAGGTAGTGCAACTCTGTGGAGTTGAGAGGAAGGACCGCTTGAATGAGAGAGGCTGGGGGACTTCATGGACAAACTGAGGCTTGACCCTTGGGCCCCAAGGTTTTAAAGTTCGCCTTTCTTCTCAAAAAAGTACTAAAGGGAACCAGGAATCTCTGGTTAGCCTTGCCCTGAGTAAATCTGGTAGGAATCAAAGTTCCTGCCAATCAGATTTGGTGGGTCAAAGTTTTTCCTTGTTCAGCCCTCCTCACACCACATTTCTAGCCAGCTGGAACCATGTGCTCTCTATTCAGGAAAGAATCAGATTTCCCAAAAAGCCACCCTCAGCCATGAGCTACAGGTTTGACCCCCTCCTGGTTATGGGGACCCTTGATAGTGTTCTTTCCATTATGTGTCTTGCCTCTCTAGTTCACAAGCGGGGCTCATTTTGCCATGAGGAGCAAAGGGGAGAGGATCTATGCACTCAGCAAATAAAGCCAGCACATTTCCCCATGCAGCCCCCAGTTATAGTTGCTACACTTAGTTAAGAAGTGGGGACATTTCCAGGTTTGGGGCTACTTATTCTAAAACTATCAGAAAAATGCTAGATTTGAGACTAAGCACAAAGAACACTTTTCCTCACCTTAAAAGAAGTTCTAAATCTCAAAGAAAGGGGCCTATCCCTGTCCAGAAGTCCAGAGCAAATCACTATCTCCAGTTTTTTCCTCCCTTCACCCACAGAGGTTGGACTTGAGAATTACTTTAGGGTTAGAGAAGCTTCCTCATTAAAAGGGATTGGGGGGGGCACCTGGGTGGCTCAGCTGGGTAAACATCTGTCTTTGGCTCAGGTCATGATTTCAAGGTTCTGGGATCCAGCTCTGTGTTAGGCTCCCTGCTCAGCAGGGTGTTTGCTTCTCCTTCTTCCTCTGTCCCTCCCCAGCACTCGTGCTCTCTGTCTCTCTCTTAAATAAATAAATATGTAAATAAATACAATGTTTTTTAAAAAGGGATTGGGGTGTTGGGTGGTTTTAAGAGCCATAGGAGAGTGGGGCTGGAAGGATAAATAGTGACCAGAGGTCTGGTTCAACAGACAGCTGGAGGAGATGAGACTGGGGGTTGGGGGAGGAGGGTAGAGAGAGCTAGAGGCTGGGATGTATTCTCAGCTGGTCATTGTGTATCCCTGGGGATTGGCCTCCCTGCCAGATCACAGAGAGCAGAGATTCTGGGTCAGGATAGACCTAGGTTTTGAGACATGGCTTTGACACCAACTGGATATTTGGTCAGGTTGTGAAACCTCTTGGGGATTCTGCTTCCTCACTGTAACATGTAAATAAAAATACCTGCTCTGCTCAGGAAAGAATCAGAAGAACCCATCAGAATCAGAACCCATCACAGAAGGTTGTTGGGAGAGTCTGCAGAGCCAATGGGTATGAAAAGCGCCTTATAAGGAGCAGAGTGTGGCCTAGGCATGAGGTGCAAAAGAGAGGTCCTGCCCTTCTGTGAGACATCCTCCTTTGTTTCTCATCTCCAAAGAGAATGATAAAGAATGTGAAAACAGTGAAGAATTCTGGGGAATAACTTGCAGGAGGGACCAACAGGCCTGAAGGTCGTGAGAGGGGTCATTATAGGAAGTGATGTGTCTCCCATTAGGCTCAAATAGCTTGAGTCAAAGTCCGCTCTCAAAAGTCAGCCCCCCTCGTGTGGCAGACATAGGAATTTCAGCTCTGCTACTTATTTTTAAGGCCTTGGGAAAATCACATAAAACTCCAAGTTTTTTTGTAAAAATGAGAATAGCACTATCTTTAGATATCCATAGAGTAATGGCATAGAGATATACAAATATACATAGGGCATGGCCTGTACTAAGTACTCAATAAATGTGGATCATTATTATTATCATTATTATTGAGCTAATTATCTTTGCTGAATATGGAGAAAATACCCGTTAAAATGAGAAGGAAGATTAAAATGAGAAGGCATGTAAGCAGCACCCATGTGTCCTATAAATGAGTTGTCTTTCTCTTTCTCCCTTACTCTGTTTGTTCTCTTGAAGGCTCAGTACTGCCCAGACCTTGGGATTGGCCCCAGAAAGGAGGTGTATGAAGCCACTGGATGTGTGGAAGCTCTGCCTTAATATTGGGCTCATATTGCAGAATGTTGAGCATGCCTCGTCCTGCCTCCCAGATCTCACTGTCCTTTGTTTCTTCTATTGGCTTTTGGTCTTTTGTGTTGGCATCCCGGACCCAGAATTTCTGCCTGTTGTGCTTCTACACCTCTTACCGGTGTTCCCTTGCCAGTACTCTCTTATAGGTGCTCTTAGTACCTGCCAAGGTTCCTTTATTTTTTGCTGCTGGTTATGGTCTTGGCCTGATGGGCTGAGCTCTTTGTGCCTCCCAAAAGTGAGGAAGTATGGGGATAACACACAGTGGGAGTCCAAATAACTTGGGCTTGGATTTATATCATGGCTTAACCACTTACTAGTGACCTTAGGCAAATTGCTTAATGTCATTGAGTCCATGTCCTCATCAATACATTGAGAGTGATGTGCACTACATGTAACCTTTCCCATTGCATTGTTGAGGGAAAAAAGAGATGACATGTGAACGAACCTAGGAGGGTAGGTACTTGGTAAATACTAGGTTACCTCCCTCCTTCCTTTTCTCATTCCTCCAGAAGCCTGCTTAAGGGAGGGGGTAAAGGTGGGGGGCTTGCCTTTCCTCTAAGAGGACTCAGACCCTACTCTTCATGCCTTACAGCATCACTCTCACCTCCTCATTATACTCTGGATAACCTAGATCCAGCCTAAAGCAGGATTTTTAGCTGGATCTATTTTTAGGAGTGGAAAACAGAGCTTCCTCATGGATGTGCTGTGTTGATTTCCATATGGGCTGATTTCAGAGTAACTGGGAAATTTCAGTAATTAGCAGTAGCAGCATTAGTGAATCATGGTGAACCACCCTCTGCTCACTGCTCTCTTTTGCATGGTCAGAATGACTTTGCTAAGACTGTCTTAGCCTCCTCTGGCCCATGGCCTCATGTTCCCACTGCAGATACCATTTCCTCCTTAGCACAATGGGTCAGTCTCTGTTAGCCTCCTCCCTTCTCTTCTCTAACCTCTTGCCCAAACCTCTGCCTACTTGTTTGCCTGGAACCCAGCAGGCACACTTAGCTAGCTTGTCCTCTTGCAAATGCCACCTATGGGTTTATTTCAGTTCTTAGTGCTAGAAGAAAGAAAGAAAAAAAAAAGAGTCATGTCTAAATACTGATAAAAATATGGCTTAGTGATGTCTGGGCTGACAAAATCCTACTTCGAGAATGGGGACCTATTTCTTTCTCTAGGGCTGGCTACCTGTGAGTGGGATCACTTAAAAAAGGATAAAAAGGCAGCGAAGGATCTTCCTTAGCAAACACTAATAATCAGTGGTTCCAACATCTGTCCATCCATCCACCCATCCATCCATCCACCCAACCACCCATCCACCCATCCATATATTCAATAAATATTTACAGAGTGTCTACAATTTGCCAAGTTTAGCACTGGGCTTTGGGGACACACAGATGGTAGCTGGGAAGACTGACAAGTAAATCGATGATCACTGCAGAGTGTGACACATGTTATGAGTGCACTGGGAGCATGAGGAGAGACATCTGAGTCAGTGGGTAGAGCGGGAGGGATGGCTTCTCTGAGGAAGGGGACACTTGAAATAAAATTGAGGCATGAAGAGATTTAGCTTGGGAGAGTCCCCGTTCCCTAGCACATATGTGGTACCCCAGGATCAATAAGGTCCAGAATCTTTATAAAGTCTACACTTGCTCCAGAATTGTGATGAATGGGGTGATGAGAACAGGAATGATAACTGACTTTGCTTTGGAATTCAGCATTGACTTCTCAGAATCACAGAACTCAGAACATTGAGATAATATCACTTCCTCTTGACAAGATTTTCCTAAAACATGCCAGAGAGATTGGAATAGAAACACTTTACTTATTCTTGAAGGATCCGAAGTACCACCACTTTCCTCTCTCATTCCATCACCTCCTGTTGGAAAACCTTGTCTGTCTTCTGCCTGTGACTAAAGTCCATCTCCTCAGGAGAGCCAGAGACTCTCATGTTTCACCAAGTCTCCTTTTCAACTAAGTTTAAAACTATGAGAGTTGTTCTATATTCTATAGTGGGTCTGACCTGGGCTCACAGTGTCTACACAGGACAAATGATTACTGTATGGATGGATATAGGGCAATGTTAGCAAAAAGTGGAGGTACTCAGGTGAGGGGAAGCCATGTTGTTGTAGATGAACTGGAGAGATATCTATTCTGTGGATAAGTCCTTCCTCCTCTTTCCCCTCACTTATCCTATACTTTCTCATCACCACAATCATTTGGTGCCCAGTTGTGGTCATGGATCTACCATGGTGAGTGGAAGCCTAGGCTGAGGGCTTGAAATTCACTCAGTGTAGAAACCATGGTGAGTAGGCTGCTGGTGTGTGTGTGTGTGTGTGTGTGTGTGTGTGTGTGTGTGTGTGTGTAGGGACTGCTATACAAAAGAAGAGCCAGGTGGTTCCTGAAACATCATCCAGTCTCCCACAGCCTTAGTGACAGAAGGCACAGTGTTTGGATATTGATTTATTACCCATCTCCTTTTCTAGACTATATAAGCCCTGTTTTGCTCACTACGGTATCCCCAGGGCCCAGAACAATGCAGTTTAATGATTTTTTTTTGTTGGAGGGATTACGATTCTCAAGTAATAGGAGAGGAATCTCCATTTGTCCTGTCGGTGTCTTTTAGTCCTGGGTTGTGTTGTTCAAATCTGCGGTTTCTTTGTGACTTGGCCAGCCCCCCATCATCCTGAAGCCCAGTCAAAGGCAACACTTCAGTGCTAATGGATCTGGAGACTAAAGCTCTGGAGGGCCACCTCTGTCAGATGAGATTTGCCTTCAAAGGCCACTGGCTCTGACCTTTTGATAACATTTAAAAAAAAAGAAACCTTATGTATTGACTGAATCAGTTCTATCTCCAATGAAAGTCTGGTAGCTATTTGTATTTCTGTTTGAATTTTTTGGTCCTTTTCTTTTTCCACTTCTGGGTAAGCATGAAGGAAAAATAATTCCTTTGCTGGACCAAACCTAATTTAAAAGTTGTTTGTATTTTTTTTTTTTTTTAATGGAGCCCAATCCCTTAAGCCTTGAAAAGTAACCTCCACTGAGCTCAATAAACCATTTCCAACGTGGCAGCTTCTAACCCAGAAGAGTGCAGGAGGCAGATGCTAAACCACCACCAATTGCATCCCAGGACAGTTGCTGGCAAGTCTCAGGGTTCTGCAAGCTGGAGATGTGATCAGCTAATCCTGACTATTCTCATGTCCGCTGTGCTAGCTCGCCTGCCTTGAGCAATTAGTATTCTCCCCAGTGTTGATTTTGTTCAAATATATTGGGCCCATCAATCACCCACTTTCCAACTCATCTGTCTGGATCAGTCAATTACAAAGTTATTTTTGAGCCACTAGGATTCCTGTGGAATAGACAGAAGAAGGAGCTAAACTCATTTCAGGTTTGACCTCTGAGGCTGGGATCTGAGAAGGCTTAGTTTGCTTACACTTCATGGCCATCCAATCCAATCTGGCCTGTAGAATAGAAAGGCCGCTTGCTTAATTGGGAACACTTTAATATAGATATCCATTAACTTATGCTAAATTACAGTAAAACATCTATGGAGGAACTTGATGTGACATCTGCATGAATACTAAATAGGTTCATTACGATCAGTACTGTGACAATGAATATGAAATGAACGTGCCCAGAGAAGGCAATTAATCTCCCACCTTCCCAAACCATTACTGTTTTATTTTTCCTTGCACTGTACTGAAAAAATAAGGCAGAGAAACTGTGATTTTCTGAGACCATCACTTCCCTTCAGCAGCTCAGGAGTCCCTGTGAGCTCCTATCATTTGTAGAGTGGAGACTAGCTTGGGCCACCCTGAGGAATAGCCACGGACAGTGGAGAGGTGGGGGTCCTAGGGTCCCACTTTGGTGTGGGAAAGAAGGCTTCTTAAGACTAACTGAACACCACACACATGTGCATACACACACACCAACACACACACACAGAGTCGTCCTCATCTGGAACTAGCAAACAGACTGTCAGTTCAGATTAGCAACATCAAAAGCATTCCAATCTGCTCCCTGCATATATTACATGCATAGATCTGAGGGAAAAATTTGGCCTCTGAATTAAGTCAGCTTTTCCTCCTGGGCCGTCTGCACCTGAAAAGTATGGCTAAGAAAAGTCCAGCAGTCAGATAAATACACGCCATGGCACTTGGTCTGAACCACACAACTTAGTCTTAAAGGTACACCCTCTCATGGTGCTATTTCACATAGGCTCATTCTGAATCTCAGGGAGCACCATGGGGAACTTTTTATTTAGGACTCTGCCGAACTATGTGAGGAGTAGCCAATGAGAGAGGCAAGTATGAAAAAATATGTCTGAGTTCCTTACTCTGGTTATTTTTTCTAGGTCGCAGACCGGTCTTGCTGGCTTCTCCTCCCCTTCACCTTCTCAGCGCAGTCCCCAGGCTCCGTTCTTGGATCACTTCTCTTGGCCTCTATTCAGTCTCATAGCTTTAAACACCAACTTGGCTCTGATGTCTCTCACATTTATATCCACAGCCTGGACTGCTCCCCTTAACCTGACTCCCATTTCCAACGGCCTGCTCCTCATCTCCACTTGGATGGGCACCTCAAATTTCACATGTCCCAAAGAGAATTGATGTTCTCCCACAGACCTGCCCCTCTCTGACCCTTCTTCATCTTTCAGATGGTGGTTTTGTCATTGCAGTTACTCAGGCCAGAAACCTTGGAGTGGTCATCAACTCTTCTCTTTCATACCCATGTCCAATGTGTCAACACAGACCATTGTCTCAAAATACACACATAGACCAACCACCTCTACTACCACCTGGTCCAAGCTACGATTATTCTTGTCAGATAACTGCTATAGTCTCTTCATGGTTCTGGGTTGAGCAGGACATCTACTCCAGACCTTGCCTCAGAGGAGCCTCTTGTTGGCTTCAAAGTTATTCTCTCATCAGAGCAGGATTCAGGGTCTCATGTGGAGTTTTACAAGTTTTGGTCACAAAAGTCTGAGGTAAAGTATACTTTTTACTAGTTACAGTAGGAAAGTAGGAAATTGCTATTCCCATCTAGACTGCAAGCAAAGAACGTTCTAGCCAGGGGGCTATATCTCACCAAGATTATACTCAACAAGGGCCTTTTGGCTTCTTATGGGAAGGTTGGGTCTGCATGATGACCCACCCCATCCTTGCAGCTAACTCTATTTTCCTACTGTATAACAAAGATCTCTTTCTCTCTGTCTCTCTTTGTCTTCTTCTTTCCCCTCCCTCTCTCCTAACTCCAATATCCAGAATGTCTACCATATTTAAATTGTGGATGCCATTTAAATATTAATTTACATGATATTTTAGAACTCAGAGTAAGTCCAATTCTATATAGAACCAGGCGATGTTCACTGAACTTCTCCTCACAAGTCCCCTTGCTTGGACTTTCATATCCCCAGCTTCCACTCCTTTTTAGGGCTAGAATGTCAGTTCTGCAATTCTGAGTGACAGCCCTGAAAGGGCCCTCTCTCTATCACACAAAAGGTGTCCAGTGGGGAAAAGTGTCCCTGCAAAATGTGCAGATGTCCTTGGATGCTTCAGATAAAGCCCAGGTCTCAGCGGGCAGCTGCTGGGCCATTCAGGGACAGTCAAAAGCCCTTTTGGAAAGGGAAGATCTCCATAGCCCATGGGAGCAGAGGGAGTGCCAGCAATCTTGTTAGCACGTCAAGGAACAGATTTTGACAGATACTTCCCTGCTTTCTAGTACCAACTTCAAAACCCTCCCTATGCTGTTCTCCCTGGGGTTGGTGATTAGTTCTCACTGTTACTTCTTCTGACACCAGCAAGAGGCTCTGTTTGTGCCAAGCCTCCCTATAGATACTGTGGCTCTGCCCATCCAAGCAGAGCATTCCTGGGAGACAACACAGAGTTTGCTTTAGGACTCCAACAGGGAACAGAGGAGGATGAAATTGGCTCTCTCTGAGAACAGATCACCCACCATGTGGCCCAGCTTGAGCTAAACGCACAGAATGTGAACTCTGCCCTCCTATTCCTATTCCCTCCCTCTCCTCTGCCTTTTCCAAGCAATCTCTCAGTCTAAGAAGAAGAAGTCTGACTTCCTTGGGTGACCACTATCTCCAAGCTAACATTTGGGAATAGGCCATAAGAAGGCTCAAAAAGTCAAGAGCACCAGACAGGAAAAGTACTTATGGATGTATGTAGTACGGATGTAGTATGGGCGTTGTATTGGAGTTTTAGGGAGTGATGACACACAAGGTGGTAGGATGGGACCAAAAAGCAGCATGGTTACAGTCTTTCTGAGACAGGGGATGGAGACATAGTGTCTTTACGTCCCTTCCAGGCTTATGATTTAGTATGTGCAAAATTCTAAGCAGTACATCCAACTTTTATTCAGTATAAACATCTCCTCTGTGTCATGCTCTAAGTGAAGAACTCAAAGGTGAACTAAGCATGGTTCTGAGTTCAAAGACCCTATAATCTAGAGGAGTAAAAGGCATTTGGGTATCCCTGCCTCTTCTCTCTCCTCCCTCCCTTCCTTCCTGCTTTCCCTCTTTCTTTTCCATCCAAGGCAAGGCAGAGAGTACTAAGGAGGAGTAGCTCTGCGCTAAGGTGAAGAGCACAGGCATTAGGTTTTCAAACTGGCTCTGCCAGTTAAAAACTCTATGATATTGGGCAGAAAATTTAAACTTACTTGACTTCAATTTTCTTACTTATGTAACCGGAACATTCATGATACCTATCTCATAGGGTTAATGTGAGGATTAAATAAAGTAATAAATATTAAATGTCTTCCCATATAGTAGATAATTAGTAACTATTCATTGAACGAATGAATTACAAATAAAGAAATGTTAGGGAAACGTAGCAGAGAGGTCCTTAGTTGGGAGGGACAATATTTGAGATGGTCTTGAAGGATGAAGAAAATCCTGACAGGTGTAGATGAAAGCTATTTCAGACAGAGGGAACAGCATGAGCACTGACGTGAGAATGAGTGGGTTGCACTTCCTGGAGAGGCAAGTAAGAAGACTGAAGATATGGAGGGAGGCTATACTGGGGCAATTCTTGATTGCTATGCCAGAAAGTATGTGCTTGATCCTCAGGCGACCGTGAATCATTAGTGAAAGGATTGGCCCTGTTTTAGGAAGTTCAGTGCGGCAATTAAAGAGTAGGATTATACTAGAGATTAATTGAAGATGGGGAGATGAGTTTGGAGGTAGCAATAATCTCAGTGAGCTTAAATGAGGATCTTGACAAAACTAGTGGTAGTAAAAATAAAGGAAAAGGAAACAGAGTCAACAGCCGCTGGTGACCTGTGGGATGTAGAGAGTGAAGGAGAGGGAGAATCAGAGTTGACCCTGAGCATTTAGGGAGAGATCAGTCAGAAGGCCATGATGCCAACTACAGTTTGTGAACACAGAAAGAGCAAGAGTTTTGGATGAAGATAAAATATGTTCTAGATGGTGAATTAGGAAAAATTAAAAATTATTTATTTATTTATTTACGAGAGAAAGAGGGAGCAGAGTAAGAAAGAGACAGAGAGCGAGAGCGAGTGCACAAGCTGGAGGGAGGAGTAGAGGCAGAGGGAGAAGAAGACTCCTCACTGAGCAGGGAACCTGACACAAGGCTTGATCCCAGGACCCTGAGATCATGATCTTGAATCAAAGGCAGACACTTAACTAACTGACTGAGCCACCTAGGTGCCACAGTGAAGTAGGAATCTTGTAGAAAACCCAAGTACAGAATTTCAATATGTAGCTAGATCGATTGTCTGATCTATCTATCTATCTATCTATCTATCTATCTATCTATCTACCTATCGTGCCTGAAGTCCAGGACACAGTTTACAAATGGAGGTAAGAATGTGAAGCCATTCTCTTAGGGGTGATGAAGGGTGTGATTGAGAAGTGGCTAAAACCACTCTCAGTTTATGGGAGTGACATGCTAGACTTGTGTGGATCCAGAGGATCCTGAGAATAGAGGACTGGGATCCAAGTAGGTAGGACGAAAAGATGAGCGGTTCTAGAGTGTTCACCACAGTACAGGTAAAATGTGTGGCCCCTGGGCTTCGACTGAGGAAAACCAGGGAGGGAAGGGGGTAAAATGACTGAAGACCAAGGGAAAACCAGATAGCAGGTCAAGAGGGTGTGAGAAAATGGGTGATGATAGAGGGAGATTTGACAATTGAAAATCTGAATGTTTGGAAGCTCTGAGTTGTGAGTTTCAAGATGCAAAAGGGGTAGGGACAGAGGTCATTGGAGTGAAGAGGGCTTGAAACTGAAGGAGTCAGGAGTTTGGAAGGACTGGAAGTCATTAAACGTAAAGATGAGACGACAGAGAGTGGAGGGTGAAGAGACTGCCACTCACATCCTTGAGGAAGTTCTGGTCATTTCCAGAACACCTGTAGTTGAGGTAAGAAGGATGGAGAGATGGTACAATGGATGGACTTATTGAAGCAAAAAGCTTAAATTTAAGTGGTTCTGGGGAAAACAAAATTCAGGATGAATTTTTTGATTTCCTTCTGTATGCTTCAAAGAGTTAAAGCCTGAAGTTGAAGGACCAAAGGATATCTACCACAAGTAATTATCAGTAGACTGTAAAAGCATTAAATATGTTAAGTGCTACACTATGTGGTACTGATCACACATGGCTTGAGTCTGGTGCCTTTGACCAGCCCACTTGATAAACAACAAATGTTCCAAAGCTCATGAGGCAGGTTCTAGCCCAGGAGAGTCAAGATACACATCATGGAAGAGGTGGACTTGGGGTAAACCTCGAGGGAGGGGTAGGAACCGAAGGGAGAAGAGCACTCCAAACAGTGGGAGACAGAAGACATGAACAGAAGTGGAACTAACAGGGCAGATTCTGAAGGTTGTATAGGAGGGGTGCAGCTGGGGAGTTATGGAGGACAAAATAGGAATGATGGAGGCACCACACTCTGTTGTTACAAGAAGTCAAAAGCGGCAAAATATACCCAGGTTGGTTTTCCTGTGGTCATAGTAGGCTTGGGTCATTTTTTTTCTTAAGCATTTATTTATTTATTTATTTATTTATTTATTTATTTATTTATTTATGAGAGAGAGAGAGAGAGAGAGAAAGCATGGGTGAAGGAGATGAGCGGGAGAGCAGGCTCCCTGCTGAGCAGGGAGAGTAACACGGAGCTCGATCCCAGGACCCCGAGATTATGACCTGAGCTGAAGACAGATGCTTAAGTGGCTGAACCACCCAGGTGCCCCGAAGGATTTAGTTTTTACATGGGCCCCAAACATTCTTATCTATGATCGCCAGATCCTGAATACATGTCTGTCTCCTAGTATTTGCCACGTGGTAGGGCTGGGTGATAAGCCAGTCTTTCTCCCTCTACGGTCAGCCACTGCAAGACAGAGGCCACCACCTGGGCACCCTCCTCAGTCAACAGGGCTCTGAGCATCCTGCAGAGAACTCTACAAATATTTGTGGTGTGGATGAACCAATCCATGAGTAACTGTTGAGCATAAATCAGAAGCTATGCGCTTAAACTGGGCTACGGGGCTTAGCCAGGGGCCTCCCACACCTGAACAGAAAGCATCATGGCACAAGGTGAAATTCTGGGTTTCCAAAGAAAAGAATACAGGAACGACTCTCAGAGCCTTTGTTAATTAAAAACACGAATAGCTCTTCAGGGAACATTCCCTGCCTCCCATTCTCTCTCCTTGCACTGAATGGCAGATAAGGTGGTGTCTTTGCCTATGCTTCGGACCGCATTTAATTAAATGCCTACATTGACTGCTTCCTCACATACCTTGTTTTATTTCCTTTCCTTCCTTCCATGCTAAAGAGGGCCAGGACTAATACTAATGCATATGCTGTTAAACCTTTTTAATTAACTTCAACTTCTTCCAGAGATTTATGTTTAAACAGTAAATTTTTTGTTGATACTCAAATACATGGGCGGCACTCAGGATGATGTATGAGGACTCTTGTCCTCAAAATGATTCCTCATGACTTACCACCAGAGACGTTTTCATGAGCCTCTTTTATTAAAATAATAATACTCAGCAAAGCAATAATGCTTTACAACCGGCAGCTAATTAACCCGCCCCCCCACCTCCACCTCCCCAGGTCAGCATTACCATCTGCAGGTGAGCGATACGATCGTCACCCAGTGGGTCTCCCCATACCTCAGAGTCAGCACTGCATCTCTCTACGTTTGAGCTCCAGCATCCGTGAGTAATGATTTTCATTTAAAACACATCTTTGTTCTTGGACTGTAGCTCCATCTATTACTTCCGTTATTTATTTTGCTCTCATTTAAGACCTTCCCCGTGCCGAGTATCAGTATGTCTGATCTGCTGTTGACCTCCCCAAACAGGATTTAGCCATGCCTTGAAAAATCCAATGGACCTAAAACGCTTGCTTAATTGCAACATCCATTTATTTTCCTGTAACTCTAAATTCGCACTCCAAGTATTTTTAATCATGATCTATGCTGTCGATGGTGATCGCAACACAGCAACACCCTGCCAACCAAACCAGTCTAGCTACCCAAGTTTCTGCTCCATTCTTCATGTTGGAACAACACATTTTCTACCAGCCGCTGTAGTTATATTCCATGTTGTACCATCGGCGAGCCAATTATTTCAATTTTGGCATCAGATTCAGAAGAGGGTTTAATGATCCTCAATAGTATAAACTGAATTTTTATTCCTACAGCAATTTAGTAATGATGATGACATTTAAGCACTTAGAAAGCATTTCTCATCTTCCCACCACTGACAAACAGGAGGCCAGATGATAACTTTAGACCCTTTTCTGCGTGGGTCCAATGGGGACCTCAGTCTCGGCACCATTTTGCAATAATTATGGAACCCAGACTTACCCCTGCAAGTCTGATGGGGGCTAGAGAAAGAAAATCCCCCAGACCCAGGGCCTGTCTGCTGGGGTTTCATTTGGAAGTTAGAACAAAGTCCTGGGTCTTGCACATCTATTTTAATTAACTCATTTATTCACTGATTCAAGAAATATTTAATGAGTTTCTACTAGGTAAGGAAACTCAGCCCCCGGAGAGAGACTCAGTTGTATGAGGTATGCTCTTTTTCCTCTAATCAAATTCAACCCCAACCCTCTAAGTGAGGCCCAACTTATTTGAATACTTCATTTATGCACATGTTTACTTCACTCATTCTGCAAACATTTACCAGGCCCCTTCTGGATTTAAGGGACTCTTCTGGGAGCTGAAACATTTATGGAAAAAAAAAAATCTAATCTGTCAGCAAATCCTATTGGCTCTTCCTTCAAAGTAAACTCAGAACCTGGTCCTTTCACCCCCCTCACTGCTATATACTGGGTCAAGTTAGGAAAATCATGCACCTAAATTGTCAGAGGCTCCTAACTGGTCTTCTCGGTTCTACCCTTGTCTCCTGCTACTCTTTTCCCTAAAAAGCAGTCTGAGCGATGCTTTAAAACCAAGTCCCACAACTCACAGACCTGTAACCCTGGGGCAAATAATACATTATATGTTAATAAAAAAAATCAATTTTTCATTAAAAAAAAAAAACAAAACAAACCCAATTCTGATGGTGTCATTTTTCTGTTAAAAAGTGTCCAGAGGTTTCTCATCTCAGGGTAAAACTGAAAACCCTTTTCATGATTTCCAGCACCCTCCATGGTCTGGTTCCCTCTTTAACTTCATCTCCTGCTCTTCCTTTGGTGTTCTGCTCTGGTTAGTCTGGCCTCTCTGTTGTTCCTCAAACATAGCAGTCCTACTCCTGCCTCAGGGCCTTTGCACTTGCTGTTCTTTCTGTCTGAGACAAGCTGCCATTCATTATCCACATGGTTCAGTTCCTCACTTCCTCAGGACATCAGTCATCAGTTTCTCAGGAAATGACCACCTTCTTTAAAATTAGCACCACACTCTTGCACTATATCCCTGTTCCCATATCCCTTTACCTGCTTTCCCATTTTTCTCTATAGTGCTCATTCCCATCTGATATATTATTTATCTTACTTATTTGTTATCATTTTGTCTCCTCCCCTAGAATGTCAATTCCATGAAGACTTAGACACTTGTCAGTTTTATTTACCGGTATATCGATGTCTGACACACAAATGTTAAATAAATATTTGTTACATATACATACATACATACATACATACATACATAGGTATAGTAAGTATAGGTAATAAATATCACTGCCAAAGTCTTGAAGAAACATCTGATCAAATAGGAGCTGTATCTGAAAATAAAGAGTGAGTTATATTTTCAGAGAGCTAGAAATCAAAAGCTATGGTAGCTGAGAGGGGAGGAAATTTCACTTGGCCAGGTTGAATGAGCTTGCTAAAATCATGGCCCTGATTTTTCTACAGGTGTGTGCTGCTGGAAAAGAGCGGGAATCCGTGTTGCAAGGACAAAATGGTCCCTTGCCACAGGACCCCTCCACTAGACTAAGGATAGCCCTTGGGTACTGGTGATTGTGTACACTGGGTGAGGTTTTCCTGGGTCTTGCTGGCTGTTCCAACAGGGAATCCCTCTTTGTCCCTCCCCAAAGCTCACAGATAAATCCCAGAGAAGGCTCAGCTCCATGTTTCAAGCAGGGAATGTTCCTCAGGCTTGTGCTGTTTTTACAGATGTCAGGGAGGGTATCATGGGGAGGCAAAGGCAGTGTAATTTCTAATGCCTTCTTCTGACAGGACATGTCAGGTTTGTGCTAGTTATCTTGGAGCCTAACGGGATCTTGAGGATAAATCTCTTATTTTGGTAGCGCTTTAAAATAAGTGGCAGCGGTTCATGCATAATTACTTCTGAATTATCTAGAGGAATCATCAGGTTTGATTATAGATGCATAATGAATTTACCAAATTTGTGGGTATTAGGGAGATATTAATTCCATATGAAACCTCACAATTCATTCATGTGCCATTTGTTTTCATTCCTTTTTTATAATAAGCTAATTAGTTTAAATTATTTGTACTTGTACAAGGTCCTAAAGCACATATAAGGAATGATTATACCAGAGAACCCAATAAATGGGAAGCTTTGGAGGTAGCATTAATTGTGATAAAGAGTTCATAAAGCAGTAGATGTTCAATTTCCCCATTTGGGGTGGTAATAATAGGTCTAATCATGACACCTCCATAAAGTCATAGGAAGTCCCTAATTAACGTTTTTGAGTTCAGATATTTCAAAGAGGGTGGAGGAAGTCATTGTGCCATCGGGAGAATGAAGCAGAAAGAGAAAGTCGACCTTGTTCGAACAGCAAGGCCTTATTAACTCTGGGCCAGGGGGAAGGCAGGTGTGTGTGGCATCTGATCTGCCTGGAGAAATCCTGCAGGAGGAACGGAAGCTTCTGGGGGTCACCGGGAAGCTGGGATTTCAGTTCCTCAGAATGGGAAGATGGACTTGTTCACATTGGGGCCTCATTGGGGCCTCAGTATTTTTAAGGACTTTTGGTTCTTTATGTGGAATTGACACCCTCTGACCGATGACCAGGGGCTAGAGTCTCTGAGGGTTGATGGGCAGGAAACTTCTTTCCTTAGGGCATGAGGAGGAACAAAGGCAGGACAGGGGGCCTGGATCTCGCTTCCTCAGGGATCTGTGGCCTTAGTCACAATCACTACCATACTTTGGGCGCCAAGTAAATGTCAGGCACCATGTTAAGCACTTTACATGCCTTATATCATTGATTCCTCTGCCGCCCTATGTGCAGACGCTCTCATGGCCTCTATTTCACAAGTCAGGGGCATGAGGACGAGAGGTCATGTAACTTACTTGACCAAAGCCATCTGTTTGATCAGGACAGATTGGGGCTGGAATTCTAGGGATCTCTGACTCTGAAGCCCTGCACAGGGTCCTTATGCCATATAGTCTCATCTATGGCTCCCAAAAAGCCAAGCTGTTCCTATAACCCCATGAAGCTGACCCCTATCATTATGACTCCAAATGGGCGAACTTAGAATAGTTCTTTTTTATCAAAATCTTAATTTTCTCCAATTGCACATTTCTCAAAAATTGAAATCTCAAAATTTTCACTCCGTGGGCAACCCACCGGGTAGGAGGCATTTTGTTTTCCCTCTCCGGGGTCTACTTCTGTGGAACAGCAACAGAAGGCCCGGCTACCTCGCGGGTCTCCTCTTGCCATCAGAAGAAGCTCTACAGGGGTTAATGGCAAAAAGAAGTTCTGCTTTGAATGAGATACCAGTTTAATTTATATTTGATTAAAATAGTCATTCATTCATGCATCTAGCAGTGGTATTTGTTAAATGTCTCCTACATTCTTAATTGGGTTTTGTTGGGGGAGGAAAGAAAGAGAGCAGCTATAATAAAACTCATGCCAGACACCTTGTTTATAATTTTCTTGGGAAGGATATATGTGCACACCTGAGAAGTTAAGTAAACAAGAGAGTGATTGAATAACCAGGCAACTGAGAGATGCAGTAAGCTTTCTCTGGTCCAGCAGAGGTGACAGCCCTGGGGCCTTGGTCCACAAAGGCTTCTTACAGGAAGAGAGATGTGGAGTGCTCATGGAAGGGTGGACGGGGCCAGGGTGACAGAAGGGGCCCCAGCTGCACAGCCAGGAAGCCAAGCTCCTGGCCTCCATCAGTGACTAGGTTTCACTCTCTTGTGCCTCATTACTTCCTGAAAGATAGAGATAATGACAACTTACAGGGGTGCCATGAAATTCAAAGAGGGAAATGGATACAAAACTGCTCTGACAGATGCAAAGTGCCGTGCAAAGGCCGGAAAGCACTGGGCAGAAAGCAACCCCAGGGGCGTGTGGGTCTCTAACAGACACAACAGAGCCCTTTGCTAGATCACTTGGATGCTGAGGCCCAGCTCTGTCCTGGCAGCAAGCAGGGCGACACGTCGTCATCCAAGGCCATGAGCAGAGCCCATCTGATCAGTGGGAGAAGCTGGCCCAGGTGTGATAAGACCAAGGCCCGATTTTGCAGGTTCACCGGCTTTGGGGGGGGTTGGTGGCTGTGCTTGATGAGACCCAGAAATGGGAAGTAGTCAGGGCAGGGATGCCTTTGATGTTTGTTTCATCTCTCTTTCTCTCTTTTTAAGATTTTATTTAGATCACAAGTAGGCAGAGAGGCAGGCAGAGAGAAGGGGAAGCAGGCTCCCTGCTGAGCAGAGAGCCTGATGCAGGACTCGATCCCAGGACCTTGAGATCATGACCTGAGTCAAAGGCAGAGGCTTAACCCACTGAGCCACCCAGGCGCCCTGTTTGTCTCATCTCTTATGCTATCCAATGGAAAATGACTTCTTTGTTCTGCTGTAGCCACAATCAGTCACAATCAGTCCACTGAAAATGGTAGTTGAAAAGATTATCTTTTACATGCCCATAAGGGGATCCCGGGGGAGATTCCACAATGTCTCCCCATAGAGGAACCTCCTTCAGGGTAAGGGCCCCATGTGTTTATTACCTGCCACACCAGGCCCAAAGCCCCGCACACATCTCAACCTCAGTCACAGGGAGACCATAACCCCCCATTCTAGAGTTTAACGTTCTTGAATCTTCCTATCATGGGCTTCTGGTTCCCAGGGCAAATAGGACCTATTAGTTTCTCCTCAGAGAATCTCTTCATCTTCAGATCTCTGTATTTAGTTTCATTAGGATGCCGAGTGAGGCTCATGGTTAGCACCCCCGGCAGGTGGTTAGGACCCCCGGCAGGGGGTGGAGAGTGGGGCACCTTTTCTACTGGGGTCCCTTGAGGGTTTCACTCAAAGCTGCCGAAGGATGTTTTTTCCTTAGCATCCAAGATTGTTACCACTTCAGAGCTAAGAGGAGGAACTAATCCCAGGCAGGTGAAGCCAGCATATATAAACCAAAAGGAACTTTGAGGGAGGGACATGCCCTTTTTTCCGATCTCTGATTTGCCTCTAAAATGTTAAAGATGGTTAGAGGATGGGTCTTTCGGGCAGACCTCTGAGAAAGGAACATCCACTGAGAAGAGACTGTCTATGGTAACTTAAAGATGAAGAGGAGCTTGGAGAATCTAGGAGGCCCCACTGCTTTGGAGGGATGCCCTTCTCTTGCTCCACCTAAGCATGCGAGGGCCCCACTCCCCCTTCTACTTCTGTCTGGTGGGGGGGATTACCTTGGACCACATCCCTCCAACTGGACAGCCACGGAGCCTGACATCGTGGGAGGTCTGAGCTTCTCAGAAGCACAGACTCTTGATGCTTGAACTTCAGAAGAATCTCTCCACCCTTTGCCTTCCACTCTGCTTCAGCTCTTTCGATTTTATTTCACACCTTGAGTGTTTTAAGGATTTGCTCCTTTTTTTTTTTTTAAAGATTTTATTTATTTATTTGACAGAGAGATATCACAAGTAGGCAGAGAGGCAGGCAGAGAGAGAGGAGGAAGCAGGTTCCCCGCTGAGCAGAGAGCCTGATGCAGGGCTCGATCCCAGGACCCTGAGATCATGACCTGAGCTGAAGGCAGAGGCTTAACCCACTGAGCCACCCGAGTGCCCAAGGATTTGCTTCTTCAGGGCTTTTGCCTTCTCTCCCTACATGTTATTACTGTTTTGTTACGTAAAAGGACAGAGGTTTGCAGAGGGCCATCCATGGACTCCAGAGATAACCCTTTGCTCTTTCCTGGCCTTTTGAAAAAGGCAGCTAAATGGTTGGATTTTAATTGGGATGGGAGAAGGCCCCGAGAAACGTTTCCAGCTCACCCACTGGCCAAGACCGCGCTAACCATGGGTCTCACCCCCAGAAGACAGGTGGTGATGGCATACATCCGTCCGTCTCTTTGTGTTGATGACTTGGAATCTGACAGTTCTGCCAAAGATTTGGGAGGGAAGGGTGCAGGGTTGGAGTACGGGAAGAGGGCAAAGAGGGGGATTAGTCGTTTGAGTCAGGATGATTTTTCCTGATGTCAAAGCCTCATCCTGGAGAGCTTTTGCTGTTGCTTGCTTTTATCTGGAAAACAATATGAGCAGCATCTCTCAAAATTAGGTCACAGCTTGCAAAGGCAGGGCCCCGCCAAGGTGCTAACTGCTTGAATTCTCGGTGGGTTTATACAGCTCTCTGCTCTGACAAATGCCTTCTTTGTTCCCCTGCAAAGTCTGACTTGCTGAAGCCTTCACGCCTGCCTCTTCTCTCCTTCACCCTTGCACTCCCCCCACAAACAACTGAATTTGGAAGGTTAAAAAATCACTTCACTTGTCAACTCAAATGCTTTCCCTCCTCCTGTCAAGTTGTTTCATTCCTACCCAGGAAAAGAAGCTACTGTATCACTCTGGGGACCAGAAGCCACTCTGAGAAGAGTGGCTGTGTAATTTTCATAGCACTCTCGTGCTCTTGGGAGCAGGGTGTGCTGGTCTACCCTGGAGAGATCCATGAAGCCTGTGCCCCAGACATGTCAGTGGGTTGCAGAATGGCGGGGAGTCCTGATGGTCTGGGCTTCTTAGGTTTGTCTGGGCTCAGGTCTCTGTGTGGCAATAATATGATAGGAATCCCACCCACTCTGTTAAAATTGGCCAACAGTAGCAGCACCAGCAACCACAGACATTAGCCCTTGTTTGGATTTTGAGGAGAAAATTAACTTTCTCTTATTCTTTTTGTTCCTGATACTGTTGGTGATTAGGATGTCTTCATAATAAAACACTATGACCCTTGAAGATGGGCGGGACTGGGGAAGGGGTGAGAGGAGATGTTAGAAGTTAAATAGAACTCTCCAGAAGTGGGTGGAAATGAGAATCCTGTAAGTTCACTGGACCGGGGAACTATCTGTTTTTTATGCTCTGCCAAGGAGTCAAAAACTGGAGATATCTCTGGAAGTGGAGACACAGCAGGTGTCTCACGGGAGCAGTGTTTGAATGTGAGTGGGCTCAGGCAGGGCTACGCAGCTTGTACTCTGACGTCGGAAAGATGCCTGCTATTCCTGTCATTGATATCTGTGAGATCTTGGGCTATTACCTTAACCATAGTCTCTTTGCTTCTTCATTTGTAGAATAAAGTGTTTTCATTTGCAAAAGAAGTTTTAATAAGACAATGTACTGAAAACTCTTGGCAAATAATAAGCCTTCAATAATTATTATTATTGTTATTTTATTATGTTTTGGGGAGGGAATAGAGTAAAAGATATTATCATTGAAGTCTCTAGAAAAGCTTGAATAATGACTTCAAACCTTTTTATCTCAAGTAGTAGATTATTTTTCCGATGAGATTTTACACGGAATCTCAACATCTAAAATTGGTATAAATGAGATATAAACCAGTGGGTGGCTGGTAGTGGTTAGGTCCTGGGCACTGCCTGCTCAGCCTTCCCAGTGATTGTCTGTAGAGGCAGTTTGGACCTTTTGGGAACCTCAAAGCTCTGAGGGGCCTAGTCAGAAAACTGCTGGTGGATTGTTTCCCAAAAAAGTAGAGCTCAGCCTAACACCCAGCTAGTTAGCCTGTTTTAAAAGTGAACCAAGTGTATCAACACACAGAGAAATGGATCAGAAGCCTCCAGGTGAGGCAGGACACAGGTTTGCCAGGTAACTGTTGGTGGAATTGATGCCCAAAGATGTGCTTTTTTTTTTTTTTTTTTTTTTTTTAGAAGAGAAGGAGCAGAGCCTTTTTCCTATTCTCACCCAGAGTGGGGCCAAGAACTATGGAAACCCAGGGCCTGCCGATGCGGTGGGAATGAGGTGAGATAAGAGAATGGGGACAATAATACAGAGACAGTCTGTCTCCACCCCAGAGAGGAGTCTAAGTGGGCTCTGGAGAGGAGTGAGAGTCGGCTGGGGTTTCCACAGGTGGGGTCAGGTGGAGCTGTACATCTCTATCATGTCGATGATGTCTTGATGATACTTTCGTAAGTTTATTCCATTTTCCCCTTTTGCTTCCTCTTAGTTTTCAGCACAATTACAATCTGGCTTTACTTTTATCTATTGGAAAAGACAAGGAAACAGTTTGACCAGATCGAAGCCAGCAAAGTTGGCAAAATACAATTAATGATCAATCCACAAAGATCTCCTTCTGGATACCCACTCGTTTGGTGGAGAAGATGGGCACTGCTGAAGCCCAAGGGTCACCGGTCCCTGTGACTCAGTCTCAGTTCTCCCAGTCCAGGAGGAGTCGAGTAGACTCCTTTTGCCATGTGATCCCTTCTCAAGGAAGTATTTTTTAAGATTTGCAGCTTTAATCCCCTCCACTCAGCCACCTCTGTTACGGTAATACACAGAAAAAGAGGGCATGGTCTTAAAAGAATGAGGGAACTTTCCATGGTTCTGAATAATGTGGCTCCCTACTTCACTTTTGCATATCAGTAGGTATACCCAGCTTCAAGGAAATCATTATTTTTATACATTTCAGGACTTGGCACTTTAATTCTCTGGGGGAAGCTCATAATTCCAATTTCCTAAGCTACTCCCAAAGAAAAACACAGATACCAGCTTTGTCCTCTGCAAGCTTTCTGGTCTCCTTATTCCTCATCTTGGGGCTGGAGGTGACTCAGGATTGTACCTTGCTATTTTCATGATCCATTGGCATCTCGGTAATGAATGCTCACCACCACAGTGCCCTCATTTAGCCTAATAACCTCAATAAGGTAATATTTGATCTGTGCTAAGTATCTGATTAAACAACATAAAGTATTTAACCTATTGATCTCTTATACCTCGCCAGACCTACATTTCTGATGTGCTTTAATTACTGACTTGGAGAGTTTTCCTGAATGGGATTTGCATCTCGTTAAGATCTTTTCTTTGTCTTTAGGGCTTCCCTGTCAACAGCTTTCTCTTCTTATTGCCTCTAGGCCCTATTCCGCTTGCTTCTCTTTCACTAGACCCTGCCTGATTCTGCCTGAAGCCTGACAACATTTGGTTAATCTACCAGGAGTAGGCTCCTTTAGGTGGCCACAAATCCTACTGCTTATTTTTAAAAATTAATGATCACATAAACAACTGGACTTACTATTATTCTGTCTACTCTGATTTTGGGGCATGGGAAATTGTCTGGAGTGACAACCTCATTTTAGGCCATTGGTCACAGCTGTTGGATTGACCTACTCTTATATTTCACAGGGAGAGTAGGCCAAAATCGAGAGGATCACAGAAAACCATTTCAACTGGTCAATTAGTTAACTAATTGCTCTAGTCTGAACCATCTCTTTGAAAACTACAGAAAATCATACTTTTCCCCCCCTTTTGCCTGCAAGGATATAGTCATGAATGTTAATAATAATTAGTTGATTTACATGCTGTCTTTTCTTCAAGAACCTCAAACATGCTGGGTTTGTTTATTTATTTTTTTCTTCTTGTTTTAAAATTGGCTCTACACAGGCTGAGATAGCTTCTCCACAGGGCCTCCCAAAATGAGAATAACACCTCATAGGATTTACGAGAATTCTATCAGAAAATTCATGTGGAACACTTACAATAATGCTGGCCACCTAGTAAGTGCTCAATAAACAGTAGCTATTATTATTATTTTGCATCATCTAAGAAACGGGTGGGTCATGCATTTCTGGGCATGGTCAGGCTGGGAAGAACGTACCCTGGCCCAAGTGTCTGCACACTCTGCTAAGCCCACCTGATGAAGACTCTACCCCCCAGTCCATGTCCATCTACAGCCCCTACTGGTTCATCATAAATTAGGCTTGAGCCCAGACAGAGTAGTTTGGGGAGGAAACGGCCCTGAAAAGGCCAGTGTTCATCTCCACTTAAGCCACTGCCCAACATCAGATCCGAAGCAGTCAGAATGGTTCTCTAAACAAAGGTTCTCAAAGGATAGCTCCCCAAAGCTGGCACACCTGACAGCAATGCAAACCAGAGGACCTACCCCGAACATTTGAACTAGAATGTCTGTGATTAGGGCCCAGGTGTTCACAACTAAAACAAGCTCCTTTGGTGAATCTTATGCTCAATAAAGTTTGAGAACCACTTTCTACCAAGTGTTTTCTTTCAAGGCTGCCCTCAAGAGCTTGCAATCAACTTCCAAGAAAGTCTGGAGGTTGTGAGATGCTTGCTCTGCAGGAACACCTGACAGCTTCCACATCTCACCCCTTCTTCGTGTGTTAAGGGGGCAGCAATACAAGTTGAGTGTGGCCAAAAAGCAGAGGGGCAACTCTGCAGCCTCTAGAGAGATTGTGGCTTGGAGGTTCTCCTGACAGCTGTGTCCCTGGGGCAGATTGTGGGCACGAGCCACCTCCCAGGGAGCACACAAGGCCAAGTGGGATCCCTGGTGGGATGGGACAAGCCTTGCAGTGCCCCCAAAACTGCTGAAACAGAGGTTTGCGGCTGTCTTCATTGCCTCTGTAAATACTGCAGGGCCCATTTTTAACTCTATGTTGGCTTTCCTCCGTCACTCTTGAAATAGTTGGGATATTTACTCCCACTTTCCAATGATGTTACCTCACAGAATGCAAACTCTGGTGCCTATAAAACAGACAATCCACAGAAAATGTGATACGGCTGGAACACACACTGATACACACACACTTCCGTGTACTGCATCACTACCTTTATTCCAAAGCCAATAAAAGTGATTTCCAGATAATCTGCTATTTTGGATTATCTGCACCACTGCTCATCTCCATTAGCATGGCTAATTGAGAACTGACTGTGTGTCTTGGACTGTTTCCAAGAGGGGAACCCATTGCCTGGATGAGAAGAGTTCCTCGAGAATGCCAAATAAATGGTTGGAAACCTCAGGTGGATGCCCACGGGAGGAGGAGCAAACTTTTAAGGACGACCCGGCCAGAGAAAGCAATCTTGCTCAGCGTGTTATATGGATTACGAAGGCAGGAAACCATAAAACTGTCCCACAGCTAGAACGTGCACTGACTCTAACAAAGATGAGGCTTGGTTAGTAAAGGATGAAGCCATTCCAAGAACCAACAGAAGATGCAATATGGTTTTCCCTGGACTAGGTATTAACACCATCCAGGAAGCTACAGGGGATGAGAGCTTGGCAAACGACTCTGCTTTTGTTTTGACTTTTGCATAGCAAGGATGAGATAGAGGCAAGCGGGGAGATCATCGGAGACCAGACAAAAGGCGTGGAAGGATTTAGCCGCTATAGAAACCCAGACTCTAAAGAAATCACCAATGTTTACGGGCCATAGACATGCTCTTCTGTCATTTAATGCCTTCGTGAAATACCCCAACTAGATCTCAAAACCAAAACACACTAAGAAAAAAGAAAAAAGACAAAAGAGAGCGCAAAGTTGTAACTGCCTTCTGGGTAACTGTGTTTTGGATGGTGTCATTTTTCTTATGACATAAACTCCCAAATGGCATAGACGCTGTCTCTTAGAATAAATAGCAACTAGCAGTGGGTCATGCCTCCTGTGGGTTTCTGATAAGTATTGTTTGGTTGTATGCTGTTTATCACAAAGAGAACAGATACTATTGTCAGACAGGCTCACGAGCTGCTTTTTGCAAGAAGAATGAGAGAAGTCCCCTACAACTTTTACAGTTCTATGTTCCGTCCCAAATAATAACTGGGAATGAATCACCTGGACTGACAGGTAATTGAAGGAGGTGACACATTACTCAGGAGGGTCAGAAAGCTCATGTCTGGGGTTACTCTGGACCCAAAGGGTCTTTTCAGTAGGTCTCCTGGTAGCCCGAGGCTCTGCTGACTATTTTTTCCAGGTCAGCCCCTATACCGCTCCCCACCCCCCCACCCCCATCAGAACCAGAGGTTGTGAGCTGGGAAGATTACTGTAGAGGGTTCTGAGGACGGCTGTCTGTCAACAGCCTAGACATTGTGGTTTTCTCCATTGGGTACACAGGACACAGGATCCCCTGGGGGAGCACAAAAATGCAGATGCCCAGGCTCTACCTCCGAAGATTCTGATTTAATTGGTCTGAGGGGGACCCCCAATGAGGATAATTTTTAAAAAATACCTAGAAGATTCTATGGGCCAGCAGGATGAGAAAGTCTGAGCTAGAGGCTCTACTGTGATACCGGTGAACTGGGAGGGCCTGGCTCACTTCACAAAGCTGAGCATCAAACCCAGCCTTTGAACTCACACTCTTCATCTTTACAGGATGCCGGGAAATAAACGGCAGTGGGTGGGCAGAAGGGCAGATGGGAAGGGAAGAGGGAAAGAGAGAAACACAGAAAGAGAGCCAAAAGCCTATTGAGAGGAGAGAAAGAAGGTTGACTTTCCCTGAAGAGTTTCTGGCAGCCAGGGTCTGAAAGGTGAAAGCTGTGCTCACTTCACCCCCTGGAAAGTGTTACCGCCTCGTAGCGACTGAAGTGTTCCTGTGCCCATCACAGAGGAGTCAGGCAACTGGTGGACAGTAGCATCTGGGACTCAAATGACAAAACAACGCACAGCTCTGACCGAGAGCCCAGTACCCTACCGACTGAAAGTGACTTCTTGACCATTCGGGAACCCAGGAAATGGGGCAGGCCCCTGGAGAAGGATGATGTTAGAAATTAAAGCAAAGCAGACCATGTGACGAACGGGAAGCCCTGTAAGGGCAGGAAGATGGAGACCCCGTGTCCTCTCCGCTTCTCGTGGGTTCTCGGCGGGAGGGGCTTTAGCCATCCAGAGTGGAGCAGCTGACTTTTTCTGGTTCTTTCTTCCTTCTTTCTTTGTTTCATCTCTCTTCTTGCTCATTTATTTCTCCTCAGAACAGGAGCCAGGGATCTGCTCTCCTTTCGCCGACCTCTCCTCGGCAAAGAGGCTTGAATGAGCAGGGTTGGCCTAGGAAGGAGGGGCAGGAAGAGCACCAGTGCGTCCACCCGTGCAATGGATGGGGACCCGGAGGAGGGACCTGCTGTGGAGGAGGTTTCCCGATCTCCACTGGCTCTCACAAGACAAAACCACTGACTGCTTCTCTCCTACAACTCCTGGTTCTCCCCAGGGAGGTGCTGGTTTCCACTACACAAGGATAGACGGAGTTGCTTGTCATAATTAAAAACTCTCATGGGAATGGATGCCTCTGTGTTCTTTTTTGGAAGTTGTACAATTAGCGGGTTCCCAAGGGAGTGGGGAGCCCCAGGCTGCGCAACATGGGAGAGGCACAGCCCCTAGCCTCTTGCATTTCCACTTCTGAATATACTGCTCCCTATAACCAGCTGCAGATCCAGTCTGAGCAGCTAGAGGAGGCAGAGAGGACTTGAACCCTCCCTTTGGCGCTCTCTGGCAATTTCTGACCTCTGAGCCTCTCTGATTATAAACATGGGAGAGTCCCCACGGCCCCGTATAAAACTCTGGAGCAGGCTGGCAGAAGAAAACACGAGTGTCACTGGCCTGGAGATCGGAGGGAATTTGCTGAGAGATTTGTGTGTGTACGTACGTGCGTGTGTCTGTGTGTGCATTTGAGCCTCAGCCCCCGGCACAGGGGAAATTAACCAGACTCTGCCTATGTGGGAATTCTGCATGGCAACCTAATCAAGGCTTAGTTTTTCATTAAAATTTCCATTAATACTGGAGCTGTTTAGAGCAAGTTGAGTGGGAATATCCGTAATGCACCTTCCCCCCTCTATTACCACTCTGAGGATCAGGGAAAGGTTAGGTTGTACACTTCTACTGAGGCCACTTCTGGTTTACCCATTGTTATTATCCTCGTCCCCAGCACTTAATATACACAGCAGGCAAAGCCCAGAGAGGACCCCACAGAACCCAACCTTGTCCGGTGGGATAGTCAGGAAATGAATGAAAGAGGAGGCTTGCAGAGGTATGGAGTCAAGCACAGTGAGGGCTCATGGAATGGACGTCACTTTTCAGCCTTGAGATGAGCTGCACCAAGTGCCCCCGCCTGCTGTAAATGAGACTCGGTGGCAGACATCCCAGAGTTAGGGAAATCAGCAGGTCTTCTGCTGGGGCTGGGGATGCTGAAAGGTTCAAGGAGCTCAGGCCTCTCACCCTCTTGGGGTCATTTCTGTATCAGAGCTATCCAGAGTATCCCCATGTCTGATAGTTCTGCTGTATCCTTTCGACACCCCCAATGCTGCTCATCGCTCGGAGGTGCCCACTGGCGCTCCCTGAGTTGTGGGTTATCTTGGAAACAGATGCACCTGTTCCAGATCCCTCAAAGGTTAGTTCAGTGACACTTTGTTGAACGGCATGGCATCCTTTTTTACCCTTAGCTGCAGCCACACGAAAACTGCTTCCTAGTACATGAACACTCTGTTCTTAGACAGTAATGCCCTCCTGGCTTCACCCACAAATCCTGGAGCTCGTCCTTTGGGGGCCAGTGGGAAATCTGTCACCCTGTGCCCTCCAGGAAGAATCAACTGTGACCTTACTCTAGGTTTCTGTAACCTTCAATGTGTCATTGGTGACCTTATGACTCTTTGGGGGTGTGTCTCCGTTCCCTGCACCCCACAAGAAGAGATCGTGTTCTATTCAGCCGGTATCCTCCATGTTAAGTGGCAGGGTTTAAGATGCCCCTGGTAGCTGCTCGTCAAATTCTCTTGAATTCTTATACACTTCCCTGTCTCCATCTGAGGCGGGCATCATCGCTGTTACTGACAAACCGACTAAAGTGCATTAACAAGAAAGCGCCAACACAGCTAATGCAGTCTGCAAATGGCGTTTGTAGGAGGACGCAACCTGTTTGTGCCACACGTGTTTCTTGAGACTCTGAGAATATTTAAAAAATTTTAGTTTGGTAACTCTCGGCCAGGCATGCCTTTCAGGAGATATTTTAGTGATCAAGCCCTAGTGAAAGGGAACGCAGAGTCTGGAAACATACATGGGTTTGGGACCCCCCTCCAGCACTAACCATGTGACCCTGGGAAGAGTTCTTAAAATTCTGTATGCATCTATTTCTTCGTTTATAAAACAGAACCTACCATCCAGGGCTGTTATGAAGATTACATGAGGCAATTTATATGAATTTAGAATAGTTTCTACATAGGCTCTGTAAGTACAAGCTCCTATTGTCTTTATGGCTGTGATTACTTAGAATCCTTGGAGGTATGATCTGGACGTTTTTGCTTTCAAAGAACTACTTAGGAGATTCTGGTTTGCACCCGTGGTTCTGAACCAACTGTCGTTTGGCTTGTCAGTTTCACAGACGTGAGAAAACAGGAAGTGCCGTAGGAGTCTGGTGAACCAGGAAGAACGCAGATTCCTGGGATCCCAGGCTTCCTGGCAAATCAGTCAAGGTTAGCTCCCTGTCTTCCTCCTCCCCATCCCGCTAACAGCCTTTGATCTCACCTCCTGTCGGGGCACCAGCTCAGCTTCCTGCGGGGGTGAGAGTGAGCAAGGACGTGCTCTAGAGATAGGGGAAGGGGGGGGAAGGGAAGTGAGCGTGCAATCCACCCACCACATAACCAGCTGCTGAGAAATAGTGGGCCGGCGGTTGTTAGCGCTCTGGGGGCTGCTGAGCCTTCCAGGGGTTTACCAAGATGGGACAAATCTAACGAGCAGAAAGTTACAGCATGGCTTATTGGACAATAACCCATTTCCTTCACTTAGAAACAATGAAGAAACATTTTTCTCACTTCCATGGCACAAGGAAAGCAATATCAGTGATTTGTGCTGCCTGGTTATCCAGTCTCTTTACCGACTTGGCTTATTTTCTTGCTGCGAGATATGAACACTCAGGGCTGAATGTGGCTCTCTTCTCTCTGGTGAGTTTTTCCTTTTCCCATTTTTATTTGTATTGACTGTGAGGTTTCTCATCAGATGGATTTAAAAAAATAAAGAAAGAAAGAAGCCAGTCACTGAGGTTATGTGTTGCTCAATGGGCCGTGCTGGTGTGGGCATGTACATTTTGGGTCTGCGGTGTGTGAAAACATCTGTTGAAAGATTCCTGGGGAGGGAAAGGTCCTGACCGACAGCCTCAGGCTCAGGGTCCCACCCCAGTCCTACAGGACTCTGATCCGCGACACCAATCCTAGGAAATGCTGTTGCTGTCAGTGAGAAGCCTGTTGGACAAGGCACTTTGATTTGTCAGCTCTGCATCTTTTGGTCCAATTTATTTCACAGAAAGATACCGCTTTGGATTAAAACAACCACCACCACCACAACAACAACAAAAAGAAGAAAAAAGCTCCAGTCACTCCATGATGGAACAGCTTAGGGAAATAACTTTTCAAAAGTCGAGAGTTAGAGGAAATTAAAAAAAAAAAAAATCAGAGAATGTGCCGCTAATGAATTCAATCACAGCAAAGTCCATTTCTATTCCCTTGAATTCTAGACAAACAATTTCGAGTTGCAAATATCTTTCAGAAGTACTGTATGCACAGGGCTGGATATTAAGTTGCCTGACAAACATTTCGGATCCAAACTGCCTGCGTAGAATTGGCTGCTGGGAGAGCAATAATGTGGCTGTAGAGAGAGCTCCATTGTTTGCACATAGTTGTAGCTTATGTGTTTAACGGAGTTTTGCAGATGGGAATTGCCCGGAAAGCAGCAGGTTTTTAAAGGATGAATTTTCAATGCCTGAAGCGAGGTGGCGGGAAGATTAGGGGAGAATAGGGAAGGGTGGCTTCATGAGAACCTGCTTTCCCCAGAGGGACCACGGCTATAATGACTTCTCCTTTGCTGGGACAGACCCTGCAAGCACGCTCCTGTTCCCAAACAGAATCTCTGCTCAAGCAGGATCAGCTGTATGGAGGGACATCTTCCCTGGATCCCAAGACTCCTCCCGGGGGCCTTGTTTAGCATATTCGCAGCTGACATTTCTGAGAAGAGCATGCGTGTTCATGTGTGTGGGGGGGCATTAATTTCAGAGAACAACCCAGCCTGAGTATATTTATACTTTTAAGATTTTATTTATTTGACACAGAGAGAAAGAGTGAGCGAGCACACAGAAGGAGAGAGAGAAAGGGAGAAGCAGGCTCCCCGCTGAGCAGGGAGCCCAATGTGGGGCTCGACCTCAGGACCCTGGGATCGCGACCTGTGCTGAAGGCAGCTGCTTAACTGACTGAGCCACCCCCGTGCCCCCAGGATGAGGATATTTAGGGAAACATCCTCACTTTGGGCAGGTGCAGTGACCCTGAGAATGTCTCACAAAAGTCCTGCTGGTCAGAGGATGTTGGTGTTTCCTGATCTTGAGACAAAGCAGTTAAAATCCTGGAACCCTTGCATCCTGGAGAGGAACCCTATAGCTTCTATTCTTTAGGACTATCAGGTCACACTCCGTAGTGATCCCGGATGTCAGCAATCTTCTCTCCGAGCAACTTCAGCACCCTTAGGAAGGGTGGATAGCAGAACTCTTGGGAAAGAGAGCTCTCCTCTCCACAGACTGCTTTTCCCTCCCCGCATAGTGTGACTGGTTGTCCAAGCTGGAAGAACCTCTCCAGAGGGCAAAAAGCCATGTCAACTGGTAGTGTGGAGGCCTTTCCTCCTGCTCTTCCTCATTAGTTTCCTCCTGACTCCCCAGGATGAAAGAAGGACCCCTTCTTGCTTTTCATTATGGTGGAGAGTCAGAGAGCAATGTGCCATTTGCAGACTCAAATCTATAAAGAGCCGTTGGCAGGCCATTCATTTTTTAAAATTTAATTCCCCCAGGTGACTCACGGGGGTTGTTAATAACTTTCAGCTCCATTTTAAACCCCTAGCCCTGAGAGTGCCGCTAAAAATCTATTCCTGTGGGCATGGGTTATTGTAGAGTTAAGGAAAGTTTCCCCCTTTCCTTCTTGCCCATGGTTGAGATTGCGTCCACAGAGACCAAGAAGGTTCTAGATGAAGAAGGGTTGTGTGGGGAGCGGTTGCCAGGGATGTCTTGAGATTTTATTCCCCTGTTAGGACTTTCCATCTCTACTCCTGCAAAAAGTTTTCTGGTAGGGAGCTAACTAGAAATGTTTCATCACCCCAATATACAGGCTCTCTGTTCTTTATCTTCTCCTATATGGCCACATGGATCTTTCCCTTACTTGTTTTGGCAGGATTCCCCCCACCTCTTTTTTTTACATTTATTTTTTATTTATTTTCGGCATAACAGTATTCATTATTTTTTCACCATACCCAGTGCTCTATGCAATCCGTGCCCTCTATAATACCCACCACCTGGTACCCCAACCTCCCACCCACCCGCTAATTCAAACCCCTCAGATTGTTTTTTAGAGACCATAGTCTCTCATGGTTCACCTCCCCTTCCAATTTCCCCCAACTCCCTTCTCCTCTCTAACTCCCCATGTCCTCCATGTTATTTGTTATGCTCCACAAATAAGTGAAACCATATGATAATTGTCCCCCCCTTTTTAAAAAGATTTTTTAAAAATTTATTTGAGAGAGATGAGAGAGAGAGAGAGAGAGAGAGAGAGCGCGATTGCGTGAGCAGAGAGAGGGAGAAGCAAACTCCCTGCGGAGCAAAGAGCCTAATGTGGGGGCTCGATCCCAGGGCTCTGAGATCATGACTTGAGCTGATGGCAGATGCATAACCAACCGAGCCACCCAGGCACCCCAGGCTTTTCCTTTTTTGACTATGGGAAGTTATTAGACCCATTATGCAGATGAAAGTAAAAGGACCCTCTAGATCTAGTGTCGTGGTCCTGAGATAAGGTGTCCCCTAGGTCCTTTCAAACACTTATGAGGTCTTTCACCTTCTCAGGGCCTTGCCTCTCCTTTAGCTTTCAGATCTTGGACCACCTCCTCTGTTGAACCCCATCTTTTTTTAACCCACTAGCATATTCCCCCATCTTTCTGTGTCTTTTGTTAATTCTTGTATTAGCTATGTGTATTTAAGGACTCCTCTGTTAATTTTGGATGGTGAGATTGTTAACTCCTGGTCTGGAATTAATCCATCTTCTCCAGCATATGACTATAGGTCTCAGGAGCAAACACTGAATACTTGCTAAGTCTGTGGTTGAGTCATTCAAGCCCTCCTGTGACTCAGATTACACAACCAGCAGCAAACTTTGGGAGACTCCAGGAAAACTCAGCTGCGGGGTTTCCCTTCTTCTCCATTTAATGTTTTTCCTCCCAAGGTAATTGCATGAAATCCTAAGGTTTCATATTCCTGATATATAAATGGTTTTTAAAATTGTAAATCTAGCATACACCTATCCTCTGAGCTCCAGATTTATACATTCAACTGCCATTTTGAATCCTTCTTGGGAGGTCTAATATTTATTGAAAACTGTAACATGTCCAAAAAGACTTTTAACTTCTCCCCCTCAAGTCTTTGGCATCTTGGTACGTTGCAATACCATCCATTCAACTGCTCAAGCATCTTGATTCTTCCTTTTCCTTCTCCCACCACATTCAACATGCCAGCAAGTCCTATTGGCTCTTGATCCAGAATACATCTAGAATCTGTTTACTTCCCTCCATTGTCAATATTGCAGTTCAAGCCACCATCAACTCTTGTGTGGGAAGACCTTGTATTGGTCTTCCCAACCAATCTCTCTGCTTCTTTTCTTGCTTCCTAAAATTTCATGTCTTCAGCAGCTACAGTGATCTTCTAAAAATAAAACATTTGTTTTATTTGACCAAATTATTTGACCAAAGTATTTGACGAAATTCAATGTACACTCATAATAAAAGCTATAAAAAAATAGGGATAGGAGAGACTATCATAATTTTAACAAAGGGAGTGTAAGAAAAACTTGGAGCTCATATTATACTTAATAGTGAAAGACTGAATGCTTCTGCTTACTCACCACTTCTATTCAACATGGCACTGGAAGTTTCGCTAGTGTAATAAGACAAGTAAACGAAAAAGTATACAGCTCAGGAAGGAAGAAATGAATTGTCTTTATTTACAGAGGATGCAATTGTCTTTGTTTAAAACCCTGAATAATATATAAAAAATACCCTGGAATTAATAAGCAAGAACAGCAAGTTTGCAGAATATAAGGTAAGCACACGAAAGTTAACTGCTTTCAATAGGAGGTCAGAACCATGGCATTCTGCCTACTTTGGCCGGCTCTTGAAGACTACAGTTCAAATTTTATGGAATGTAATCAACAGTTTAATGGAAGGAAATAAAAATTTGTACCTTCGGTGAAAACAAAAGACGAGTCAACTTCTTTCCTATATACCAGGAACAAACAATAAGAATTTGAAAGAAAAACAACAACAATTCATAATAGAAAAGAAAGAAAGGAAGGAAGAAAGAAAGATAGAAAGGAAGTAAGGAAGAAGGGAAGGAAGGAAGGGAGAAAGGAAGAAAGGAAGAGAGAAAAAACACCAGACAGACAAAATTAGGTATAAACCTAACAAAATAGGTATAGGATCTTTAACTGGAAGACTATAAAACTGATGAGAGAAATCAAAGAAGATCTAAATAATAGAGAGACATTACATGTTTGTGGATTGAAAGAGTCAGTGTCATTAAGATGCCAATTCTTCCCAACTTAATCTATAAATTCAAAACAATTCCAATAAATATCCCAGTAAGCTGTTTTGTAGATAGAGACAAATGGAATATAAAATTTGTATAGAAAGGCAAAGGACTAAGAATAGTCTCCACAATACTAAAAAGGAAGAACAAACTTGGAAGACTCACACTACTCAATTTCTAGACTTACTATAAAGCTACACTAATCAGGACAGCATGGTGTTGGTAAAAGAATAGACAAATAGATGGGCGGAAAGAATAGACAAAATAGACCAGAAATAGACCCACACAAATATGTTCAACTGATTTCTTCACAAAGGCACAAAGATAATTCAAAGAAGAAAGGACAGGCTTTTCAATAAATAGTTCCAGAACAATTTTGTACAAAAAAAGAACCTACACATAAGTCTTGCATCCTACATAAAAATTAACTCAAAATGGGACACAGACCTAACTGTAAAGTATGGACTATACAACTTTTGAAAGAAAATAGAGCAGGAAATCTACATGCCCTTGGGTTTGGTGATGAGTGTTTAGATGCTAACAAACAAAAGAAGGTGATTTAGATTTTATTAAACTTAAAAACCTTTGTTTTGCTAAAGATACCCTTAAGAAATTGAAAAGACATGTCACTGACTGGGAGAACATATTGACAAATCACATATCAGATAAAGAACTTGTATCTAAAATATACAAAAACCTCTTAAAACTTATCAGTAAGAAAACAAACAGCCCAATTAAAAAAAAATGGGCAAAAGATCTGAACAGACTTCACTACAGAATACATACAGATGGCAAGTAAGCATATGCAAAGATACTCAGTATCATCTGTTATTATGGAAATGCAAATTAAAAATACAATGAGATACTCTACACACTTATTGGAATGGCTACAATTGAAAAAGCTGACAAGACAATGCAAAGATGTGGAGCAACAAGAACTCCCATTCATTGCTGGCGGAAATACAAAATGGCACAGCCACTTTGGAAGACAGTCTGGGAGTTTCTTACAAAGCTACATATACTTTTACCATAGGATCAAAGAATTGTACCTCTGGGTATTTACCCAACTGATTTGAAAACTTATCTGCACACGACAACGTATGAATGCTTATAGCAAGTTCATTCATAACAATCTAAAACTGGAAACAACCAAGATGTCCCCCTGTAGATGAGTAGATAAACAAACTTGGGTAAATCCATACAATGGAATGCTCTTTGGCAATATAAAGAGATGCGTTATCAGGCCACAATATGGAAGAATCTTAGATATGTATCACTAAGTGGAAGAAGCCAATCTGAAAAATCTATATGCAGTATGATTTCATTCATTTGGCACTGGAAAAAGCAAAACTATAGAGAAAGGAAACAGACAAATGGTACCAGGGGCTTGGATAGGGGAGGGGGTTGAACAGATGTATTACAGGCAATTTTTTTTTAAGGCAATGAAACTATTGTGCATGATATCGTAATGGTGGTGTGGTATAACAGATATATATATATATATATATATATATATATAAAATATCCTTGGTTCATCCTGGGTTCTAGGCACAGAGATAGAGGATACAAAGATAATAAAAACAACCCTAAGAATACTTAGGGAATTTGCTATTTAGCTAGATAGCTGGTAGAGTATTTCTTTTCATATATCTATAGTAATGAGTTCCTCCCTTACTTGTCACCTAACCAAATTAATCAAGCACCTGACTAACTAGTTAACCAACTAACTGACTCCCTATCTTGTGTCCTAATTGTTTTGTGTTAACCTTTTCTTGAATCTCAACAATTTTTTTAGCCTATTTTTAGTAATCTTCCCTTAAACTATAGAAAGTTGTATATATAATAAAGAGGATTGAGTTTCCTCTTCTTCTTGCCCTTGTCACTCTCTGGGGACAGAATTACAAACAGAAATACTATCCCCCCCATCCCCCGAACAATGTGTAGCTAGAGCCAGGAAGGAAGAATGCAGTGGAGAGCTCAGATAGCCAATGGAGGAACAGATCTAGACAATGGGCATTTGGCTGTATTCAGCTAACGTGGACAGCCATACCTGCAAAGACATGCAGGGAAGGAGATGACCCAGACAAATGAAGTTCAAGGTAACAAGGCCATATTTGGCTTGGAAGGGCAGAGAGAGAAGTTGGTCAGTGAGGGAGTTGTGCTGCGTGTGCAGAATCAGAGCCAGTCCCATCTGTTATCTGGTCAGGGCAGGTGGATTGCGGGTTGAGTTTGGGCTCAGGCAGGCAGCACCAGGAGGGAAATTTATGAACAGACCTTTAACTCTGGTCACTCTGTAGCCCAGCAGCTCTGGAAATTAGATCCAGATGGATAGTATTTTGATAGCTTCTCCTGACCAAGGAATTTATGTTAATTCTTGGGACCCAAGGGGAAAAGGGAAGCATCTAAAGTCAAGGAATTCATAATTGCTCCTTAATATGTTTCCAAAATTCATCTGTGTTTTCACTCGTTGCCACAATCGGGGCTGGCACAGGGACAGGACAAGGAGGAACGAATGGGAGCCCAGGGCCTCACTCATCACACATGTGCCTTATGTGAGATTCCTGGAGCAGAACGGTGAGGAGTTTTTGGAATATTCTCCTAATCCAGGAACAATTCTAGGTTGGAGTCTGTAGGTTTTTCCTCCACTGGGAAATTTATCAAACCTTGCTCTGCTCATAGAAGCATTTATTTATTTATTTATTTATTTATTTATTTACTAAAGGTTTTATTTGTTTATTTGAGAGAGAGAAAGTGTGTGTGCGCATGAGAGTGGAAGCAGAGGGGAGTGGAGGGTCCGAGGGGGAGGGAAGAAGCAGCCTCCCCGATAAGCAGGGAGCTGGAGGTAAGACTCGATCCCAGGACTCGGGGGATCATGACTGGAGCTGAAGGCAGACGCTTAACCGACTGAGCCACCCAGGTGCCCCTCATAGATGCATTTTAAGAAGCTCTAAACACCAGGACAGATGGTCCTTCCTCCATATTTAATGTTTTTTCCTGAATCAACAAGTAGAAGCGTTGAGGGATAACAGAGCTTTGTATAGACCAGTAGGGGTCATCTATTCGAACGCTTCTCTGAGAATGAAGCTACTTTGGTCATGACTCTGCCATGAACTGTGTGTTCTTGGGTGAGCCCCTTCACTTTTTTTGGGTCTCCCTGTCCTCACATGTTAAAGGAGAGGCTTGGATGGCAGGACTTTAAAGGTACAATGCTTCAGTGCTTGACCCTGCACTGGAAACAGTCTGGCTCTGGTGGAATGTTTTAGGAAAAAAAGGAGGGATGCAGTTATTTTCTGAGCAATATTTTGGGAATTCTGTAGCTTAGAAAGAACTACAAAGACTAGATCTTCTATCTTCATGTGACATATATCCCCCGTTTGCATCGAAGGGAGAAGGGATTTCACAGGCATACTAAGGGATCTCTGCCCAGGACTTCACAGCCTTTACAAGTCCTCGCTGAGCACCTGCTATGTGCCTGGCCCTGTTCTGGAAAGTCCTGATTCCATACTGAGGTGTCTGGACAAAGCAGTGGCACCAAGGACAGGCTTGAACAAGTTCAGGTTGTCAACAGTAAGAGGAGGGCTGGTGCTTGGTGTATTTAGAGAGGTAGCGCTTCTAACAGTCTATCCCTTTTCTGCTAGAATCCAGACGTTGTGGCTCAGTACCCATCATCTTTCCTCATCCCATCCAAGAAACTGATACTGACATTATGCAAGGCCTTGTACTGCTTGAGGTCCCACAAAAGGAAAATATTCTTTTCATGTCTCTTTCAAATTTTGGAGTGAGGGGATTCTAAGAGGCTAGTGGGGAAGGAGGGCAGGGACTTTGCTTGGGGGCTAAGAATTTTAACTTCTGCTTGAGAGACTGTCGCTGTTGATGGATTCTATGAAGCTGATTGGCCTTCTCTGAACCTTTCCTCTAGTGTCGCAGCCTGGGCAGCCATGAAATCATGTTATTTGTGTTGCTACCATTGGGTAGCTCGAGGAGATGGCAGAGTGAGTTTAATTTCCACCTGCAAAAAAGTAGGAGACAAGATGAAGGGGTGCAGGGTATGTTCACCAGAAAACAGATGAGGGGGTCTACCTCAGGTCAAGAGGCTCTACTGGGTCACTTCCAAGTTCAGTGTCTATGGAAGGCTCTCACCTCTGAGCTTGTGGTCTGCTCATTCCTGCTGGCCCCTTAGATCCTTGGAGGGAAATGACACCAGCACTACCCCTCTCCTGCTGATTTCATTTATCTCTTAAACACACCATCCCAGTTTTGGGGCCTTTATCTACACACTAATCTCATATAATCAAGTCCAACTGAGCCAATGATCTGACCTTTTATGTTTCCAGCTACTGTTCATGTCTTTAGAAATGGATTTCTGCCTTCCACAGCGCTCAGCATGTTTGACCTAATGGGCTGGGCCTTCTTTGCTTTGCTCTGTGATTATAAACTCGGAATATTACTAATTAAGGCTCAATTCTATATTTTAAAAAGCCCACAATTTTGGACTGAGCCTACAATGGAAAACATTTAGCATTGGTTTACGTCCGCTTTCACACGGGGGGTGAAGGATGGAGCAGGTTATAGAGAGAGAAGTTTGCTCTCATAGGATTGAAGACCGCAGGCAGCAGTATTAGACAGTTTTCCTCCAGTTGGGGGTGGTGGGGACAAAGGGGTCAATCACCAGCATGTGGTGGGGGGCATCCCCATGCCTACTGTCTGTCTTTGTCACTCCCAGGAACAAAGAGCCTGCTTGCTGGCTGACTGGGAGCTGGTCATGGCGGAGGCAGGGAGTAAAAAGGGATGAGCCCACGGGGTCAGTTCATGAAAGGTTTAGTAAGCCATGCATAGGAGTTTGAACTTTATTCTGTAGGCAACGGGAAGCCATTTGAAGTGGGGAAATGATCACTTCAGCAGCTGTATGGTAATGGATTAGTGAGAGAGATTTGCAGCCTGGAGGCCACAGCAGTCATCCAAGCAGAGAAGAGGAAGAGATGTAGCTGGCGGAAGAGGACACACCTATGAGGGAGGCGCGGGCGATCATTCTGCGCTTCCGGTTTGAGAACTTGAACGCACCGTGAGGCGAACGCCCAGAAGGAGGAACCCAGTAGGATCAGGAAGTCTGAGGGAGGGAGAGCATGATGGGTTTGATCTGGGGCATACTGGGTGTGGGATGGTTCGGGGACATCCGAGTAGAATGGCCTGGGATCATTTGGCCATTTGGATCCAGAGCTCTGGAGAGAGACCTCCCGGAGATACAAATGGGGTGTTATCAGTGTCAGGGTGGGAGTGGGCGTCATGGCAAGGGGGCAGCCACCTCGGAAGGAAGCACAGGACTGTAGGGAGCTCAGCTTTGAAGGGTCAGGCACAGGTAGGAGATCTCTAGAAGGGAGGAGACCGAGAAGTCCTGTTAATATCCCGGAGGGAATTCTGTCACATCCATCCTTGTCTCAGTCATGGAAACGCCCTCTCGTGGGGGGCTTCTCACAACCCCCGGGGCTGCCGGGCTGGCTCTGAAGAATGACCTTAGACCACCGTTTCTCAAACCAGCGGCTGCAGACACGGTATTTTGTGGGGATTGTTCTTTGTTTTTTTCTTGGGGGTTGGAGGAGGTGCTGGGTGTTCCTCTAAAGATATGCTCCTGAGTCTCTGAGGGGGCTTTGCATTCTCACCTCCAAGATGCCCTGCACTGGCCTTAGACGCTGAGCATGTGGACTTGAGGTGCCTGTGCTGGCCTGTTTAGGTCAGGGAGATCACTCAAGGTCACATGCAACCCATTGCCACCCATGCCACTACGGGGCGCCATTTTTGCTCCTATAAACACTTTATTTTGATGAGTGCCTATGGTTTTGTTTTTTTAATAGTTGCATTGAGATATAGTTCTCATACCCCACGATTCACCCATTTGAAATCTTCCATTGGGGGGGTTAGTGTGTTTGCAGGTTTGTGGGACCATCACCACAGTCAGTTTTAGAACATTTTCATCATCCCCCAAAAGATATCCTGCTCCCTTTAGCTATTACCTTCCTATCCTTTTAATTAATTGATTGATTAATTAAAAATATTTTATTTATTTGAGAGAGAGCATGAGTGGTGGGGGGGCAGAGGGAGAGGGAGGATCTCAAGCAGACACTGCGCTGAGCACAGGGCCCGACATGGGGCTCAATCCCAGGACCCCGAGATCACGACCTGAGCTGAGAGCAAGAGTCACATGCTTAACCAACAGAACCCACCCAGGAGCCCCTTTCCTCTCCTTTTAGCCTTAGCTTCCACCCCTGTCTCCTCAGCCATGGGGCAGCCACTCATCTACTTTCTGTTTCTGTAGACTTCCCTGTTCTGAACATTTCATAGGAACGGAACCACACAATATGTAATTTACTGTCATTTTTAAGGATTTCATCATCCCATCTGAGAACTTCAGTCTTCACTCTGTGGGGAGGATACAGGCATTAAGCAACAGTGCTGGGTGCTTTTCTGTGATCTCATCTAGTTCTTTCCACCTCTCTGGGAAGGCAGCCTTATCAACCTTATTTTACTGAGGAGAGAGCTGAGGTTAAAGGGATTAACTGCCTTGCCAAAGGCCCTGAGACCGGGAGCAGTAACGCCAGATGGGCATTGGGCTCTGTCTGCCTGCAAACATTCACGGCGTTGCTAAGTGCTGCAGCAGGGACGGCGTGGGAGAGAGAACACAGGCAACCCACAGCAGCCTGCGTGCGTGGGCTCTCCTCCACAGAGTCCAATGGAAGCTGCTGGACCAGAGCAGCACGAGGATGATTTCAGCAACAACAGGATGTTTCCCCATGGGCTGGAGTGAACTTCCCTCCTTTAACTGCTTCTCCCTGATGGGGAGGGAGTGTGGCAGGAATCTGAGCCCGCAGGAACCCCGGTGCCTTGGGAATGTTCCAGACCAGATGGCTCAGGCTGTGGTCACCCCAAGCCCTGGCCCTGGCCTCCGCCTCGGCTGCCAGGCCCTGGGACACAGCTAGACACCCCGTCTGCAGGCTCCAGCTTGGTGGAGCTTTGGAATCCGAGCTCTGCTACACCCACCGCAGGGAACTTATCATCTCATTATAAAGGATAAGGCATATTTTTTTCAGTATGGTTATATGTGGTAATGAAGCATGCAGAAAACCACACAAGATAGATGGCAGCTTTCACTAGTGAAGCCGAAAACTTGGTTAACTTAATAGTCTATTTATTACAATCACTCTCTGAGCTTACGGCACCTGATTAATATCTCCCATCTCCCCCCCGCCAACCCCCGCCATGATGTACAATTAAAAAACTAGTAATATGGGATGGCACAGACTGACTCCAGCACAGACGGGCACAGATTCGGAGGTCGAGAGAGTAAGTGGAGAAGGGCGTATCGTCCTGGGTCGGCATGGTAGAGTCAGATCCCCTGCAGCTCCACTGAGAGCTGCTTCTAAGGAAGTAAATGAACTTGAGCAGAAAAGGACCCTGATGCCCTTCCCCGGGTCTTACCCATTCCTATGTTTCTGTCAGGAGAGTGGCAAAACCTGCACGGAGAGGGCCTATCAGTGGAGGTGGCTGTGCGCCCTTGAATCGCTTACTACGACAAGCTGTGACGCAGAATGAGGTGATCCTAATGGTAGAGCTACTCAGAAGCCACTCCCAGCTTCCTGTTCCCTATAAGTTCTGACCCATGAGATAGAAGAAGAAATCTGCTAAGGGACTTCTAGGGAACAGTTTGCTTTCTTAAAAAATGGAAAGGCTTGTTGTGAGAATTTGCTGGAGCTTCTCCTTCCTCCTTCTTCCTGCACTGAATGTGGATGTGATGCTTGGAACTTGGGCAGCCATCTTGTAAGTATGAGGATGGAAAGGTGGCATGTGGGTGTTGCTAACAGGAGAGGCAGCGCATGTCTGGGAGTTGGGGGGGAGGATATGAGAAATCTCTGTACCTTCCACTTAATTTTTCTGCGAGTCTAAAACTGCCCTAAAAAGTAAGGTTTATTTAAAAAATAGAATGTCTTTAAAAAAATAAGAAGTGACAGGCTATGGATGGTATAATAGGGAAACAGAGGGAGCCTGGGCTCTGGATTACATTTATCAGCTGGTAGACCAACTGTGAGACCATCTACCTCTGGACTTTTTGTTAAGCAAACAATATATGTCCCTATGGTTTAAACCATAGTCAGAAGGGCATTGTGTTCTTTGTAGTTGAAAAACATTCCTAAATAATATAAATGACTCTCACTTATTGAGCCCCACCTGGATGCCTTTGATAAGTGCTTTATGTTCATTTTGAAGCTTTACAACAGCCCTTTAAAGCAGGAGCTATTATCGCCTCCATTTTGTATGGATTTGAACCCAAGAGTTAGTACTCTTAACCATTAGACAGTTGACCCTTGAACGTCGTGGGTGTGAAGCGCGCGGGTCCACTTATACGTGGATTGTTGACGGTCTAGCAGTATAAATGCATTTTCTCTCCCTTACGATTTTTCTTACAAACATTTTCCTTTCTCTCAATTACTGTAACACAGTGTAGAGTCCATATATAGTACAAAATATGTGTTAATTAACTGTGTTCTCAAGAAGACTCCTGATTGAAGTAGGCTATGAGTAGCGATGTTTTGGGGACATCAAAAGATATACACAGATTTCCAACCACATGGGGGGTTGGCGTCCCTAATGGCCCCCCACCCCTGCATCGTTGTTCAACGGTCAACTGTACTGTATCACCTCATAAATCATTCCCTGGAGCCCTGGTGTGTGGGGATGAGTGTAGCTTAGAGTTTGGCTGACTCTAAGCATCTGTCACGAGGTCTGTCCTCCTGACCCTCTGAAATGAGGTGCACTTCAGTCTCACTGGTGACTGGATCTGTCGCAGCCTACCACAGAGAGTCCAAATGCACCACATTTGTTTACAGGTTGAAATTAGTTAACTTAGCCTTAACCTGCCCCAGCCAATGACGGTGTGAGAGTGACAGAGGGGTGAGGAGGAAAATGTCCAGAGGCCCGTGGAGCCCATCAGAGGCCCCCCTTGCAGTTTGTGGGTCCAGAGCAGGAAGCCACTCCCGCCATGGCAGGAACACCGAGGAAGACCGAGATGGTTTTGCAAACTGGGTCTGGTTCTCCCATTGCCTCTTCTACTTGGGAGGAAACAATCCCAAGTTTGCAGCTGTTCTTCGACAAGAATTTTCTCCACAAAACACGTGAATTACCTGAGATAATTCCCAGTCTCCTGAGGTGCCTACTCCTTGCCGGCTGCTTAGCAGATGCTCAGTGAGAATCTGCTGCCTCTGTGTCCACTCTGGGTGACAGAAAAAAACATTCGCTTAACGAATAGGATTCATCCTTCCATTCCCCAACGAAAAGGCAAAACAGGGCTGCTCCCTGGGTAACAGGTGTTGTCTGGTGATACTTAGCCTGCTAGGGACCACTTAGGGATCCTCTCCCGATAGCCTACCAACATCAACTCTTCTATCAGATCCATAGAGAGAGCCAGCAGCCAAAGGAGGGAGTTGGCCACACAGCAGAGCGTCTCCCCCTCGCAGCCATCAGACCATTATTGAGCAGGAGGTAAAGTTTTTCCCTCCCTCTTCCCACCCCTAGGGCAGAAACTGTCTAGAGAATGGAAACAATTCCAATAAACATATGCAAGAACTGGGGTTTAAACATCCCATGCAGATTAACTTATCTACAGTAATTGCCTTAACTAGGGGATTTTTAATGCTTTTCAAAGTTTCTTAGAGGAGGGAAAAATATGCAGAATGAATCTTATAGCAGCCAACAGAGGACATACTCAGAGCAAAAAAAAAAAAAAAAAAAAAAAAAAGGATATCAACCATAAGAAGCCCATAGCTAGGAAATTTTAAGGCACTGATTCTAGGGGATTTAATAAGAATGTAATTTGTATAATTAACCATTCATCAATGTCAATTTCATTAAATGAATGCCAGAAATATTACCTTCAGCAGGACGACCTAACAGGATTGGAATATATTATATGAAAAATGAACACTTAGTGGTTTCCCCCCCTCACTCTGTCTGTCACAGCAAGATTTGCAAGGCTGAGAAATAATTTAAAGGGTAGTAAATGAAACTGGCTAAGGCAAATGTGTGCATTTTGGTAACTAACCTCTGTCATGATGTATGAGAGTTCATGTCAAAACGTTTTCCTGCAGCAATGACTAAAGGGACTTGGAGCTCTCTCCTAGGTGGTAAAAACGCGAGGAATCGTGTCAGGAGCTTGACAAAGGTACCCCTTGTCCCCTCCTTCTCTAGACTGGCTATCTAGGGTCCAGGCCCCAAAGCCGTAGATTTTTGCATCCAGAATTTGCAGATGTTCCCTAACAGCTCCAAGAGTAGCTTTGCCTGAGAGCTTAGCTACCTGGTCCCCCTCCCCCAGTTACACTGTTACTCTGATGCCAGTAGAAGGAACTCATTCTGAGTTTCATTCACGTTATTCTACAGTCTTCAGGGGAGCGGAGGGCTTTGAGGTAGGTGGGCTGATGAAATATTTGTAAATAGAACTTATTTCTAAGGTTGCTCGTGAGGTAGGCAGTTTATGGGGATTTATGGGGATTTATTCATTTCGGTTCACCATGGGAAAATGGAGAACTGAGCAGGGGCAAGAACTTGCTCACGTGCGTACCCATGGAAACGTATGTGCACGTGTGCGTGCACACACACACACACAGACACACACACACCCCAGATCGGCCATATGACCTGGACCTCAAAGGTTGAGCTTTGCAGATTATTGTCACTGGAGTTCCCAGGATGCCTCACACACAGTAGGTGTTCAGTCAGCATTTCCTTATTGAGTTTCTTTTCGTGTTAATCCCCCTCACGTTCCCTTCTGTTTCAGGGCACTGCAAAGCTAATAATATTGGATCAGTATTCCTGAGGAATCTGCCTTTCAGAATCCTGGGTCCTGAGAGACAAGAAGTACATGGCAAGCAAATCAAATATACCTTAAAAAAAAATGAAATCATGTAACAGAAAGATTTTTCAGAAGGTTTTTTTTTTTTTGATTACACATGAGATTTCAAACGTTCCACAACCTAGCAGGAAGAAAGAAAATATTAGTTTGGGAATCAGGAGATCAGATGTCGAGATTGGACTAAATCTTCATAGTCATTTCTGGATTTAAAGCTCTGTGTTATCTATTACTTGATGCAAAGCCATCAACTAGTCCTCCCGCCCCTAACCACTGAAAAAGTCATCTATAGGACCTGTGTGCAAAGAAGAGTAGATGTCCTAAAACTAGCGTGGAGTGTGTGTCCACTTCCGTGCCCAGGCCGGTGGGTCCTCAGGGCTCACGAAAGTCATGTATGCCCATTCCTGAAGCCTTTCTGGAAGGTGTTCCCTCCTCCCCAGGCCCATGGTCACTTTCTCTTCTTTCCAGCCTGGAAGGAGTGACAATGAGAGGAACTGTATCCTCTCTGAATGACACTGTCCTCATCTGTCAACTGTGATCATAATATTGTCTCCCAGGGCTGCCCCGAGAATGAAATGAGAGGACATAAGGTCTCTTTTCCAGAGATGAACAAAGATCTCGGAGTGGTGAGCTCCTTGGTCAGCCTTTTCAGAGGGGACAGGAAATCTGGTCTATTAATTCAGCCTACGATTGCTGTGAAGTCACTATGTTACCCTTTAGGGGTATTGGTATTTTAAGAAAATACTGCAGGAGGGATTAATGTTTAAGACTATAAAGAAAAAAAGAACTCCTGATAGAATTTCAGATACCTTTCTAGGAGGTATTTTTGGAGCTAAGAATCCACATCAAGCCCTTCCGGCTGTATGGTAGGGGTACTGTGAGGCAGATTTTCTGGCCTCCCCAAACGGGGACAGATGGTGGTGACAAGAGTTCCCAGAGCTACTTTCAAGGGCATAAACTGGATCTGGGAGGTAGAAATGGCAGCATGGGAATGTTTGACCTGGATGAAGTTTTGTGAGAAAGTGCAACAGAACACCTGACACCAGGAGGGTCTCCTGGGCCTCACTAGGAGCTGTGGGTTTGGAGTGTCCAGTGCCTTTGACTTAGGGCATCTCTGACTTTGGAGGTCACAGGACCTCTCAAGCCTCCGCGTCTGCTCTGCAGAATGGGAAGCACAAGGGTACCTCTCGTACAGAGGGGCTGGGAAGTCGACGTGTGATTCTCTTAGCCCCTTGCCTGATACACAGTCAGTGTTCAAACGTTAGTGATTAGCTAGGGTGTCAGCTGCGGAGCACAGGGACCCCAGAGACCTCAGGAATGGGGAGCTAAAAGCACGGGAGCCGAAAATAAGTATGCTGATATCAGCCCCTTTTCCATTTTGTCTGCGAGCAGGAAAGTAGCCAATTAGGCCCCATTCAGCGCGACGGGCAGCCTCCTGTCTCTCAGGAGGTAAACTTGCTTACAGAGTAGAAACAAGATGTATTCTTGAAACACAGGCCGGGCCCCAGAGAAGCGGGTCTGTCATCAGTCTGTCGGGGGCGAGAGGTAATTCCTGCCTGGCCCCTTGCAGGCGTTGTGGGGGATTGTGGCCTCCAGGGTCCTTCCAGGGTCCTGGGAACTAGAGGCGGGGGTCTGGCTCTGGGAATTTCTGAAGGCGATCAATGGGGAAACAACTTACTCACTGACAGCCCGAGGCTGAGCTGAACCTCATGCCTGGTCCGTGGGCCACCCACATCAGGCAGGGCTGCTCAGAGCCTGGGAACAGGACATTCACTGTGCAGGTCGGAGGGGAGGGAGAGGGGTGTGGTGAGGAGGAAAGAGCCATGACTGGAGTCACTGATGTGCCCTCTGTGCCCGCCTCTGTCACCGGCCAGTGGGGGGATCCCCGAGCTTCAGGACCTGTTTCCTCTGCTCTAAAAGGCAGAAAGGGATTAGATCTGCTTTTTACACAGTAGAACTCTTTCCACAAATTAGATCTAAACAAAGAACTGTTATATAAAGCAGTGAAAGCAAGACGTACTGGTTACACCAGCTCCCACCGCCCTCCCCCGCCGCAGTGGTTCTAAGGCACTTCCAATGAAACCTCAGGGCTCTGAGGAATATCAGGGAAACCATCAGTGTAAATTGTATCCATTATTCTATGACTTCATCTGGCTAGTTGTGTCCCTTCATTATTTTGATGAATATCCTTGTAAGAAAATAGAAAAAAAATGTATTGGTCTCTGCCCACAGTTCCTGGCACAGGAACTCCCCAGAGCTCCTGAAACCCTCCTAACTTCATAAGTGATAAGAGTGTCCTTTGTTCTAATGAGGTGACTCTGGGTGGGCTTCTGGATGGAAGCTAATCACTGGAAGACTGGAATTTTCAGCCTTGCCCCCCATTCTCTAAAGAAGAGAGAAGAGAGAAAGATTGGAGTTGATGGTTTGCCATGCGTACGTGATGGAGCCCCAGTAGAATCCCAATGGCTTGGGGTTTGGAGAGCATCCAGGTTGGTGAACATGTCCATCCCAGGAAGCTGATGCACCCCAACTCCACAGGCAAAGAAGCTCCTGTGTTTGGGACCCTCCCAGACCTTGCCCTTTTCCCTGTTCCTCTAGCCTTCATCTGTATCCTTTATCGCAGCCATTAAAAAATGGGCAAACACGAGTAAGCATTTTCCTGAGTTCTTTGAGCCACTCAAGCAAATTAACAGAACCCAAGGAGGGGGTCGTGGGGACCTCTGATTTGTAGCCAAGTCAGACAGAGCTTGGGGGGTCACCTGGGGACCTGCTACTTGTGATTGGTGTCTTGAAGTGGGGGCAGACTCACGGGACCCAGGCCTTAACCTGTGGAATCTGAAGCTGTCTCCAGGTAGACAGTGTCAGAATCGAATTGAAGTATAGGAAATCCCCTCCACCCCACACGTTGGAATTGGGTTTAGAACCCTCGAATCCACGCAAGTCTCACTTGACTTGCAAGAAGGTCAAATACAAAATACTTATTTTACAATGAAATTCATTCCTTTGGGTAGGTCTCCTCTTTTGTTTACATTTTCCAAGCAGGCATTTAGGATGCCAGAGTGACTTATAGTTATGCTGGTAGTTACTGAAGCTTGTAAAGGCCACCTAATCACTTGGATTTGATATTCATTAGTCATTTACACCTATGAGGAATGGAAAGCTCTAGGAGGTTATGTGTGTGTGTGTGAGTGTGTATGTGTGTGGTGTAGGTGCTGGGTCCAGGGCGAATGGGCCTTTGGGAAGATGGAGAAGCTGCTGGTCCAGGTCACTAAGGATCCTCACTCAGTAGGACGGGTTTCTTTGCCTTTTATCTTACCATCCATTCCCCTGCCTCATTTCCTTTCCTCCTTTCTCCTTTCTTCCAATTTTGAAACAATATTAGATCCAGCTTCCCTGCAGATTTTGGGATGGTAAGAGATGTTGGAGGCGATGCAAAGACAAAGGGCACAGCACATCTCTTCAAGGAGCTCCCAGCCTGCTGGGGGAACAGGATCTGCAAGCAAGTCCAGTGCAGTGAGGACAGCAAGGTGGCCACAGAGGGCCCTGAGAGCAGAGGAAGGAGCGTCCAGCTAGGCACAGGGGAGTGAAGGACAGGGTGGTGGGCACACACCCAAACACAGGACCTCTCTCTCAAACCCAACATGGTATGGATTTTGTGCAGCAGTTATCAAAGGATATCTGCAGGGAGAAACTTCATGGGAAGGAGTTGGGGTGGCCACCTTGTCAGAGAAAGGATCTCCCAGGCATCGCCACATTCTACCTTCACGCAAACCGATGAGACATGTTCACGAAGGGGTCTGCCCCCCGCCATGCATAATAATAGCAACAATAATGAGTAATCTCTACTTAATGAGATTAAATTAATAATTATTTTAATTATGACATGTTTTCCTCCTCTCTTCCCCATGCCTAAGCAGACTTGGTCTTTCTCAGGATTACAGTCATAATGGTAACAGATAAACCTTAATTAAAACATTCTATGGGGTTATGGACATTGGGGAGGGTATGTGCTTTGGTGAGTGCTGTGAAGTGTGTAAACCTGGCGATTCACGGACCTGTACCCCTGGGGATAAAAATATACGTTTATAAAAAATAAAAAATTTAAAAATAAAAAAACAACATTCTAAAACACAAAGGCTAAATTAAAATGCTGTGACATGGCATTTCCATCTCATCTCTTGCTTATGACGACTGTGAATGCTTCCCCACTATTAGCAGCATCTTGGCTGTTCAGAGTCCTTGCTCACACATTCAGTTTCCAGAGCCACTCTGCACCCCTCAGGATGGGATGGCGAACTCGCCTGAGTGAGGGGCTCCTGGAACCTCTTCCTTCATGCTGGCTCTCCACACAGCAGCTTGGACTCCATCGGTGCTGAATCCAGCCCGTGGGAAAACCTCACTCACTTGGTGTCACTCTACCTCTACCTCCCGTCCATGAGATATCTCATTCTCATACTTTCTAGACCCCGCGGAGGGGGTGGGGGGTAGATTCTTTGTTCTGGCTCCTTGGCCAGTATCCCAGTGGTTTCAGTAAAGCCCACCTCAGGCAGCCCCTAACTCCATAAACTTCTCCTTTCTCTCTGGTCCTGCTTGTTGGCAGGGGCCTCTGCCTTCTCGCTCACTTGGAGCTTCTCGCTCGCCATCCCATCTTTCTGCTCATGTTTTTCTGACTCATGGTTCATGTCTAGAGGCAGATTTCTGTGCATTGTGAAGATTCTCCAAGGTCATCTCCAGCCTTCTTTCAGTGGTTAGCCTTCTTTCATTAATCCATCCATGTATTTGTCCATTAGTAACCACCTACGGACCATTCTAGGCATTGTGCTTGGTGCTGGGCTACAGAGACAGAAAGCATCAGCTTACTCTCATGAACCTTATGAACCAACAGAATGGAAGGTATACAAAGGGAATCAGTCCTGTGTGCTGAGTGTTTGTGGGAGACAGCTGGCTGCTATGACAACGGTGGGGTGGTGGGTCACTAAAGAAGGAGGAGCGTGGGTGAGGGACAGTTTCCTGGCTTGTGACCCTAAGCTAAATTTTGAAAGATAAGTGCGAGCTATCGAGCTATCGAGGAGACGATAATAGGAGAATGGTCACACTGACAAAGGGAAGTCTTGCATTCAAAAGCATGAAGACCCAGGGGGGCATAGCATTCCTGGAGTTGCAAGTCACCAGTGTGACTGGCCATAGGAGTCAAGGACTCGAGAGGCAAGGGACGAAGCTGCAGATGTAGTTAGGAACGTGCCTAACTTCAGGACATGCCAAAGAGGGCTCAAGTCCATGAATGGGTACATGAAGGAAGCATGCCACAAAAAGGAGCTGATTAATTTATACGACATTACCTTGAACATTTGCTGAGCCCTGCTTTGTGCCAGGCAATAAGCTCGTCATTATTTTCTCTCCTGGCTTTGTTGCCAAAGCTAATTCACAGAGTCTTCCTGATTCAGGTGCCATATTTCATTTAAAAATCCCCTTCTGTCTGGCCCAGAGAGGAAAGAATTCTCACTGCCCCTTATACATAACAACACCCTATTCACCTAGTTCAAAGTTAGTTATAAAATATTTTAATTTTTGAACCATTAAACCTTAGAAACAAGGCAGTCTCACCTCATTGGAAGTTTTCATGTGGGAAAATGACAAGAACACAGACGAAGGCTCCTAGCAATTTCTCCAGCCCTTTGGAGTTGCCCGTTCAGGTAACAATATAGTGGTGGTGATGGGCAGGGGTATGTGTGAGAGAGAATTCTCTATTAGCTCCAAGCAGATTTTCCAGTTTACCAGAATATTCTCCAGCTACCATCTCTGACATGTTCAGTAAATTGATTAATTGATTAATTGATTCATTCACGCATTTTTTTCATTTCTTAATTCAGCACATTTACATTGTTCTTCCGTGTCAGACGTTGTTTTGGATGTCGGAGACACCTAGATCAATGCCACAAGGCCTCTCTATTCCAGATCATTCACGGTCTAGAGAGAGAGTGGTAGAAGTCCATGGATAATGGTGGGCAGAGAGAGAAGCAGTGTAATGATGGGGTGACTTTCAAGAGACCCAGCCTGGAGTCACAGATGCCACTGGTGGCAGAGAAGAAGTCCTCCCACCCATCCAAAAAGAAAAAAAACTATCTAGAAAACTGAAAGAAAGGGTTCAATGCCTATAAAGGGTATCCTGGGCACTAGTTAGATTGGAGAGATAAATAATTCTATTTATGAAACTGTTAAGGGGAAGGAGATGCACTCCTTCTTTAAGAACAACTCCCTCGGGGGCGCCTGGGTGGCTCAGTGGGTTAAGCCGCTGCCTTCGGCTCAGGTCATGATCTCAGGGTCCTGGGATCGAGTCCTGCATCGGGCTCCCTGCTCAGCAGAGGGCCTGCTTCCCTCTCTCTCTCTCTGCCTGCCTCTCCATCTACTTGTGATTTCTCTCTGTCAAATAAATAAATAAAATCTTTAAAAAAAAAAAAAAAAAAGAACAACTCCCTGTCTCTGCCAGTATGTCAATATTAAGAAACCTAAAATAATTTGGGCTTTAAGATGGATGGAGCTGGAGGGTTCAGCATGATTGCCAGCACCGTCAATTACTAACTCAGAGAGCATCCTTCTCCCCACTGTCCGGTTTCCACGGTCTGACTAACTCCTCGCCTAGCTCTGGCCACAGTCAGATGATCTCAATGAGTGCACTCAATAACCTTCCTTTTCCATTTAGAACATGATTGCATGCATGCTTTACAGAAAAGATATCGATTGCAAATACATTGTTGACTGGAAGATATGCCTCTGTGGAAATGTTGGGGAGGGGGGGCAGCGAGGGAACTAAAATTAAAAACTGAGAAAAACCCATGGCCTCCGGTTGGAAACTGCTCAAATATTTGAAGCTAGCAAATGTTTCGGTTGCCTTTTTCTTTCTTTCTTTCTTTCTTTTTTTCTAGAGGTTCTAAATGTCAATATTGCATTTACCGCTGAACAAACTAAAATCATAACAAATATAATAAAAGGAGAGAGTAAACCTCAGCTTTCCTCAGAGAATGACTGGCGTTTTGGAGCCCTCGATTGGTTGGGCCTTTATCTTGGCTGCGTCAGCTCATAATTAAACAATACAGGAAGGAATTGTTGTTTCTTGCTTTTCGTACACAGTGGCAGATTTCAGTAAGGAGGACCGTGTGTATTTTATAAGGCTCTGTTGTTGTCCTAGTTTCCTGTAAGGAAGGAAATGTGTATATTTTATAAGCTCTGTTCTTGTCTCTGTCAATGCCAAAAGACTACAAGGTGACATGGCGCCTGTCACAAGAAATTTTTGCTTAATAACATCGAACACGAGCTACCCAGAACTCTCTAGAGGAGTAGGAAGATGATGCAGAAGGAATAAAGGGGGAAGAAAAAAGGGTTGGACAGGAGAAATTTTTTTTTCCTATTTTTGGTCTTATTTTTTGGCTGGCTATAAAGAAGATATGTAGAAGTGACACGTGTGTGTGGGGGGGGGGATAAGTTATAATGATGTATTGGGCGTGAAGCACCCCATCTTCACCAGGTGATAAACTGACCCGTGGTCCTGCTGGGCATGTCCACAGCCTAGGATTTGCTGTTTTAGCGACTGGAAAGAATCCTGGAATAGTTATGAAGGATGATTTCAAACGAGCCAGTATGTTCTGCTGGTGGCCTCTGGGATTAGAAGGTGGGATAGGAATTTGCTTCATCTAGATGTGTGGGAGAACAGGTCACCCAGAGGACGAGGAGAGTCAGCCCGACTCGCATGTGCCGCCTGGGAATTTAGGGACCCTATGCCGCTGACCTGTCATCTAACACCCTCTCCTCCAAGGTGATCACAACCTCGGTCACTCCAGCTCCTCCCTGCTCCAAACAGGATGTTTCCTTCATTCTGAAGAGAGGCCTTCAGACTTTCTAGCTGCCCATCTTATCACCTAGCTCTGTCTTACCTTGGCACTCCCCAGTGTAGACACATCTAATGATCCCATCCAAACCCAGCTGGGAGATTGGAAAGGACGTCTTGTTAGCCAGTTCCTCTGGTAGTTTCCACTGCAAGGGTCTGGCTTTTAGTTAGTTTTCTTCAAGTCAGTGCAACTAGCTACCTGTCTGCTTGTCACTTTCCCGTGGCTGCCTGGCTCTCCACGGAGGATATCCTGGGACTGACAGGTTAGCACCGAAGGCATAATCTGCTATTCAGATATCACACTGCTGCACAGGGAATATGTACCCCTGACAGGTAAGTGAATAAATATGGGAAGACATTTGCTATTAACCGCAAATGGCAAGCAACACGTTTTGAGGCTGCCTAGTGAAACAGAAGCAGGAACATGAGAGCCGACTCTCATTTCAGTCCCTATTTATCTCTCTGCCTCATGCTTTCCTAGAACTTGGACCTTCCTTCTCCATGTCCCTCCCAGAGCACGGGGGCAGCCTGGGAAGGAAGCCTCAGCTGTACTCCAGAATGGACCTCTGTGGGCTTTATCAGCCGTGCAGCCCATGTTGAATATGACTGACAGCTAGTGTCCGTTGCCTTTAATTCATTTATTTGCTGACCTCTTATAGTCCTTCTTTTTACTTTCCACCAGAAACTCACATCCCAGCAGGAAAGTCCTTCAAAGCCTAGATATTTAACCATTTCTTTGGCTCCAAGGAATGTTGGAGAGAAATTGGTTCTATATAGATAATTATTTTGGGTCATTAGTCTGAGAGAGGTTTTATTATTTTAAAAACATTTTTAAAAGATTTTATTCATTTATTTATCAGAGAGAGAGAGAGCACAAGCAGGGGGAGTGGCAGGCAGAGGGAGAAGCAGGCTCCCCGCTGAGCAAGGAGCCTATTGAGGGACTGGATCCCAGGAACCTGGGATCACGACCTAAGCTAAAGGCAGATGCTTAACCGACTGAACCACCCAGACGTCCCCTGAGAGCAGTTTTAGAGGAAGAGAAATGGTCCTCCCCTTCCTCAGTGCATTAATAGTGAAGGGAAGATTCCCTACTTTCCCTGGAAATACTCTGGAAGGTTCCGGATGGGTAAGAGTTGAGCAATTCTCTTTGGGAAAGATGGTGATTTCACACCTTGGGTTTTAGGGTTTTCTAAGGCCTGAGTGTCCCCAGGCAACCAATATGGAGAGTATCTCAGCTTTGAGCTTTTGTCCCTGTGAACCCCTTTTCTGGACTCAGATGACTTCTCTAGCCGGCAAGGGAGACAATAGCAGGCTTTTCTGACTCATCTCTGAACTAGCTAAGGACAAGGCCTTGGAAAGTTGCTTCTACACGAAAGAAAGTTTCCATTTGATGTGAGAAAACTCCACTCTCTGACTAGCTGCTGTTATGGATTCAAACACATCTTTAGAGTTAATAATAATAACCAGGAGGATTTTCTGCAAAATGCCTGTCATTTCCTTGGCCCATTTTCTTCGGAATGAGTTGTCCTCTTCTTGTCTATATTCTTCACACTAGATCTTAGTCAGCTATGTGTGTGGCAAATACCTCGCCTTGCTTTGTAACTTGTTTTTCACTTTCTTCGCAGTGTCTTGATGAACAGAAGTTCTTAATTTGATTAAAGAAACACATATGGCCAATAAACATATGAAGGGATGTTCAGCCTCATTAATGATCAGGGAAATGCGTATCGAGGGCAAATGAGATACCGTCCTCACTCATTTGACTGTCAGAAATTAAGCAGTTCGACAATATCAAGTGTTGGTAGAGTGTGGATCTACAGAACCTTTTGCACATTGCTGGTGGGAGTGTGAAATTGCGCAGCTACCTGGGGAACAGTTTGGTATCGTCTTGTGAAGTTGAACAGTCAAAGGCCTTACAACCCAGCAATCTCGCTCTTAGAAAAATACACAAGGGCATCTCACGCGCATGTCCACCGGTAGATACAGACAAAAATGTGCATAACAGCACATTCATGAACAGTAAAACCATAGAATCCATACGCATGTACTCCGACAGGAGAATGGATAAATGTACTGTGGTGCGGGTGTATTATACAACAGTAAACCTCAGCCAGCACAAATAAGCAATAGCCACGTGCAACAATATGGGTTAGTCTTAGTAATAGAATTTGAGTGAAAAAAAGCAAGCCTCCAAATAATAAATATTGCATGCTACTTTTTATATAAAGTTAAAATCAATCCAAGCCAAAATATTATTTTTTTAAAGAAAATATGTAGCTATAATAAAATTTCATTTGAAAAAAAGAAAAGGAAACAAGGTAGTAACAAATAAGATTCAAGACAGCACTTCATTGCTCTGGGCAGAGGAAGATGGGGATACAATACAGACTGAGGTCAATACTCTTGTTTTCTTGTTTGTTGGTGATTGAAGGGACATTTATCAAAGTACTTAAAAATACACAAATGCAACAACAAAAACAAAAACAAAAATCAAAGAGTCCAAATAAAATATGGGCCAAAAACTTGAATACTTCTCCAAGATACAAACAGCCAACCAGCATATGAAAAGCTGTTCAAAGTCACTAATTATCAGAGAAATGCAAATGAAACCGTAATGAGCTATCATCTCACACTCATTAGGAGGGCTACTATCAAAAAATCAGAAAATACAAGTGCTGGCAAGGATGTGGAGAAATTGGAAGTCTTGTGCAGTGCTAGTGGGAATGTAAAATGATGCAGCTGCTATGGAAAACAGGACGGAGTTTCCTTAAAAAATTAAAAATAGAACTACCATACGATTCAGCAATCTCACTTCTGGGTATGTATCCAAGACATTGGAAAGTAGGGACGCATGCATGTTCCTAGCAGCAGTATTCACAACAGCCAAGGGGTGGAGACGCCCCAAACATCTACCTTCGGATGAATGAATAAACAAATGTGAGAGATACGTACAATGCGATGCTTTTCAACCTTAAGAAGGAAGGAAAGTCTGACAAAAGCTACACCAAGAATGAACCATGAATGAACCTGGAGGACATTCTGCTAAGTGACATAAGCCCATCACCCAAAGACAAACACTGCATGATTCCACTTACATGAAATACCTAAAGTCGTCCAGATCATAGAAACAGAAAGTAGAGGGATGGTTAGCTGAAGCTGGGGCTAGGAGAAATGAGAGTTGAGGACAAAGTTCTGGAGCTCTGTTTCATAGCAACATGAACGGACTTAACACTACTGAATTGGGCATGCAAAAATGGCCAAGATGGTAAGTTTCATGTTATACTTTTATACTACAAGGAAAAGAAAAGGCAGGAGCTATCTCTATAAGAACTTGTTAAATTACTGCCAAATGTTCAAGAGAAGAATCTCTGGTTCAGTTCAACCTTTGAAAAAAAAAATTTTATTACGGAGAATTCCAACATATTGACCTTGTCCCTCTACCAAAACAAAAGCAAAAACAAAAACAAAAACAAAATACATAAGTCACAAATACATAAATAAGGACAAACACATAAATTAAGAAAGAAATAAAAAGAGTCACTCACGGACTAAAGATCAGAGTATGTTGTCAGTGGTTGCATTTTGTTCTTTTGTGTCTTGACGCTAGTCACTGATATGGTGAAAGGGGGTGAGGCCCCAGATGAAAAGCTCCCAGATGCCCTGAATCTGGAGGGAGGAAAACCTTGGAGCACCTAATTACGGAGTCTGAGCACGCAGGAGAGAGACCGGCCAGAGACCATAAGCTACAGTCCCACCCATGCCCCTTCTCTGTTCTCTGGGCAAGATTAGCCTTCTTTGAATGAAGAAGACATGAATGCTTGTTTATTGCTTATTAAAAGAGGTAATGAAACTTACTAGATTCATATTTTATTTACTGTCATCCTATGAATTCATGGGGTGGCTCATTAAACAATAGATGATCTAGTCAATTGGATTATGTATTTGGCAGTAACAAAGACCTACCCCCCTTGAGCTGGGTCCTGAGATGACCACCCCATGGCCAAACTTGGAAGAGATCAGAGCTACGTACATAGGATGATTAGAACACATAAATGGGTAGCGTTACAACAGAACCAATTTTTGGATTTGACCTGGTTTATGTTATGTATATGTCCAATAGTGGGCATGGCAGACAATTCTCCCCTTCTCCCTGAATCCACACCCTTTGCAATGTGACTTTGCTGCTGTTTCCACCATTTCTCATTCCTTGGATCTGAACCAGCCTCGTGACTTGCTGTGGCCAACAGAATGTGCTGGAAATGGGGATGTCTAGTTCTGAGCTGAGGTCTCATGCTTCCCCACACCCCCTTGGAGCCCTGCTGCCCCTACGTGCCCAGGCCTGTGATAACCTGCTGGATGATGCCAGATATACGGCCCTGTCACCGCTGCCAACAGCCACACAACCACCAGACGTGTGAGTGTGGCCACCCAAGATGATCCTATAGGTTAATAAAAAACAGGTGACTGGTCCAGCTCCATTTAGCTGATCCCAACCCAGGTTAGCAAAGCTGCCCAGCTGACACACAGCTAGATGAGTAATAAGAAATGCTTACTAGTTTTCAGCCCTTAAGTTTGGTCATATTTCTTACACAGCCATAGCTAACCAATACTACCGATACTAATGGATGATGAAGAAATGTCTGTATGAATGTGTGTAGTTATCCTATTCAGACAGCTCGGCAGACGAACACATACAAAACAACATGAGAACAATAAATGGTAATAGAAAACCAAAAGTTAAGTTGTGTGCCCCATCTGTAATCTGGGTCGGCAGCATGGCTGTTGAGAGAGCCTCACTGAATGCCACGCCCACGAAAGAGTCCTCAGAAGGGCAGTGACTTTGGGGGAATGGAAAGAACGGCTGGACGCGAGGAGAAAATCAGATCTTGGATAGAGCAGGTTCTTTGGTTTTAAGCATGACAGGGACTCAGAATGAGGAGCAAATTCAAAGGAGGTTGTCAGCAGGCTATGCTCTAAATACAGGTTCAGGCTGGGTGGATTGCGGGGAGTCATAAGGTGGAAACTTCCTGTCGGGACAGTTAGAATGCTTGAAAAGTCAACAAGAAAAAAGACAATATGCTGGAATGCTGTAGAAGCATGTACTCGTGGTATGGGACAGGGTTCCAAACAGAGTGAATACACAAGTGTGTGATGTCATGCATGGACACATGCGCGTGCGTGGACACACACACACACACACACACACACACACACACACACACACACTCACAGCTAGAGTACAGCATTCTAAGTCAGGTGAGCTTCCAAAAAGGACTGTCTACCACTGACAGTCTCTGTAGCTTACCAAATTAGTGTAAACTGAGGCAGGTCACCTCCTAGCGAAGGAATCATATCTGACATCAGAGAAAAAGAGAAAGGAAATAAAGACATCTCTGACCATACACTGGCCTGGGCCGGACCCCCTGCACTTGCCTTCTAGATACACCTTTATAAAACTCAGATTCTCTGTAATTCAGCCTCCTAGTTCTTGCCCCTCCCCAGGACCCCAACCTTGTCTGCTCACCTCATCTCCCGGGACACTTGGAAGCTGTCGGTGGAGGGAGACAGGCTAAGGCAGGTCAAAGAGGTAGAAGGACAGAGGCCTAGCTCACAAAGAAACCCTCAGACAATCGGGAAGTTGAACTTGGCAGACTGCAGCAGGAGATGGGAGCTCTGGCTCCATCCCTACGGGGCCACGTTCATCTCCCCACCCCTTCAGTCATCAGGCAGTAAAAGAAAATTGCAGGGATGGGGAAATAATGAAAAAGACTCTTTGTCCCCCACCCCCCCAACCCCGTCCAAACTCCTAGCTCATCAAACCCTGGAAATGCTCACTGCAAATGGCTGTTCCTGTTTTATTGCTTATTTATGGGAATCTATTTAAAGTGAATTGCACTTTTCCAGTGTATCCCAGCGCGCGTGTGCTGGAGTTGTGTCTCCCCTGGCTGTGGGGCTGTCTGGACTGGGGATTCTGCCTGATTGTGTCAGCATCACGCTCCATGACATTCAGAAGTGGGGACAGAAAATACTGCCGAGGAAGCAAGGAAAAGTGTGGAGAATGATTGCCTGGGCCGAGTCAGCTCTGAGTGGGTGCAGGGGAAGCTGCTCTGCGGGGCAGGTTTGGGGGCCAGGACCAGGCCTTCAAACAAAGAAGAGTAGGCTTCTTTGGATCATGAATGGTGCTGTGCCTTTCCGAGTCTGAAGTTTTATCTGGGTTCTACCCTAAGTAATGTGATCTTAGGACAGTTGCCTAATCTCTATGAGCCACTCTTTATTTTTTAAATCTCTGAAAGGGGTTACAAATAGAGGGCTTTTTTTTGTTTTGTTTTGTTTTGTTTTAAGATTTTATTTGGTTATTTGAGAGAGAGGGTGGAGGGGGAGAGTAAGCAAGTCAGGGGAGGAGTGGATGGGGAGGGAGAGGGACAAGCAGACTGCGTGGTGAATGCAGACCCCAATGTCTACATCTCCCAACCCCTGAGATCATGACCTGAGCCGAAATCAAGAGTCAGGAGGCTTAACCGACTGAGCTACCAGGTGCCCCTAGGCCTGTCATTAATAATGAGGATGCAGATTTTTTTGTGCATATGGAAGAACTTAGCTAGTATCGGTAGGTCTTCACAAACTGTGAAGCCCCCTTCTAAGGACAGCTGGAAGAGACAGGTTAGCATCCCACCTAACCTCATCTCCGGGGCTTGTGCACCACGCACGGGATCTCTCCAAGGGATGACGTCTCCCTCACTCCTTTGCTCTGATTGGAAGTTTGCAAGGGTCCCTGCGCCCAGAATGCTCTCTGTTGGGGGTCGGCAAACAATGGCCAAATCTGGCCGCTGTCTGTTTTGGTAAATAAAGCTGTTTTGGAACACAGCCAAGCCCACTTGTTTGTGTTCTGTCTGTGGCGGCTTTTTCACTACGAAGGCAGAGACGACTCGCTGAACGAGCTCAGATAGCCCACAGAGCCAGAAATACTTCCTATCTGGCCCTTTATGGAAAAAGCGTGCTGGCCCTTACTCTATTCATGGATAATTTTGGGGGTTGCTCTTATCTGTGTGATCAGAGGAATCACAGATCTATAAAATGCCAGAGGGATCTGAGAGAAAAAGTGACCTGTCCAAGATCACCAAGCCAGTGGCTGAGTCAGAAGTGCAATCGGCTTTTCTGAATCCCGGCCCAGGGCTTGCTGTTGTGCCTGTACTGTTGAAGAGACCCCAGAATCCACTGGGATTAGCTTTGCCACCCTCTACTCCCCAAGTCTCTTAGTCACGTGGCAGCCTGAATTCCGTTTGGCTGGTAAAGCTGGCATCAGTCGCTCTCACATTTCCCAGGGGTTCACCTTCTATATCCCTCATCAATGCACCCCCATCTCTCCAGGCTCAGGAAGCCCCTCTGAAGCCACTGGGTTCCCCTTGTCCCTAAGTTCTTTACTAGCCTGCAGTGTTGGCCTCCCCTCATCTTCCAGAATTCTGACGAGCCAGGGAAACAAAGGTCCCCGCCCCCCACTCAGTGTGGAGTCCGTCTGCCTGTGTGTCTCCATGGGCCTGCCTGTCTGTGGATTCCCACATCTCTGGTGTCTCCATGGGCCTTCCTGTCTGTGGATTCCCACATCTCTGGGGCCTCCGCAGCCCTGCAAAGGGGGATCTAGGGCAGAGATGCAAGAGGGAGAATCCTTCATCTCCCATGGAGACATGAAAGCGGGTGGCCAGATGTGGAGTCACCTGGAAAACTTTATTTTCTAATTTATTTTTAGTGGAATGGCTTGAGATTATCTACACTTCATGGGAACATTCCCAATTCTTTGGCACTGCTGCCTCCTCTGATGCACTGAAGAAGAAAGCCTTGATGGCTTGTTTCCTTCTTGATTAATTTATTCTTCTCCCTTTTCTTCCTGAACCTGCTCTTTCTCCTTGAACCCCTTGCTTGGTTCACGGCAACACTGTCCATCCAGTTCCTTAGGCTGTAACTTCCTAGTCGTCCTCAACCTCTGCTACTCCATCATGTCCAGCCCCCCATCATATACCCAATCTTGCATCTGCTTCCACAGCCTCACCCCAGGCACATCACTTCTTCCCTTGACCCCCGGACCCACCTTCCAACGGATCGTCCCCTCCTCCAGGCTCGTTCTCCCTCCCGGCCACCCTCCATGCACCGCCAGACGCTGCCAACCGGCATACCACACCACCAACACACCATACCCCCTAACAGGGCTGTGCAATCACCACAGGGTGAGCCCAACCCATCGCATTGTTCAAATCACCCTCGGTGAGGTGACATCAGGCTCTCTTCCTGCCTCAGAAGCACGTGATCTGCCTGCACTGTGTTGGCCACATTGAATATACTCCACTACCCAAAAATACCTCAGCCCTCTGGAGACAGAACAGGAGCTAGACTAGAGTCTCACCGCCTGCCCAGGGTTCATTCTGTGGATCTGTGGGGCCACTTCCTCTCTAAGGAAGTTACTCACCCATCCTCTGCCTCTGTTTCTTCATCTACTTAGTGGAGACGGTCCTGGCTACCTGAGAGTTGCTGGGGGATAAAATGGTATAAAGAATGGGAAAAAGGCCGGACAAAAAAATACATTAAAGAGAAGTATTGGCTCCTTCCTTTCAATCACCAGCCTTCCATACCTGTTGGCCTCTTGGACCACAGGGCCCCTTCCTTGCTTCTCGCCCTGGCCAGCTTCTACTCAACGTTCAGGCTGCTGTTCTGGCATGTTCCCCTCGGGCTCCTTGTAAATGCTCAGTCACTTCTTCCTCCTGGCTTCTGCAGACCTTCGTTCCCCTGGCTCATGGCCCTCCGTATTTACTACTGCCATGTTCCTCTGATTACTTATCCAGCTGATGACAGGGCCACTAGAAGGCAGGGACTTCGTCTATTTTCCTGGGACCGAAGGTATACAGTTGAGATCATCAGCCTTAGAGTCAGAGATCCAGGCTGTGGCACTCTGCCTCTGACTTGGGCAGCCAACTCAACCTCTTAGAATGTCTTTTTCCATCTGGAATGTGAAGACAATGATTCTCACTTGCCAAAGAGCCTTTTGCTGGCCCTCACTGGGAGCAGCCACAGAATAAATGTTGGTTCTCTCCTATTCCCGTCCCCCAAGTTTAAATCCTGAGACTAAGACACAATACATGCCCAATGCCTTTGTGTTGAGTGAATGAATAAATGAACAGGGAGTATGAATGAGGTGCTGGGTTCTAGATCTGGGCGCCCACAAGAAATTGGTAGTTGTGGACCAAACCCAGTGACCTGAACTCGGGCAGAACTGGGTAGAAAGACAATGCTGGTTCCTTCCTCCTCATCCAAACCACAGATTCTAAATGTTCATCCAAGATGAACAATTTCCCCGGGGCTCAGCTATGGCTTTGGAACGGGTCCCAGGGGGACAGAACGCGGTGCTACAGATCGCTTCGATCACCTTCTCTGATTTTACGGCAGATCACATCCCGCTCAGCCTCCGAAAAGCAGCCATAGTCCTGGTAGACATTTTCAAGGCTCCTTTGGGGGCAGGAGAAGGAGGTGGAGGGGAGGGCAGAGGGAGAAGAGATGGGAAGGACCAGGAGGAGAGCGGGAGCAGGCTCTGAGCGCCGGCATGTGCCAAGGAGCGGAGACGGGATGCTGGGGAAGTCTGAGCAAACGCAAAGTCAAGCACAATAATAATTTGGGCAAAATGGCAAATGGCACAGCTGAGGAGGAAATAGCATTGTGAATGTAAAAACTCCTAAATGGAGCGCAGATGGGAGGGAAAAGTGTAATCTTCTGGAAAAGCCTCTAATTGTCTGCCCACACTAATAATTTCAGCAAACGCTCCCTCTCTCCCTCCTGCGTATAATTACACCATTCCATCTGTCTATCAGCAGGTTTTTTACTGTGCCTTACTGCTACCACTATCTCATCTCATGGAGAGATGAAGGTTTTTTGAAGATTTAAGAATTCTTCTGACACATATCCTGAAGAAAAGACACTCAGGAGAGACAAATCCCTCTCCTAGGCCTGCTAAGACTATTTTAAAAAGTCGTATAATCTCTACAAATGCGATTACGGAGTCAGAAAGAGGCAGGGCCCCACGGTCCCCAACCACTTGGGTGTGGTCGTCTGCCAGCCCGTCTTGGTGGGTCAGTCCCGGAGAGAGGACCGGTCATCACGCGCTGTGACCAGGAGGGGCTGGTGCTGATTCTCCCTCCTGGAGACACGCGGTGGTCCCTGTGTCCCGACGGTGGCCAAATCCTCTGCTCAGGACTATCCCTTTCCTGGGTCTCTGGTGTCAAAGGCAAGGTTCTGCTGCCTGAGGAAGAAGGGGAATCCAAAGGAAAGGGGAGAGGTGAGTAGGGAGGGGCTGGGAATGTCCGTGGCCCTCGGTGGCTCAGCAACACAGGTGTGGGGAGGGCTGCCCAAATGTCCCCCGCCAGTGTCTGAGTACTCCAACTGCATTTGGCTTCTGTCCCTGCTCTTGGCAGTGAGTCCCAAAGAAGACAGGTGGCCTCAGGATGGACCCCAGTAGGAAAGGCTCCAGGTATCCCGCCCAAGTCACTGCCTATTTACACGCAGGAGGGAAAGGGCTTCCAGTTCCCCGTTGAATAGGAAGGGAACCATGGGGGTTGTGATCTCAGGAGCTATTCCTTCGGATGGCAGGTCCCTGCAGGTGATTCATAGGTGAGTTTCGCTTTCATGTGAAAGATCCCACCCTAACTCACCAACCTACCCCTACCGATAAGGCCCTAATCATGGAGCGGGTGGCCAGGAAAAAGGGTAAGTGAGGCTAGTACCCTGTGTCTTCTGAGCGCTGAGAGGTGGGGTGGTGGCTGTGGGTGCCTGTGGGACGTGATCTATTGTCGCTGCAGACTTCGGAGGTGATGGCAGAACCAGAGCCCTGCACCCAGCTTGTCCTCACACAATCCTACGTCACCTCCAGTCCTCCACCCGAGCGTTCCCGCGTGGATGAAAAAAAGAGTGCACTCACATCATAATCCATCAGACAAATAGGGACGGTATTCCCACAAGGGGCTATAGAGCAAAATACAAGACACTTCCAATTCTCTAGGGCAGGGATGTCCGAAAGAAATCTAACGAGAGTTATGTATAGAATTTGAAATTTCCTGGTAGCCATGTTAAATGCAAAAAGAGATTGTGGCATTTATTTCAATAGTATGCTTCATTTAAGCTAATATATCCAAAATATTAATTCAGTGTGTGATAAAAGTTACTGATTAGATTATTAATTGGATATTTGACTTTTTTTTTGGTAGTGAGTCGTTAAAGTCTGGTCAGTGTGTTTCTATTTCAGCACATCTCAGATTGGAGCAGCCGCATTTCCAGGGCTCCCTGGCCACACGTTACTTGTGGTTACTACATTCATGCAGATCTTGAACTTACACGGAGAGAAAAATGTATGTATACCAATCACTGTAATATATACATAGTAATTATTACTGTTTAACTCCAGATAGTCATTTGCCTAATACTTTCACATACATGATCTCATTTGATCCTCCTGACAATTTTGTGGGATAAGGGCAGTCAATACCACTTTCTTTCTTTTTTTTTTCTTTTTAACAGATGAATACAAGGGTGCCTGGGTGGCTCAGTGGGTTAGGTCTCTGCCTTCAGCTCAGGTCATGATCTCAGAGTCCTGGGATCGAGCCCTGCATCGGGATCTCTACTCAGCGGGGAGCCTGCTTCTCCCTCTTTCTCTGCCTGCCTCTCTGTCTACTTGTGATCTCTCTCTCTGTGTCAAATAAATAAATAAATAAAATCTTTAAAAGAAAAAAAACAAAACAAAACAGATGAATACGAATGAGATTTAGAGAACGGAAGTGACCTTGTGACCTGGGAGGTAAGTTAATGTGCTTCTTTCCTTTTATCTTAAACACGTCTTTTAGGTCCGACCTTCTGTAGCTTATAAAGGAGTATCCCACCAGAGTCTTGATAGATGGGGTATACTTAGTCACAGAGAGATGGGCAAGGATAGTGGGAAGGGGATTTCTTGTTTGAGGACCAGCCACAATGAAAATAGAGTAGGGGCGCCTGGGTGGCTCAGTGGGTTAAGCCGCTGCCTTCGGCTCAGGTCATGATCTCGGGGTCCTGGGATCGAGTCCCACATCGGGCTCTCTGCTCAGCAGGGAGCCTGCTTCCCTCTATCTCCCTCTCTGCCTGCCTCTCCGTCTGCTTGTGATCTCTCTCTGTCAAATAAATAAATAAAATCTTTAAAAAAAAAAAAAGAAAATAGAGTAGAAATGTACAAGCTCTTTATGGACAAAACAATGGCTCAATTTTCTGTGGAATGGGCCAGTGAGCCTATACGTGAAGATAAGGCTGAAAAGGTAGCTTGAGACCAGGTTGTAGGAGGCTCCGCAGGCTGATAAAGGGATTTGCATGTTACTGGTCAGGCGATGTAGATGCACTAAGGGCATTTCATTCACGCAATGTTTACTGAGCAATTACGTCACGCTCCGATGATTTTGAAGGGGGAAGTGAAGGGGCCAAAGTTCTGTCTTAGATCATGATTACATGATCACCTGGTGTCACATGGTGGGGAATGACAGTGGGGAAAGGGACAAACTGTGTCCAGAGAAGTGGACACAGCTGATGAATTAAAGGTCTAGAGCAGCATTGTAGTCATGGATATGGAAAGGAATGGATGGCATAAACAGTATGAAACATTCATTTTTGTGACTCTGAGGATGCAGGAGGAAGGCAGTGCTCACATCTCATTTCCGAGCCTTTGAGTCTGGATGACAGGAAGGACAGTGCTACCACGACCACAAGCAGGGGTGATTGCAACACTGATGAGAAACACTTCCCTGCGAGGCCCTTGGGACTGTCCAGGATGGTTCGGGGCAGAAGGGCAGGTGCAGGGACATCTCATATTCCCTGTCCACCTCACAGCTTCTAGGGTCTCAGAGAACAGAGTTTATAAATTATGTTTGATAAGTCGGAGCCATTGATCTCGAATAAGATGGAGATTGTTTCTTTTTCGGATTGATGAAAATGGTAGCTTGGCTCATTCCCTCCTCCTACTTGCTCCCCTGGCTCTCACACTCCCTTTACGCCCACTCTGGTGGGAGAAGACGGTTTGGATTGGATGCAGCTTCCTCCCCTCCACTCTTCTCGTTAGCACTGCAGCTAATGAGTTGTGTGTATGCCCAAGCTCATGATTCATCTGTAGAATGGGGCTAATACCCCCAGGGCTGTTTGGAGTATCAAAAGAAATCTTGGATGTAAAAGGCTGGGGAGCATCCCTCCAAGGTTGCTGCCTTTCCAGCAGTGCTGGGAAAGAATGCCACCTCCAGCTCTTTGCTACTGCCTCGCTCTTTCTTGCCCCCGATATTTTGTCCATGTTCCCTTTTGTCAGGATTCCCTCCACTTCCCCTCTTCCTTCCTAGCTCCTATTTATCCTTGAAAACCAGCTCCAAGATTCCTTCTTCTGTTCAAACCTCCTAGCTCCCCGCCCATCCCATCGTCAGTTGCCCATGCAGGGTCCCAAACCCACCTTTCATGGTTCTAAGTAAGGAACCACCAGGATTCCTTCAAATAGTCCTCTTCCAGCTCCAGGGCTCAGCAGAGTATCTCACATAAGCTTGGAATTGCTTATACTCCTGAGGGGGAAACACCACCCTCCTACCACTTGTGTAGATGTGCCGTGAGGCCACCTCCCAAAGTGACCTTGTCTCCTGAGTTCCTTATACTCTTCTTTTAGCTTGCTCTCCCTTCCACATGACCCCTTTCTCCCTAAGCACCCGGCATCATGTCCCTGAGCAGTAGGGCTGGAAAGCTAGTTGAGGTTATTACACTGTACTACATGTACCGTAATCTCCTTCTACCGATTCCTGCCTCTGGGTGAGACTGGGCTGTGCTAGCCCTCTTGCCATGATGAATCCCTCCCTGGCTGGACCTTTTCCTGAGGGAACAGGGAACGAGGTAAACTAGTGGGTGCCTTTCTCAGAGGGCTGGGGAGTTGGTCCCAAGGAGCAGCCGGGTGCCCATGGGGGCCAGATATAGTCTGTCTGTGAGGTTCACCTCACTGTTCAGTGCATTAAATCTTTTCTTCTGCAACCCTCCTCCCTGCCCCATGATGTCCAACAGGCCTAAATTTGTGGTAGGCTAATATCACCCCAAGATCTTCTTCTTTACAAGCAGGACATTCATGGGCGCACCTTCCTCGGCAGTGTCAGGCTAATGAGCTCCGTCCCTTCAAACCCAGCTCCTGTCTCAGCCCTTCCAACAACTCCTCGCTTTGTGTCCGGCCGTGTAGACAAAGCCCAGAATTAAGGCCACCAGATTCATTTCATTTAACAAGAACCCACAAAGCCAGCCCAGTAGTCCATTCATCCCAAAATAGCTTTTGAAAGACTGGGAATATGTCGGTGTCTCTTTGCAAAAACCACACGGTATTGTCATGAAAGGGCCATTTGAACAAAGTCGCTAAAAAGAAATTATCTCAATGTATTTCAATCACTTCCCAACACCGACTTTCATTTCTCAGTAACACCGTCTCTTTAATAACAAATGAACTGCACGAACGTATCGGTGTATATGTGTGTTTGCATGCGTGAGGAGCCCCTCCCGCCGCCCCAGTGACGAATTCCTAGATGAGCCGACGTCATCAAGGAGGGGTTACTGCACCCATGGCCACAAAACAAGACAGGCCGAAACACGGAGTCCCCTGGGCTGTGGTATGGTGGGAGAGACGGGGGATGTGTTCCCACCGCTGCGGAATGACGTCCAAGAGAAGCTGCAGGGAGGCAGCAGGGCACAAACACTCTGAATCAATGGCCCTTTCTCCTTGGTGGCTTTGAGCTTGCGACCTGTCATCCTGCAGCCAGCCCATCATGGTGAAATGGAGACTCCTCGGAAAGTCATTAGGTTGGGTACCTTTCAAAGTAGCTTCCCTCCTGTTGTGCGTAGGAAGTCTTACAGCGTGCTAATGAGCAAAGGGGAGCAGAGGACCACAGAACTCCCTTTGCAAGAGGAGAGAGATGGAAAGGCACAAGGCAGGGGAGATACACTGGTACCCCACCTGCTCGCCTTGAGGTAGCTCCCACAAGAGTCCTGGAGTCTGCTCCCAGCCTGGGGAGCAGCCACCCTCCACCCTCCCTGGGAGAGTGTGGACAAATCTTTTGCTGGCCTACACTATAAGGATTCCTCAAAAAATTAAAAATAGAGCTACACTATGACCCAGCAATTGCACTACTGGGTATTTACCCCAAATATACAGATGTAGTGAAAAGAAGGGCCAAATGTACCCCAATGTTCATAGCAGCAACGTCCACAATAGCCAAACTGTGGAGGGAGCCGAGATGCCCTTCAACAGACGAATGGATAAAGAAGATGTGGTCTCTATATACAATGGAGTATTACTCAGCCATCAGAAAGAATGAATACCCAACTTTTGCATCAACATGGATGGAACTGGAGGAGATTATGCTAAGTGGAATAAGTCAAGCAGAGAGAGTCAATTATCATATGATTGCGCTTACTAGTGGAACATGAGGAATAGCATGGAGGACATTAGGAGAAGAAAGGGAAGAATGAAGGGGGTAATCGGAGGGCGAGATGAACCATGATAGACTATGGACTCTGGGAATCAAACTGAGGGTTTTAGAGGGGAGGAGTGTGGGGGAGATGGGTGAGCCTGGTGATAGATATTAAGGAGGGTACAGGTTGCATGGAGCACTGGATATTATATGCAAATAATGAGTCATGGAACACTACATCAAAAATGAATGATGTACTGTATAGTGACTAACATAGCATAATAAAAAAAAAAATGAGGGTAGGCAAACAGCCTACGAAGGGGCCATAAAAGATTCCTCGGTGTTTTTTTTGTTCTTGCTTTTCATTTATTTTGTGGAGACCCTTAGACTAGTCACGGTCAATGTTGGCCAGGTTCTGGGTTCTAGATGTGTCATCAACTTGTTGTGTTGTCTTGAGCAAGTTCTGTAACATTTGTTAGGCATCAATTCCTTTCTTTATAACAAGGTCATAACACATGTCCCTATTTAACTTACTTAGTCAGATAGAGCATGATGACGGCGATAGTGGGCTTGGAGCCACAGATCCCTGTCTCTGAATCTGGGCTCTGACGCTGACCTCCTAGATGACCTTGGCAATGCCTGCCCAGGTAACTGTTTCCCATCGAGACCCTCATCTGTAAAATGGGGAAGAATCCCTGCCTCTTAGATCTGTCGTGAGAATGAAATGATAATGCATGGGAGATATGGAGTGTGGGGCTTGTCATGCATACTATAGCCTACTGATGGTAGCTACAGGTATTTATACAAGCTTGTACTTGTACTGAAAAACAAATTAAGGCAAGCGAGATCTCCTTGAAAGGTGCACAAGAATTCACTAGTGTATGGCATTATGATTACTATTATCATTATTGTGTATGTCGCACCTTCAGGTGAAGTCCAAGTTGGGTGGGTGTCACCACATTACTCAGTGCCCAGACAGCTGACAGGCTGGCATCGGCGAGCAGGAACAAGCAGGGGCCCCAGCCCTGCACCTCTCCCAGTACAGTCCTACAGTCTCAGTGGACACTTTCCAGAACAAAGTGGAGCAAAACAAAACACCCGTGGGCTTCCAGATGGAAAACACTTGTGTTCTAGAAGCCTGACAGATCCTCTGCCCTGTCCTGCCCCAGAGAATAGACAGGGTCCTTGGTGTGCCCCCGTGTGTCTCTGTGTGACTTATAAATGTAGACCCCGGACGCTCAGCAGCCTGTGTGTGCCATCTCATAGGGAGCATGGTGTACCCTGAAGGGGGCTGATGGAACTGGGTGCCACTTGTGCCCAATCTGTCCCCACGAGGCGACAGCCTGGAGGAGGAAATGAGGCCCAGGTCCACCTTGTTTATTGAAGGCTGGTGACACCTGCAATCTTTTATTCTGGCTGCAGCACCTGATGGACAATTGCTGCTTTCCCTCTTGATGAGCCTCTTTAGGCTAGGAAGCCTGGATTCATTCTAGCTGTGCCACTTCCTGCATGTTTACCTTGTCTGGTGTACCTCACACCAGGCCGCCATGGATGGTTGGGCAGGCTGTGCACTGCTCAAGGCTAATCGTTGCACAGACTATGGAAGAATGGAGCCTCAGAGAGCTGTACTATGCAATTCTTTGCTCACAGGGTTCTTGTGAGGAACAAACAAAATCATTGTCAGCAGCAGCTGCGGCAACATGAGCATCCTTTACCTGTTTTGTGTCAGGCTCTGTATGAAGCTCTTTAAATTTTACCTTCCCTCACACCCTGTAAGGTAGGTACTGTTATTACCTTCTTCCAAATTACAGATGAGAAAACTGAGGCCAGATAGATTAGACAACCTGTCTCAGGTTAGTCAGATAGGGAGTGATGGAGGCGTGATCTGAACCCAAGACCAGCTGATTCCCTAGACCATTGCTCTTGATCTTCATCCACTATGCCAAAGAGACTAAGGGGCAGCATGGAGCTAGGACTCCAGGGCCTGGGCCGTTTGACTGGTTCAGGGCCCCTACCTCAGAACCCTGTCTCTCCAAGGGAAGGAAAGAGGGAGGGATGCTCTTGCTGAACGTGGCAGAATTCTTCTTCCTGGGCCCCATCATCCTTGTCTTGGGATTCCTCCCCTAACACGGATCATGAATCTTACTCAGGGTCCAGTGTTGCAGTGGCTGGACTGGGAGCATATGGGTTTTTTGCTCCCCCTGCCTTTCCCCAAAATGAAGGAGAAATGGAGCCTTCAGATTGCTTGGACCAATTCCCCCAAACTGCCTGGCCTGTTTTTCCAGAGAGAATACTACCAGATTCATTTCTCCCATTATATGCACACCCCCCTATACACACGTGTGCACACACACACTGTAGATAGGACTCTATAGTCACATAGGTATACACTTTATATGTGTCACTTAGAACCTGCTCCTTAGCTTGGAGACCCAGAAAACTGAACACGTATGTCCATTTAACTGCCGAACCAATTGAGCACAGAACAAGGGCTAGGCAGAGGTGTGTGGGTGGGAGGCAGTGGAGGGTAGAGGTCGGGGGTGGGGGCAGAAAGGAAGGAATGAGCACTATCAGAACGGAGCCCTGGGAAGGACTGCAGGGGCCCATCGAATCTGAGTGGGGCTCAAGGTCTTCCTCCTGAGAAGCCCTGGCTGAGAGATCTCAGGAGAATACAACCTTCAGCTCTGGGGTCATGGTTCTCCAGTTTTCTTCCAGGAGACTGTCCCATCCAAACTCATGTGCACGCGTGTGCATCGGGCTTACTCTCGATACACAGACAGCATCTTATTTAAGATGTCTTGGTTTCACACAAGTTGGGGCAAAGAAGGGAAATCTGAGTCCTTCTTGAGACGTGGGCTTCCATGACCATCTGGATGTCTGCATTAGCAAGGCACATTTGGCCCCACCACCTACACCAGTCCCAAAGCTTACTACAGAAACCAATTAAAATTGGTGACAAGACAAGCCAGGGATCCCTCAGAAAGAAGATGCCTGGGGTTCACAATAGGCCATCACCCACAGGGACAGTATTATCTTCCTCAAACCATGTTGTTTGGACAAAAGTCTCCAATCTCTGTGGCTGGCCAGGTTTCAGCCTCTACAAACAATCACCAAAGTCCTTGGAAGATAAAGCCACACCATCAGAGCAGGAGGAATTTGGGGGCTAAACATCCTAAGCAGATAGTAAACTGATAGCTTAGCCACTGAACATAGTTTGGGTCATGCTTTGACTCGTGCTTGGGTCAATAAATGCGTTTGGTTAAAAAAAAAAAAAGTTGTTTTTTTAATCCAAAAAGATACGTGTGCATATGAAGAATACAACTGTACAAACAGGTCAGTCCTTTTCCACGGATGCCAAAATTATCACCAGTTTCTTGTGATAATCATTCTATAAATGTGATATCATTCTAGAAATGTTACCTATGTCTATGTATCTGCAGGTATACATAGATAGGTAGGTGGGTAGATGGATAGATTTGTGTGTGTGTGGATAAGTGGAAAATACACCACAGAGAATTACCGTTGGCCCCAAATATTTTGCCACTTCCTCTACGGAAGACAGAGAAAGCAATGTTGTATCACTTCTGAGACATAACCTCAAGAGATCTGCTATTTCTGCTTTTGGGTGTTTGTGGCGCTTCCTCTCAGAATCTGGCCGCCATGCTATGAGAAGCCCACATCACACGGAGAGACCCAAGGAGGAGAACTGAGGCAGTTGGCCAACAGCATCAGTGAGCTCGAGTCACAGTGAGTACCAATTGCCAGCCACCTGTGTGACCCGTTTGAGTCTTCCAGCCCAGTCGAGCCTTCATATGAGGGCAGCCCCCCAGGTGATACCAGACAGAGGAAACGAACCAACAGACAGAACCCAGATGTGCCACAGAGTCAGGAACAATAGCCAATAGTGGTTTTTGTTTTAAGCAACTATGTTGCGGGGTGCCTTGTTACATAGAAATAGAAAACTGAAACGTGTCAACTGATTTTATTAATTTTAATGACCACCTACTAACCCACTGAACAGCTATACCATAATTTTATAAAACTCATGTTGTAAGAAAGGCTTTTATGTTGTATCTACTTGCTTGCAGGGACAGAGTAATGGCCTTCCAATACATTTGTATTTGTGTACATGTATCAAGAGATTTCTCCAGGCTAAATTTCTAAAAATAAAATTCTTATTAAAAGATGTGTGAATTTATAATTTGAATAGATATTGCCAACTGATCCTCCAAAGGGGCCCTACCACATTTTTTATTTCCACCAAAAATGTATAAAGGAGCCAGATTCTCTACACCCTTGTCCACAAGGGTGTAGGGATATAATCAAAGTTTTAATCTCTTCTTGTTTGACAGATTAAAAAAGAAATCAACCGTGTTTTAATTTGCTTTTCTTCAATGATGACTGAAGTGGTATGTCTTTTGATATGTTTATTAGCTTTTTTTGGGGGTGTGTGTGTGTGACTGTCCTTTGCCCAGTTTCTCTGCTGGCTCCCAAGAACTCTCTCCTTTATTGCATTTTTAAGAACTCTCAGATAACAAAACGAAAGAAATTAGTCTTTCATCATTTCTATTACAGATGTTGTCTTCACAGATGAGTTTTTCGCCTTTGACTTTGTATACAAACACACACGGGCACCCATGAAACATTTTTTCTTCCTCTTGTTTTGTGGTTGTATTTATCTATCTTTCATCCAGGTGGAATTTGGAGCGAGAAAGGGATCCCATTTAATTTTTTTTTTTCTTCCAATTATCTAGCTAGTTGCCCAAGAACATTTAATAATTGAACCTCCTCCCCACTGCTTTGTTATACCCCTTTCTCATATGCTATCTCCCCACTCAGACATTCGAGTCTATTTCTGGGCTCTCTCTTTGGTTCCCTGGATCTCTCTGCTTGTGGCCAGCACCCTGAGCCTGCTGCTCTGGTCTTCCAGCCTGCATGTCCTCCGGGATTGCAGTTTGCTCTTAGAGCCAGTGTCAAGGGTCCTTGGCCTTTGTTGCCAGCCCCACATATAATACCTCCATTTCATTCTATTCTAACCCATTCTTTTCTTCCACAGACTACTTACAGCACTTTAGATAGTCTTCCCGTCCCTGGATCATTTCTTCCCGAGTAGAGAAATGCCTCAGTCGTTGCTCTTAAGCTCTTCCTCTTGGTCCCTGTGATTAGCTCTTCTTGCTTTCCTGGAACCCTTTGAAGCCTGAGCCAACACCACCCTCTTCTTGCCTTCTTTGGGGAAACAGTTCTCTTTTCAGGGCCCATCCATACTCATTCATTCTCTTGCCTGTTCCCACGCCTGCAATATTACATGGGGTAGCCTGGTTGGGTAAGTGGAAAGTAAACCAGGAGATGGATGGGCCTCTTGTAGGTGTTCCCAAATAAGGTGATGATTGCCACAGGTCTTAAAGTACCCGTGTGTCATTGATGATCAAGAAATAAACTGTCTCGCTCTTCCGCTGACTTTTCACACGCGCAAGAAATCCCTGGCCAGGGAGTCAGAAAATATTCATGCTGCTTGAAAACTCATCTGCCTGTGCCGCTTCCCTTTTCTTCCTGGCAGTTTACAATGTTAAATTGCCACTAAAGCGGGCAAAATGAGTATGTGAAGTCAAGCATCTGAGAAGGCCTGGAAAGTCTGAAATAAACAGTATTGGAATAACAATGTCCTACTCACCAAGGGCATTTAGTGAGAAAAGCACTCCTGCTTAGGAATTCTATTTGTTTTCCTCTTGGAAAATGGGAAATCAGATCTGTAATTCAGCTGTGAAGACCCTATTTTCTTTCGAAAGAGAATCACTGGAGGGGAGGACTGGAAATGGAAGTCCTTGATCTCAGGTCTCAAACCCTGGCCCAGGGCACACAAGACCCGAGTCATCGCCATTAGTAACAAGAGTTTAATTATCAAGTGGCAGTTCCCAGCTGGGGCCTCCTCTGGTTGGGAAGGCGTGATGTAAGTTCCAGGAGAGGCACCCAGGACAGATGAGCCAAGAGTGGCAAGCTCAACAGATGGCTCCAAACCTCCTCCCCCATTTCCCCACTGCCTCCAAGATCTCACCTTTCACCTTCAGCATGACCTCCATGGACTTCATCAACACCCCCGGCCTCCACTCTCCAGCTTTCTGCCAAAGACACCATTCCCACTAAGCCAGGTCTAAGACCATGGGATCAACTATGATCTCTCCCTTTCTTTTTCATTCTCCCTTCCTTCTGTCCAAACACCCCTGTATTCAGTGTTTCTCCTTCAGGCATCTCTTGAATGTTTCTTCTTCTTTACTCCACTGTGATTGCCCTGATTCCTGTTAATACAGTAGTTTTTGTCCCCTACCCCGGTACAGCCTGTATCTTCATGGCCAGATGGATCTGGCTTTAACACTGTGTCCAGCCTATCCCTCCTGGTCAAGAGAGAAGGACAGAGATGTTTGAATGCCTACATTGCCCTGGGCACTGTGTTACACTCTTTGCTTATTTAATACTGTCAGCAACCCTATGAAATGTGTTTTATTCTCCTTAAGCAAAAGGACCAAGAAATTATTAGAGTAATTCCATGTCCGTTCCCGGCATGCAGAACTCTCCCCATAACACAGCTCTGATTGGACTTTTTGGCCTTACCAGTACTCTGTCCCAAGTGGAACTTGGTTGCAATCAGACCTATCTCTTCTCCAGTAGGAGTAGGAGATGGAGGGACAGGCCCAATGGTGGAAGGGCATCAAGCAGAAAAGGCAGAGTTCACCCGTAACTGGATTAAGTCCAGACAACGAGTGGTTGTGGTGATGGAGGAGCTGTTATGGACTTGCGTTCCCCAGAATTGATGCATTGAGTCCTAAGCTCTCGTGCCTCAGAATGTGACTATATATGGAGACAGAGTCTTTAAAGAGGTGATTATGTTAAAATGAGGTCATTAGGGAGGGTTCAAATCCAATCCGACTGGTGTCCTTATAAGAAGAGGACAGAGACGCATACAGAGGGAAGACCGTGTGAAGACACAAGGAAAAGATGGCCATCTTCAAGCCAAGGAGGAGACCCCAGAAGAAACCAACCTCAGACTTCTAGCCTCCAGAACCGTGAGAGAAAAAAATTTCTCTTGTTGAAGCTACCTGGTCTGTGGTGCTTTGGTAGGGCAGCCCCAGCAAACGAATACAGGAGACTAAGCAGGCTCTGGCTGAAGTAAGGGGGAAGGGTCGCAATGGGGCATAAAGGGAGGGATTGAAAATAAGAGGTAGCTTTACTGACCATCTTCTCTACACCGAGCACCATGCGACTCTACGAGCATTTCACATTCACTACCTTTAATCCTCACAAGCACCCGCAAAGTAGGAACTGTCACAGTCCTTTCAGAGCTGTGGGATCCAAAGCTCAGAGTGGGGATAGCAAATATCTCTTGGAGACACAGAGAGTGAGCACCAGCTCTGGGGGCTGAACCCCACGCTCCTCCCCGGGAAGGCTGCGCTCATTCTGCTGTGCTCTGCTGCGTTCCCCAGCAAGATGACTGGCATGGGGGGACTCCAGGCCTGTCCAGAGGAACAGAGCCCTGAATGTCAGATGGGGTTTGGGAGCAGTGCCTTGTCCAGGAAGGCACACTCACCGAGTTCATGGGGCAGAAATACCAGACTTCACAGAGTTGAGAAAAGGAGGGACAGCTCCTTGTTCTTTCCACCAAAATATAGAATCCCCTCCCTCTCATCTTTATAGTCAGCACGATCCCAGAAGTACCCAAATGGGGAGCCAGCCCTAACTTCCTGAGACAGCTCGATATCATTCAAGTGACCCTCCCCAGCTTGCTGACATTCGAATGAGATGATAAGGCTGCTGTCCTTAAAGCTCCAGTTAATGTGGACGCAGATGGGACCTTGGGGGGACTCTTTCTCCAAATGGCGCTCTACGGAATAACCATCCCCTTCCCGATCTCCCAGGGACGGCACCCTTCTCGGTCCTCAGACACAGGATTCCCTCATCCTAGTGTGGGCTCAAGAGTCCCCTGGTGCCCTGAGGGGAAGCAAATTAGTCTCACTTATAATTATCTCAAATAAAGGTTTGGTTTGGGTTTAATAAGAAAAGTGATTCTAAGTCAAACAGATCACAATTGATTATTAAGAACAGAATTACCCAAGTTCAACAACTGGCACAAACATGAAATATCTTATTTCGGAGTTGCTAAACCTCACTAAATACCATTTTAATAATTAATGAGGCTTTAATTAATCTATGACAACAGTCTCAACCTGCTGAGTCTCTTCACAATGAGCGGGGTGCGAGGGGGGAGAGAGAATTCTGTGGGGAAGATCCATGTGGGAAAATGGGCTCGGGAGCCCTGGGTTCCAGGTAATCCCCTCCTCAGGACAGGGCTTTTGCACGGTGAGAAACTGGTTGAGTTCACCTTCCCTCAAGAGAGTAGTCTACACTTAGCAAATTAACCATTTAATGGCCAAACACACAGGTTTCTTGCATTCCAGTTTCAAACGTGAACCCCGAGTTACTGTGAAGCGCTTTTACAACCTTAGAGGAAAGACCCTGCTCCATCTTTTCACCCAGTGGGTGGCCGAGGGTGGAGTTAGGATGGAATGGTCCATCCCCCTGATGCACAAGCCAGGAACCACCTGAATTTAAGAATTCTTTTTCTTTTTCTTTTTGAAAGGTTTTGTTTATTTATTTGAGAGAGAGAGAGACAGAGAGAGCACTAGCAGGGGGAGAGGCAGAGGGAGAGGGACCGATGCGGGGCTCAATCCCGGGACCCTGAGCTCATGTCCTGAGCTGAAGGCAGACGCTTAACCGACTGAGCCACCCAGACGCCCCTTAAGGAGAATTCTTGAACTAACTTACTAAATCAACGGTTCCCACATGGTTAGCAAAACGAGTATTGTGTTTGCTGTAAGGATAAAAAGCAAAGGAAGACTTCACTCCTGTCTAGTCCCACAGAGATTCAGATTTAGTGGGGATGGTCTAAGAGGTCTGATTAAGTAAGGTGGGGATTTTCCAGTATAGTCTGCATTGCCTCATGATGCTTTGTTGGCAAAGGCCAGATCTTCTTTAAGCCATAGAAGCCGCCCTCCCACCTGGCCCACCTCTCCAGGCAGCCCTGCCACACAGCCAGCCACAGAGCAAGCACCTCATTGTAGAAAGCGATGACATGTCTGAGAACATGATACTCCAGGGACATGAGACCTTGGGGTCCAAGAAGCCTACTCCCTAGTGGTACTGACCTACTGCTCCCTTAGTGCAGTGGTCCCTGGCTTTCACTGTCGCCAGCCAAGCCCCTATCCCTACGGTCCTCTCTGGATATAAAAGATGCTCGGCAAGGGGAAAGCAAACAGTGAGCTGCAGTGTTCCTACTCTCACGAGCATTTTCTTTCTGTGTCTCTGGTGAGTCAGAGTTTGTTTGAATGTGAATTATCTGCAATCATAAAAGTGACAGTACAGCTGGCTGCTGGGAGCCTGGAGGGGGAAATGTATGCTGCAGATAAGGGGGTGTGGGGCGGAGTGTGTATGTGAGTGTGTGCGCGTGCGTGCGTCCGCACACGGTGGACAAAACAGCCAGGGCTGTCCTCACCGAAGCCATTCCTGAGGGGGCCTTGCTGAGTAGGGAAAGGGCTGAGGGAACGAGTCTCTCAGACTCAGAGTCCCCTCCGTCTGCCTGCTTTTATGACAGCAGATGGCCAGGACCTCCTGGAGGCAGGGAGCCCTTCCTGCTGCCTGTCCCTCTTCTCCAGCCCATGGAGTGCAGTCCAATGCCAGCCTGTCCCCTCTGTTTCCTAGGGATGTGGGAGAAGGTGAAATGGAGGCCCAAGGTTGCTACCCTTATTCTCCTGGTGCTGGGGTCTCCATCCTGAAGCCAGGACACACATGAGGGCCTGGACACGACAGCCTGTACCCGGGACATCAGGAGCCACTGCTTCTGTCCAGTCATTGTGTGGGGCTTGTGGGAAGGAGCGGAGGGCAGCAGGCTGTCTTCATGCTTGGGACTGTGGCTTTCTGAAGCTGGTGACAATCAGCGAGCTGCCCGCCCACCCCCCTGAAAAAAATAGAGAAAAGAAGCAGATGGAGAGAGTGCTGCTTTTCAGCCAAGGCCCCCTTTTTTCCATCCTTGTTCCTCCCACAGACTAACAGGTGGTAAGAGGCCACTCAGATAGTTTTGCCATTCATCTGGAGAGAAACCACAGTTTAGGCATTCCGAGGGTTTTTGGTCATTCACCAGACACTCACTCACTGTCTCCTAAGCTCTGGCATGGTGCTAGGGGCTGGGTGCTGGGTACTAGGTTCTTGGCTCCTGGCCTCAGGGAGTTTAGAGTCTGAAAAAAGTTACAGTCAGATAAACAGTCAATTGTTATGCAGTGCAAGAAACAAAAATCAGGTAAGTATAGGGACTGGGGAGGTGCTGGGAGTTAAGCAAGGCTGGGGTCTGTGTCTTGGGTGGGTGAGGACAAAAGGTCTCTCAGGAAAGCCCAGTGCCTGCACAGATGCTGGGAAGCATGGGAAAGGAGGCATTCTCATGTAGGAAGTCACGGACAACTGGTACACCAGCATAGCGGAAGCAAGGGGAGTTGGCTGAGGTTGGCAGAGGCATGAGGGTTGAATGGGTTCCTGCAAGTCTGGACGCACTCACAAGGCACAGGGGAACGCTGGGTGCTTTCAAGCCGAGGAGCGACATATCTAGGGGTCAGTCCGGAAGCTCTGCAGAGTCCTGGGGAGAAACGCTGGAGGCCTCACCCAGGGCGCGGCTGGCAAAGGCAGCAAGGACGGGAAAGGCTCCAGATGGGTGAGGACGCAGACTTAACAGGCCCTGGGAACTGACGGGGCTTACATTGTGGGGAGGGAGACAGACATTAGACAACTCATTACACAACTAATTATGCAATCACCACTGTCAGAAATGTTCTGAAGGAGAGTAGAAGTGTGTGGGGGCCCAGCGGAGGACGGGCTCTGGCCAAGGGCGTGGGAGGAGGCTTCCCTGAGGTGCAGTGGGACAGGGAGCAGCACGAGGAAAGGGCGGGCAGCGGGAAGCATGGTGCTTGGAAGACCTTAATGGCCAGTCTGGCTACAGCCGGGGTGGGCCGACTACGGCCTCTCAGCTGAGACAGCTCTCTGCCGGTTTTGTCAATGATCTTTCACAGGAACACAGACTTATCCATCTGGGTGCACACTGGGTGTGGCTGCTTTTTCACACTGTCCAGCTAAGACTAGTATCAGGGAAGGCCCTGCCCGGGGTGCACCATTTAAGAAGGACTCCCCCTAGTCCAGCCCCAGCCCTGTTCTTGTACCCCAGGCACCTTCCTTGCCTTATGTTCCTCCCTTCCTACAGGGGCAGGATTGAGTACGACCTGAACAACGTCAGGTGTAGGGGTGCTGACCCCCCCCATGTCGTCAAAACTCCATGTATATCTTTTGATTGTCCCCAAACTTGAACTACTCATAACCTACCGTTGATCAGAAGTCAACTCCTAACACAAACAGTGGGTTAACCCATATTTTGTATGTTATATTGCAAACTGTATTCTTAGAGTCAGCTGGAGAAAAGAAAATGTTATTAAGAAAATCATAAGGAAGGGATCACACATTTACAGTCTGTACTCCTTTATAGGAAAAAAAAAATCCCTGTACGTGTGGACCTGTGTGGTTCAAACCTGCGTTGTTCAAAGGTCAACTGAAATTGCTACAAAGAGTTTCTGGTGGCAAAGTCCAAAATATTTGCTCTAGCCCTTTATAATAAGAAAAAGCTTGCTGCCCCTCTGGCCTAGAGCACAGACCTAGCACTGATATGACTGGAATGCAGCCCACCTGCCCCCTCGCACTCAGCTCTACAGGCAGAAGACACCTGTGCGAACACGTGTGACTCCTCGGGGGACAGGCAGAGGGGGACATTACTCCTAGCTGCGGGAACTAGCTCAGTACATGTACCAGGCAAGTGGGAGATGCTCCGCAGTGCCTGCCTTGGAAGCAGCCTCCACAAATGATGCATAGGGGGTTTGTGGGGGGATGAAGAGCCCAATTTCCATGTAACCTTACACGGTGGTGTCTGACTTGACAAGAACCCTTCGCTGGCTCCTTTTCTTCCCTTTCTTGCTCACCACCCCCGATCTGTGTTTCCTGGGATGGCTCCCCAAACAAACTATGCACATTTGAGTCCTTGTTTCAGCATCTACTTTGAGGGGGACCCAAATGAGATGATGGGAGGTCCCTCAGCTGCCCCAAGGTGTGCAGGAAAGCTTATGAACCAAGTCCCGCTATAGAGAAAGGAGGTATTCTGGATACTTTGCAGAGTTTTACTTGTCTGATTTTTTTTTTCCCCTCTCTTAGGCCTCAAGTAAGCAACAGGATGAAGAACTGGGCTTATTATTATTATTATTTTTTAATTCTAAACTCACATACAACCTTTCTGTGTGACCCTCCACTCCTGGCACTTGGCTCTGTGTGGAAGGCTACTGCCCTTCCACACCAGGAAAAATGTCCAGACAACTGATGGAGTTTCTGTTTTGTCATCTGATGATTCTGTTTCCTTCCTCCTTAAAGAAAACTGTGCAGAGAAAGAATCACTTGAGAAAAGCAATCTTGGCTTACTTCCCCCATCCATCTGTCTTGGAAAGAAACTCAGCCATTCTGTGTTTTTCAGTTTCCTTCCTGAAGGTCTCAGTGCGCTTTTGGCCAGCCTGGGCAAGTTGCTAGGGCTTCCGTGCTGTGCTGGCCAGCCCCTGACGGGTCCCCAAATTAAAATACGAGTTTTAAGTAAGTGCTCTCCTTTCCTGGGAATTGTTGACAGCTATAGACCACATGGGCTCATCAGTGTGATCTTGAAGAGAGAAATGATCGGGGCAAATGGCTCCAAATGGAGATGAAAAAGCTTTTATAGTGACAGGAAGAGCTATCGCAGGCTGCTTGAGCAAATGCAGTTTGGGAATAGAGGGAAAGGCGGGCCATTTTGTAAATAAAAAACAAGAGGGAGGGGACAGGGAGCACGTGAGATGGTGCAAAAGAGAGATGCGAGATGAGGTGAGAAAAAGGGAGGGCGCAAGAAGGAGAGGAGGAGGAAGCCAGAGCAGCGGCCAACAGAGAGCCTTTCAAAGAGTGAGGGGACGTGGAGTGTGCTGGGACCTCATTGAAGATGAACATGGTGGCAGAGGGACTAGTGTTGCTGTGTGAATTGTGCAGAAAAGCTCTTGGTGCTCCTTTGAAGAACACAAGAGCAATCTGCTGTGTTATTGACTAACAGAAAAATGGCTCCTCTCTGCCTCAGCACAGAATGCAATTTATCTTCGGCCGGACCCTCAACAAGCCCGGTGTTCGTTCTTAGGTGTCCTGGCAAGAGGTCGGGCATGAGGAGCCGGGAAGATGTGGTGGGGCTGAGGGGTGGGGTGGGGGAGAGGGGACAGCAGGGATGGGAGGTGACAGGAAAGAAGCAGAGAGAGGAAAGGAGATGGGGAAAGGGAGGGAAGGGAGGGAGACAGGAGGGAAAGAAGGAGGAACCCAGGGGAAGGAGCATGGAAAGAGGAAAGAAAGGACAGGATGAGAATTTGGGAATAAGATGCCGGGAGAGAAAAGGGGACAGGAAGGAGCTGGAAGAAAGATGTAGAAAATCTCAAGCTAAGAAGAACAAAGCAGTTAACATCTACAGACCTGCTCGGTGCCACACATGGAGGTGTCATTTCGTTATCTTATTTAATTCTTACCCTGATACCCTGACACTGGTGCTATCATCATCCTTTTCACAGGTGACGAACGGGGGACTCTGAGAATTTAAGTAACTTTGTCCCCAGATCATAACACTGAGGAAGTAGGAAGTTTGGGATTCAAACTCAGGAATAAAGGACGTTTAAGATGATTCAAGATTGGCCCCATCCCAGGGGAACAGCCTCGCTCCTGTTTTTCTGGATCTCTGGGCTCTCTGGACCAAAGCGCAGGATGACATTCATTCCTATACTGTACAGTAGCACGTAATGATTTAGGCCTCCAACCACCAGGGGGAGCCATCTTCCCAGCAGAAATTGGAACCCAGTTGATGTAAAAAATAGCCAAGTCAGGCAAAGAAGTTACTTGCTAGCTTGCCTTTGGCTGAGTGGGGGTGGGGGTGGGGGTGGGGGGGGTGCAGCACCAGCTGAGAAAGCTGATTCATATCTGATTCATTTCAGCTGATTTTTACTTTATCCTGGACTCCATCTAAATGGGATTTACCCGTTAATTCTCAATCAGTATCTGCTTTGCTTCCTCTGCTCAACTTGTACTCACGGACTTGTCTGTCTCCTCTGGTTCTGTCTGTCTGTCTCCCTTGGAAGGAAAGGGCGTGTCTGTTTCCTTCCACCCTGCTGGCCCAGGGCTGGCATCCTAGCTGTGCAGCACATTTTTAATAAATGAATGAGCAAGTGAGAGGATGAGTGTAGGTAGGTTCCAGCAGGAAGGGATCTCAAAGAAGCCTTTGATCTCACCAAACCCCAGTCAGCCGGGAGTCTTAATGTTGCTTTTGACAAAGAGTTTTCTTTGCTCACTGTGGATCTCCATGTTGGACATCACTTTCAAGATCGCCCTCTTGGCGTTTTAGTTGTTTAACTAAACGGTGTCTTTTTGTGGGGGTGGTGGGGGTGGGGGTGGGAGTTAGGAGGAAGGGAAGCCATGTCTTGTTTTGTGATGCTAATGGTCATAATGAAAGCTCCCTTCCCAGGCTGTCATGCTGTCCAGGGAAACAATGGATCGGTGAATGCTGTTTGTAACCAAAGCCCTCCGGAAGTCGTCACTGTCCTCTGGCATACACCTGCTGTTCACACCTTTCTGTAAATTCTCTTACACGGACTCCAGAAGCTGGGACAGAACCACAGGTGGCAGAATGTTCTCATCGTTGGCTACCCCTCACCCTCGACCTATTGAACCCGGAGTCTCTGGGAGTTCTCTCTGGAAACTGGTCCTTTTAAAAACCTCCCTCGAGTGGGTCAGCAGTGTGGTCAGACTTGGGGACCTCTGTCCAGCCCACCTTCCCCTCCATCCCCATTCATCTCGGTCTTCGGGTTGCCCACCCACCCCAGCCTCTGGCCCCTCCACCTCGTGGTGACTTCAGGTAACTGTGCAACCAAGAAATCCATTTCCGTCCACACTGCTCTTCGTTTTGAGTCACAATATAAAACACTTTTTGTGATTACAAATAGCAAAGTTATTTTCCACCAAGCTTCAGCCTCCGAACTTAATAGCATGCTGTAATGCCACCCTGTGCTGATGTGCGGCATATTTAATTTCCATCTTTCTTAGAAATAACAGCGTTCAGAAATTAGAAGGGACTTCAGCAGCGAAATAATTAATGTGGCTAACCATCACAAACGCCTCAAACGGAACAAATACAGATGGTAGTGAGCCGTGATTGCTAATATGCTAACCTGTTTTGACAGAACTTTACATTTTTCCCTTGGGAAGTTCGTGGATGGGAGCTGGAATGACCCTTTCCTCATGACAAGAGCCCAGTCTTTCTGGGTCAAGGATTCATGGAGCTCCTACCTGGGCTGGGGAGCCCTGCAGAGCTTAGGCTAAGAGGAGGGGAGCATCCTGGGTCTGGGCCTTTCTTCCGTCAAGGCTGCCTGAGTCCAGGCTGGTCTGAACTTCCGGCCGGACACCCACCTGTCCTGCATGATGGCCCTGGAGTAGGGGTGGGGGGGAGGGACAGGGGCTCCTGGCTGGGCTCTACTCAGTGGGCACTAGCTCTTTCTAGCAGCGAACAGGTGAGGGATATAGAACACGGCTGCACAGAAATGAAACATATAAGCAGCAGAATAACTCCTCAAACTCGCAGGTAAGAATCCACTGAGAGAGATGTAGGGGAGGGGCATCTGGGGGGAGCTACAGCTCACAGCTTCTCCTGCTTTCAGCTCCCCTGGAAGCAGAAAGGCCATCCAGGGTTCTCAAGATGACTCGGAGGTCCCCAGAGACATGCTGGAGGGCAAATCAGAGGAAGGCGGGTAGAAGGAACCTGGCCTTTACCGAACCCCTACAATGGGCCAGGCACTGTGCCCTGCACATATTTGATTCACTCTTCCCAAACGTCATCGGGGGTGAGCATGGTGAGCTGTACTTTAAGACAAGGAAGCTGATAATTAGACAATAAGTGACTTGCCAAGTTCACCGGGGCTTCTGGGCTCTGGAAACACCACCCTGGCCAGAGTCCGCCCACCCCCTCCCCTGCCCCACCCCGACTGGTGGATCCCAGAGGGACATTAGTCACTCAGTCATTCTGCCCCTGAGGCCAAACCCTCTCTCCAATTTGCTGAAACCCAGCCCCTCTCTCCCACCCAAGGACATCCATCCAGATAGGTGTCCCCTTTCCCTCCAGGGTCATCATTTCCCTTTCTCTGTTCAATCATCTTACAAAAATGCTGTAATATCTAAGTTTTAAAAATGGAGACACCTCCCTTGACCCTGGTTTCCCTCCTGCTACAGCTCGTTTCTCTGTGTTCTCTTTTATAGAATTCAAAAGCGCTGTCTCTCGCTGCCTCACATCCCCCTTCCTCCATCCTCTCTTGAACCCACTCACTCGGAGTTTGCTCCCAGCACCCCTCGGAGACAGCACTTTTCAAGGTTACTGCCAGATCCAATGGTCAACTCTTGGGTTGACATGGTTGATCAGCCCTTCCTACTTGAATGCTTTCTTTTTTTAGCCTCTGGGAGAGTGATCTCTTTGGGAAGAGCGATCTCTTTGGGGTCCATTCCGATCTCACAGTAGGAGCATTGGCTCTTTGCCATCGCTCTTACTCCCAAATGTGGGAGGAACTCAGAGCTTTCCAGGTTGTCCAGATGCACTCCCTCTATGAGCTCATTCAGCTCTACAGCTTTCAACCCCTTCCGCCTGCTGAAAACTCTCCCCTTGCTTGGCGTTTCCCTCTGGATGTCTCATGGGCATCTAAAATGGTTAGCCAACCAAACCCACCTCCTGCTTCCCAGCCTGCCCCCTTTACATCCTGCCCCCTCCCCGATCCCCATCTCAGTAGATGGCGATTTGTTTTCCCCGTTGCTCAGCTACAACCTTCCAGGTCATCCTTTCTGGCTTTCTCTCCCTAACGGTTCCCATCTACTCTTTTACCCAGAAAGTGACTATTTTCCCCAGCAACCCTTCTGCTGCCTCCTGGTCCCAGATGGCATCACCTTGCACCTGGAAGCGAGCATTATTAGCTCCTAAGAGGTGACCTGCTTCTATTCTTGTCCCTCCAGTTTCCTGGGCTCAGCGGCCAGACCTATCCTTGTGCAGGGTAAACAGAATCCTGTTGCTCCTGTGTTTAAACTGTTCCGTGGCTCAGGGTCAATGTCTGGCCCCCTTCCCTCTCTGATCTCAGCTCATGCGTCTCCTCTTGACTTCCTGGGCCTCAACTGTGTTAACCTTCTTGCTCTGTCTCAAACACATCAAGCAGGCTCTCTTCTCAGGACCTTGGTCCTTGTTGCTTCTTTCCTGCCTGCCAACTCTTTTCCTTTGTCTTTTCTCTCTTGATCTTACCATTCATTACCTGACATCATAGATTTATTTGTGGATTTTTCTCTCCCCTCTTGCTAGGAGGAAGCCAGAGCTCTATCTGTTTTGGCCACGACTGTGTCCCTAGTGCTCAGAGTCGGAGGTGCCCAACGGCAGGCACATTGAAGGTGGAGAGAGGATGAATTTAATTTAATTTAATTTACTCAGCGTGATTCTAGAGTCTCGCCTTGTCCGGCACCCAGCGCAGTGCTGTCTGCCCACAGAATGGGGCACAATGGCAAGATGGGACAAGATCGTGACATTGATCTTTTCTTTTTTTTTAAGATTTTATTTATTTATTTGACAGAGCGAAATCACAAGTAGGCAGAGAGGCAGGCGGAGAGAGAGAGAGAGGAGGAAGCAGGCTCCCTGCTGAGCAGAGAGCCCGATGCGGGACTTGATCCCAGGACCCTGAGATCATGACCTGAGCTGAAGGCAGCAGCTTAACCCACTGAGCCACCCAGGTGCCCTTGACATTGATCTTGATCTTAACATCAAGATCTTGACTTTGGCAGGGGACCCCTGATGATACCAAGTTCTCCATGCCACCGACACCCCAAATCCCCCCAAGAAGGATGTTGCCATAGTAGTTAAAAATCAGACCCCAAGAAATATGCTAGATTTCAGGATACATATCAGGAAATAAGAACATTAGATGAATAAAAAGTGGGGAAGACTTGATAATTATTTTCAATTTAGATCCAAGGGGGTTATATCCATGCTCCCTCTCCTGTCCAGCCTGAGTGAAGACACCGGTCATATAAGCAGAGACACTTTTGGCGAATGGGGAGTTTTTAATAAGTGTGTCAGGATGATAAGCACGAACCAGGACCGTCCTGGGCAAACCAGGTATGAACACCTGAATCAGGGAGGAAGCGGCTGGCTTGTGACCAGCCCTGCTAGGTATGGAGATGACACTGGAGAGCTGGGGTTGAGGAAGACGCTTGGAAAAATAGGAAGGGGGGCAGGGAGGGAACCAGGAACGGGGGAAGCAGCTGGGAGAAGGCAGAGGAGTGCTAGGGTGTCTGATCTGACCCTTAAGAAGGGCAGAGGCTGGAAGCAGCTCTGGGAGAGGGTTGACTTCCCATGCCCGACAGAGGAAAGAGAAATGGGATTGCTAAGAAAGCACATCCGGCACCCGCTGAGTTGGAAAGGGTGGGGCCGTGAAGTGAGAGCAGCTCTGGCAGGAAGCCCCAGTGCTTTCTGGGCCGACCGAATGAGGAGCAGCACGGTGGTTTGGAAAGAACACGGAGTCCAGACAGACTGCGTCTCCCATCCTGGCGCTGGGACTTGGACTGCGGGGGTGTCCTTGACTTGGCTCTGCCTCTGGTCCCTCATCTGCAAATCAAGGGGTGATCGCAGCTTCCTCAAGGAATGCTGGGGGGACAATAATGCCTGCCAGGTGTCCAGGGCGTGCATGGGGTATAATGTGTGCCTGTTTGGAAACAGGGAAGGAGACTGCTCCTCAAGGCAACGATAGGATGACAGACTGGGGCTTATGTTGGGAGAATTTGGGGGGAGGAGCTGAAGTGTCTGGTGGGGAGGCCTGAGCCCTGAAGCAGGGGTGATGACAAGATGCTCTTATACCTTCTACGCCTGCACCTGGCACATGGTATTGCAGTGTTTGGCACATGAAGGACGCCTTCAGTGGACTGATGCCTCCATGGGCAGGGACTGTAGCTTTGTCATTTCTGTCCCAGGCATCTGGCTCGGAGCCTGTGGCACTGGACCATGGTGGTGCTCGGGGAGCACGGCTGGACTTCCCCAAGAAGACCTCGGGGGCCCTCCTATTTATTTCATTTATTTATGAAGATTTATTTATTTCAGACAGAGTGAGCAAGCCTGAACAGCACAGGCAGAGGGAGAAAGTGAGAGACTCCCAAGCAGACCCCACACTGAGTGCAGAACCCAAGGCAGGGTTTGATCCCACGACCCCGATATCATGACCTGAGCTGAAACCAGGAGTGGGATGTTTAAATGACACCACCACTTAGGTGCCGCCAGAGGGCTCAGCTCTATCTGTAGAATGGACTGGAAGGTAAAGGGAAGAGGCTGAACCAGAGAATGCTGCTCTGGTGGGGGTGGGGGCTTCAGAGAGGGAGCCAGAAATGGTTAAGCAGAGAAGGGAGGAGACATACTCTATTTTATCCCACTCTGGGATGAAGAAGTAACAATTTCCAAAGAACCCATTCTTCCTGGCCTCCTGACTCACATGCTGTGATCATTAGGCACTTGGGGCTGGTTTATCTGTACCTCACCGCTAAGCATTTTCTGGATGCTTCTTTTTCATGGTTTTAAAATAAAGGCCCTTGGAGAGCAACCAAAGCAAATAAAATATTATCAACTCTCAGTGTTTTGAGAGTAGTGAGTGTGTCTTATTTGTTTATATTCTTAGTTCCGAGATGAGTGCCTCAGTACGTAGTAGATGCTCAATTAATTTTTGCTGGATTACATAATGGCCTGGCCCAATCTGAGAAAGGGAGGGAGGAGGGGAAGCCGGCAGGAAGGAGCCAGCACAAACGTTTGCTGGGACTTGGAACGTGGGAAATAAGATGGTAAAAACCATCCCTGCTGTCTCCCCTGTCAAGGGTCCCTGTGTGTTTTCATCTATTCTAGAGCACAGCTGCAAAAAGCTAGCCTGCCGATCTGATGGCTTTCATGAAGCTCCATGGTGATCAGAGGACGTGGAGGCAGCTTCCCGGCTACACGTGATGGAAACAGAATGCTGAAGCTGTCTTTTGAGCCTTTGTGGCTCGCCCTGTTCTTTGTCAAAACCAAGACCCTTGCCGAGGCTAGCCAGAGACATTGTACATACCCTGACTGGCCTGAGGGAGAGACCTAAGAGATAATGAGGGGAAGAGAGTTACCCCCATCTCACCCCTCAGAGGTAGGTGTCTTGTGCCATCACCAGGGGAAGACCGGTTCCTGTGTAAGATTTCCTGTTTCTGTCTCCTTGGCATGAGTTTCTTCTCTCTATACCTTGGACACTTGGGCAGTGATCCACTGAAATCCTCACAAGACAGGCCCCTCCAAGCCCAGTTTGCACACAGTGCGCACGTCCAGGCAGACATCCTGTCAGAACTCATTCCTCTTCTGGACAAGATGCAGAGTGAGTGAGCCAGCAGATGGAAACCCTCGAGGTTCTGAGCCATGTCACTCCCTATCAGCCCTCTCCAAAGATCCAAGCGCCATCTGGGAGGGGCTGCTGATGAGATAGGTGGGCTCCATGAATTTCCAGCTGGAGCACAACCTTTCTCTCCCTGAGGGCTGGAGAGGTTTCTCCAGCTGCTCCGTAGACACGTCAGGCCAAAATTGAATCCAGGTGTAGGTTTTAGCTGCCTCCCTTCTTAAGGCTCTTCCCCTCTTGAATTCCAATGAGACGCCTTTCAAAGGCTGAATTGGGAAAGAAAGACCAACCCCTGCTTACGTCCTCAGAGTTCTTACTAGAGTCCGAATAACCATAATAACGGCTTTCCTGTACTCCTTTTTATCACAGGTCAACAAGTCAATGAATCATACGTTTGATAAATATTTCCAACGCCTACACTCTGTGTCAGGCAGTGGGCTAGGTGGTCGTTGACAGGTATTTTCATTCCTGTTCTACACATGAAATCACCGAGGTTCGAAGAGATGAGGGTTTGAGGGTAATCTCTCAAAAGTGGACAGTGGTTAACTCAACAGTCGAAAGCCCGTGTCGTGGTGTCTGCTTAATGGGGTGGTCTCGGAGGCCCTTCTCGGAACCCTCAGTCCCCTCAGAAGTCGAGGGAAGAATCTCTGACAGCGTTTCTAGAATTTTCCCTCAGAAATTTCCTTGTGTTTCCTTGAGGGCTTCTCTGGGGATAAATTTTGGCCTCATGGCAGATCCCAGCTTCTGAGGATGTCTTTTTAAGAGTGCCTATAGTCCACCTTTCCAGCCTTTCCCCCCACCTTTATCATTTCCCTTCTCCCAGTGAAACTTTGCATCGGGTTCCCCGCCGTGTCTGAACTTGCCACATGTTCGGCACCTCCATGCCTTTGTTTATATATTCCTGTGCTAGGAACACCACTGTTCTATTTTCCTCCTGGAAAACTCCTACTCATCCTTCAAGGCCTGGCTCAGATGCCCCCTCCCTTCTTCCTCACTTCCCTTTCTGCTCAGAAAGTGTTCTGCACTTCTAAGTGGAAACATGGGTTTTGCCTCTTTGGTGGCCTCGGCCTTAGGATAAAGGCCACAGAGTTGACAGATCTTAAAATTAAACAAGTCCATGGACAGTAGTCCCTTGGCTCGGTGCTGAGTGTAAATTTGGAGGAGCTGGCTTCTGTGTTGACTTGGAGGTCAGAAGGCTGAGAACTCCTTAGGGAGTGCCCGACCCTGCCCGGCGGCCCTTCCCCTCTGCCCTGCCCCTCCATCTGGCCACTCCACCCTCGGTGAGTTGTATTTTTCTGGTCCCCCCTCTTCTAATCTCCCTGTCTGCCTCACAAAGTGTAGAATTTGATTTTCCTCTCAAAGAAAATCAGATTTGACTTTGCTCGATGCATTTCCACAATGGCTACTGAAACACTAATGGTCTGTGTGAGGGCAAACGGCCAAACTTGTGACTTCCAATGGCGGGGGTGGGGGATGGTTGGGTAGTGGGGTGGGTCACAGCTGTGTCTGGGGGACTCATCTGACACAGACCCAGGTGAAGACATCTGCAGGCAGCACAAAGCTGGTCTGAAGCCTTGGGTCCCCAAAGTCTAGGTACGAGGAGACCCTGAGGGAAGTGACTAACTTAGAGCAGATCCGTCCCAGCTGTGAGCGGTCCCCCCAGAGACCCCACATGCAGCAGCTCTGGAAGAAGCAGGACAGAGCCACCTGGGAGCCTCCTGGCACATTCCACACGACAGTAAGACAGAGGCATTCTGTCGCTGGGTGTATCAGACTCATAGAGGTGGGCAGAATCACAGGGGCTGGGCGTGGTGGGATAATGAGGCTGCAGGGCAGGGCCATGCATAGGAGCTGTGGTCACTGCACCAGGGAAGCCAGCCCCCATGAAACACACACAGAGGTGTAGGGTCGGAGGACCTCTGAAGAGCTTTGTGACCTTGGGTGAGTCATGTGAAGCCCCTGAGCCTCAGTTTTCCCCTCTACAGAATGGGTGTGTAGTTGTTGGATGGATGAACACGGTCCTGGAGCACCCCATGTGTGCCTCCATTGTACGTGTCATACTTACCCCCCTATTAAAAGGAGGTGTCCGGGGAGGCGTTCTCTCACTGGAATGCAGCCCGCTAAAGCGGCAGGGTGTGTCTTACTTTCTCCTTTATTCCCAGTGCTGGGCATCCTGCCTGGCCGTACGGAGCTCAGTGGTGCCTGCTCCCTAGGCTGAAATGATCTATGTTAAATTGCTGGCTACCTGCTGCACGCAGTTACTAGTTTCCAGGGTTCAGTGATGCCAGTGTAGGATCCCAAAAGCCTGGGACCACATTGACTTTATCCAGGGTGGGGAAGAGAGGCAGAGGAAGCCCTGAGTACCTCCAACAGAGTGAAGGCTGTTAAGGGTTGAGGGGGCAGACCTAACGTGGTCCCCTGGGACAAAAGATTCTGTACCCGCAGTCCCCCCTCCTTCTGTGCTGATTCCGTGGCCTCTCTCTTCTTCTGTGATAATGCACCCGGGGCTGGCACCTGAGCTCTGTGCATCTCAAAGAAACTACCCTGCTCCTCCGGTGCTGTCTGTCTTCGGGGCAGAGCCCGAGGGGTGGGAGGAGAGGTGTGTGGGCTGGGCAGTAGTTCAGCAGTGGCTGAGGAGACGCCCAGCGACACGGCTCCGGGGCAGGTGCACAGGCTGGTCGGCTGCCTGAGCTGCGTGTGGGGCAGAAGACGATGAGTGGGTCAGAGTGGTGCCCAGTAAGAAACGGCTTGAAGGAGTATGGAAACCGACTTCTAAGACACGTAAGAATTCCTTCCTTCTGGCTTAACAACACATCTAATTGTTTTAGAGGAGGGAGATGGTACCTCGCAGACAAGATATGGAAAGAGAGAAGGAGGAAGTGGAGTCCAGGGAGCGTTATTTCAGGCATATAGTGCAGGAGAGACAGAAAGTCGAGATCTGAGCAGTTCTGTGATATCGCCAGGTTTCAGAGCCCTCACGGAGCCACTGGAGGGAAGGAGCGGGTCCACACACTTTTTGCTTTTTTTGTTTTTGTTTTGCTTTTTGCTGCATCAGGGAGTGACTCACCTGAATCTATCCAGGGATTCTCCTGGTAAACAATGGAGCCGACAGGAAGACAGGGGCCTGCTCCCTGGCATTTTGCTGCAGAGATGGTGGGGAGCCCACAGGTGGGTGTGGGCCTGCCAGAGTCAGCGGTGTGGCCCTGGGGGGACACGCCTGCTATTTGATGGGAGATCACTGAGGCCAGAAGCACCGGGAGCTCCTGGATAGGGAGGGAAACCCAATAACTGCTAATAGCATGTCGTATTTGTCTAGTGCTTTTAACCTTTTCCAGTTCTTTCACATTCAAAAGCTCATCTGCTCCCAAAACAATCCTTTGAGGTATCCGATGGGCACTTTTCTGCCCTTGCCTTCCTTGACATTTCTATGACATTTGGCTCTGTGACGGCTCTCCTCTAAAAACACCCTTCTCTTGTCTTCTTTCTGGGACACTGTCCTCCTGATTTTCCATCAGCTTCTCTGACCATTTCTTCTCGGTGGCTTGTCCTGACCGTACTGGGCCCTCTTCTTGCCTCTCCTGAGGGTAGTCTCATCAGTCACCGAGAATTTCAGATCTCTCACCCCGGCTCTGCCCCTCAGCACCGTGGAGCCAGCTGCTTCTGGATCCTCCCACCAGGAGGGACCCACAGGCCCTCAAGAGTGATAAGCCTCCATGACCTAATTACCTTCTCCACCAGGTCGGGTCCACCTCTGCTTCCCACCATCCCAGTGCACCGCCAATAGGCCCTAGCTGTCACTCCAAACCTGGGGTCCTCCTGGCCTCAGCATTTCCCCCAGCCCACACATCTGGTCAGCCACCCTCCCAGCCTGACTCCTAAGTGTGCCTTCAGTCTCTGCCCATCTTCACGTGTCTATGCTCACACCCCAGTTCAGGATCTTGCCATGTTGGCTCAGGCGAGTGATTCTTTTGGCTCATCGTTGGGGATATTTGGCAACATCTGGAGGCATTTTTTTTTTTTTTTTTTAATTTTAAGACAGGAAGGTGGAGAGGGGCAGAGGGAGAGAGAATCTTAAGTAGGCAACACGGTCAGTGTGGAGCCCGATGTGAGGCTTGATCTCACAGCCCTGAGATCATGACCTGAGCTGAAATCAAGAGTCAGATGCTTAACCCACTGAGACCCCAGGAGCCTAGGCCTTTTCGTTTTTTTTTTTTTTAATTTTAAGTCATATATTTTTTATTTATATTAAGAATAGATTGAATAGCCAAATGGACCTGTGTTATTATTGCCCACATAAAAAACTATATGTTATCATTTCTAAGACAAAATTGATCATTTTGGGTAGACATGACATGGCTATATTTGGTTTATAACATAATTACCTGATCTATCACAAGGTATGCCCATGTATCTTGAAACCTATATACGTACAAATAGTACCCGACCATTGATACACTGGCATATATTTTTGTCTTGAGAGGGCATCTGATGCCAACGGGTTATAATCGCTTTCACATTCATGCTGGATTTTGCCAAAGTTATGCCATCCACTCACTTTCAGCTCTTCAAACCTGATGACCTTCAAACATCAGATGAGGTGTTTGTTTCAGTGCAGATTTCTGGTCTTGGTACAAAGCAAATTAGGAGAGACATTTTTGATTGTCGTGACTGGGTGGTTGCTACTGATATCGAAAGCGTGCAGGCCAGGGAGTTGATGAGCCTTTTACAGTGCATGGGATGGCCCCCGAGACCAAGAGCTCGCAGTCCAAGACGTCAACGGTGCAGAGCTAAAGAACCTCTGGCTGGGACTATGCCCCATTTTCCCACCCGGGCTCTCCGCCATCAGATCCCCCCTTCAAGCCACTCTCACCATTGCCTGCCAAGAGAATTCTCAACTGACGAGCAAATCTGTCTGTGTGGCTTCACTTCCCAACTTCTCAGCAAGGTCTGCAAACTCTCTGGGGTCTGGCCCCTGCCTACCCCCTCTTGAGCTCCATCTTCCCATTTCTCTCCCAGCCCTGTTCCAGCGAAACCAGACATCATGCTGATCTCTGAGTAAAGCCAGCTCTCTGTTGCCCTGAGGACTTTGCTCACGTCTCCTATGACCCTGTCCCAGTACCCAGTCCACCGTGCCCACTGCTGGCACTTGGCCATTGTTGACTTGTCCCTTGAGACTCAGCTGGGTATCTCCTCCACCACAGCTTGGATGAATTCTGATGGCGACCCCTCACTCTTCTGCAGTCTTCTTGAGGTGACTCAACCATCCCTGAGACCCAGCGCCCTGCACTGTGCCTGGTGAGTGAATGGGGCCAGGAAGCAGACTTGGCTGCCTTTCACATACATGGAAAGACCATGCCTGACACTTAGGACTTCGGACTTGCCAAGCTATGTTTTGCTCATCAGACTTGATTGCTCCAAGGAGGCCACGGGTAGGTCCTGAGCTCCCTGACCGCTCCCAGTCCCCAACCCCAGATCTCAGACAGAGAAGAGCAAGAAGTGAATGCTGCTTGGCTGTTGCTGCCTCCCTAAGCGCTTGCATTTATTCACAAGCTGAAAGACAAAAGCCCGGCCCCCCAGCATATGCCGGATCAAAAGCGAAGAACAAAAAGGCCTATGAAAGAAAGATGCTGGCAACAGTAGCTACTTTGATGAAGGCAAGTCTTTGAGGGAGCAACTGAGGACTGAGCCCCCAGCAGGGAGGAGAGAAAGAAGTGGCTGCCAGAAGGTTGAATGAAATCATGAAGAGAGGGGTCTTGCTAGCTGCTCAGTGGCGGGTTTCCAGGGAGCATCAGCAATGGGGAGGATCTCATTAATCTCACCTCCTCGCCACCCTGCCCTCAAGCCTCGGCAAGCTGCTCTGTTAGGAGACAGAGGATTCATTCCTACATTCATGGCACTCAGTGCAGGAAATCTGGGAAGGACTGCCACAAACAATGGCTAGCATCGTATAGTAATCAATATGAAACTCTTATTAATAATAAAATGATTTTATAGTTTATAATAATTCAATAATTTAATCCACTATTATATTGAGTCCAGCAAGGCACGGACGCCCAAATCCTGGAGTAGATACTCCTCTCATGAGATCACACTGAGAAAACATCAGCACATGGAGGAAAGCCAAGCAATGCTTTAGGGTTAGCTGGGCTTGGCCTCAAACCTCTGGAGTTCTCTGGTCGGTTGGATGAGACTATGTTTTCTACTTAGCAAGTCAGGCCTAAGCAGCTTCATAACAATGGCTAATCCAATGCCCTGCAAGTCCCTGGAAGGCTGGTGCCAGAGACAGAAAGATGATGAAAAGTGAGCATTTCCCTCTGATTCTGGGGCTGAAGTTGGCCTGGGAAGCAGGCACCAAAACCAGGACCCCACTTCTGGTCTGGCTGCCATCTGGGAGAACAGAGGAGAGGAGACAGGAGATTCTTTAAGGAAGATAAACTTTGAATGTCTAGATGCTACCCACTAGGAGATTTTGCTCAGGGGGCTCTAGGGAGAAAAGGCAGCAGTGGGGAGCCCCTCATCTCACCAGAAATCCAAGCCCACCAGACATTAACATGAGGCTGAGCCAAAGGTCAACAACAGTGTGTAAGTATTTCATTAGGAACCCCAGACATTTTGCCTACCCCTTGTATTCCCTATATTCTCATTTTGGTGAACTTCAATGTCAAAGGAGGAGGACCGGACCCCAGCGTGAGTGGTAAAGACATGAACCCTTGGCTCTGGTGGCATCTGGAGACACACAGAGTCCTTTAGCTCTGACGTAGGAGAAACACCTTACCATCCAGACCTGTACTTTCCAGGACCTTTGTGGAAAAGTCAGCTCTGTTACCTTCCAGTCTCACTTCTTCTGGCTTTGGTTTGCTGAACTCTTCAGAAACTTTAAAGCAAGGTGGGGAAATACTCTTAGAGAGGGTGAGGACCCGGGGAGCCATGCACACAGAGCCATGCACACAGAGCTCTGCAGGGGTCTTAGACGAGAGGGAGGACCATGGTCATGGACAACGCACCCTGTCCAAGTGGCTTCCCATCCCTCACACCTGCAGGAAAGCGGCATCATCAGCTTGGGACACCTTAATCCTCCTCCCTCTGTCCCCTGGGGGGACACAACTTGCTGGGAAGATCAAACCAGCGTGTATCCTCTGAAGGATCCTGATTCTTTTCTTTTCCCTCTGAGCTGTCACTTGCTCTAAAAATGATCATTGATATTCAGCTATTATTCTTCCATAATCATTAATATTCTTAAAAGGCTCTTGGAAACACATTTAAACAAGACTACATGATCAGTTCCTACATTTACTTTCAATTTAAAATAACGGCTTTAGCCAGAGTTTTGATGTGCTGTTTACTTTAATTACTGTTCTGCCCCTATCTGTGTCTTGACACAGTGTCATTTAATATTTTATGAATTTCCTTTAGCCCATTTTTTCCCTGATATGTGTGATTCTAAGGGGCTGTAGATGCTTTTTTTTTTTTTTTTTTTAACTTGCACTTTTAACTTTTCTGAGGCTCGCTGTAAACAAGACGTGGCATGTCTTCAGATCCTCTTCCCCTGGTGATAATGGGAGGGAATAAATAAACCAGCAGACGGCTGCTTTACCAAGGTGGCGCAGGGATGCCGGGGTGTTCAGGCCCTGCTGGGGGCTCACAGTCACAGACCAGCAACTTCAGACCAGGTGGGACCAAGCCCGGAAGTCTCCCAAGTGTAGTCTGGCAGCTCGGGCTCACCTGGGAGCCCCGGCCCAGCACCAGGGACTCAGAATCTGCATTTTAACAAGATCCCGAGGGGATCTGCGCACACACTGAAGTTGGAGAAGCACCGCAGCACAGGAAATCAGTCTGTGGGAGGCAAGAAAGTAGGCCCCCCTCTACCCCTCTTCCCAGGCTTTCCTGCAATAAAATCGGTGCTCCTACGACCCAGTTCTAAACAAATATTTCCACTACTGTTTTCCTTAATTTGCTTCAATGTTTCCCCCATCTTTCTGTCCACCATTCATTCATTTAAAAAATCTTTATTTAGTAGTTTCACGTGCCGGGAGTTACTGAAAGTGACAACAAAGACCAGTGTGCTGCCTGTTGTACAGCAACGTGAGTCGAGAGCTGAGGCCGCACAGGCGGGGAGACAGATGGGGATGCTGGGGAAGTTGTCACTGAAGACGTGATCTCTGAACCAATCCTGGAGGAAGACTAGGAGTCCACCAGGTAGAAGGGAAGGGGGGGTTGGGGCCAAGGATGCTGATTGAAGCCAAGGGGCAATGGCTCAAAGACACAGGGGTGTGAACGCTCGGGTGGAGTTTATGGCTGGCATGGCGTTCTTGTCTGGTCAGCCTTGCTGCGGGTGCCTATCAGGGGCAGTGCTTGGAGTAATCGGGGTGTCTGCAGCATCGGGGCTCTGCAGGGGATGTTTCTCCATCCTCGGAAAGAATGAATTTTCCCATTGGGGCTGTGGTTTGCTGCTGCTGGACAGAGGGGCCCATGCTGGAACTTGGAGTTGGGAGGGATGCAGCAGCTCCTTCCGGCCAGTTACTAGTGGTCACTTTGACGGGTACCCTGGACCTCTCTGTAGACTATAAAATGGGTTGCTGGGAAGGCTGGATGAGACATGGAACTGACGCTCAGTGGGTGTGTCATAACACGACTGCTTCTGAGTTTGGATCTGAAGTCGATGCGTAGGGCCAGGAAGTGAATAACAGCAAAGACAAGGAAAACAGAAGGACACGGGAGCATCGCAGGGACCCGGGAGCAAGGGAGACCCAAGGGCTGACCAACCAGGAAGAAAGAAAGGAAGAGCTTCCCCAGGCCCCGTTTCTAGCCCCCTCTGCCCACTCTTTGTTGGGACTCAGCGACAGAGCAACACTTCTGCTGAGGAGAAGAACCTCCCTGAGGGGCCGGCCAGACCAGGGATGTGCTCTCAGCAACGGAGGCTCGCTGGAGAAGGTGGCTTCGGAGGGAACAGACAGCTGTCAGGCCCCGGAAGACAGGAAACCAGAGGAGAGAAAATCGAAACCCGTAACTCAGATTTAAGGACAGATATTATTTCCTTGGCTCTTTCTGTACGAACAAAAGTAAATTGCCCTTTGGGCAGAACCAAACCAAAGAGCAGACATGAACGCGTTACGAGTGAATAAATCCAGCAAAAAAATTACTTCTCCATTTTGTCCTTTCTCATCTACGGCATTCGTCATGGGTCACAGATGAGGGGGATGATCGTAATTTAACGAAGAAAGTGAAAGGAATCACTCCTGATGATGAAGGTACAAAATAAACACCCTAATAGCTCCAGACCCTGACCTATTACCTTTGGTAGATGTATGGATACGTCCATTAGCTTCCAACCATTCATTAGCCCTTCATGATGTCGATCCCTGATTTAGTTGGAGAATTTGGAGGAAACTGCCTAGCACGGTGCTGACCACACAGTAGATGTTCAATACGTATTATTAATTTCTCTCCACACGTAATTCTCGCCGCTGGCTGTTACCCTGCATTTATGTGAATCTGGTCACAAGAGGGACTGTCTGGAGAAAGCAGATGGTCTGCTTTACTTTCAATCATAATCCTAACAATCATAGCACCATTTATGGGGCAATACAGTACGTGCCAGAAGTCCTACATACATTTTCTCATTTAATCATCTAATCAGTCCTATGAAATAGGAACGACATCGTCTCCATTTTGCAGATAAGCACACTGAGCCTGGGAGAAGTGAAGTAAGCTGACCAGTTTTAAGAAGGTCAAATGTAAATGCTAGAGCTGGGATTGGAGATGGGTTTCCATCTCTTGTCAAGCAACCCAATCGAAGCTCTTTTGAGTGTTTCTATCACCTTCTAAAGCAAGAACTTGAGAGCTGGAAGGACTCTTGGAGAGCATGTGCTGGTTCTCAGGTGAGACGTGATTTTGTTCCCCAGGGGACATCTGACAGTGTCTGAAGGTATTTTTGGTCGTCACAACTAGGTGGGGGGGCTGGCTATGTTATGGGGGTCTAACCCGGAGAGGCCAGTTTTGCCACCCAACACCCCACAGTACCGAGGACAGCCCCCTACAACAATGGAGCAGCCTACCGGAAATGTCAGAAATGTCGAGACTGAGAAACCCCGATCCACACCAACCTCCTGACTGACAGGAAAATTGAGATGGGATCTTCAGTGAGAGTAGGGTCAAAGGTCATGATTACATCACTGCGACAGAGTGCCTGGAAAGCACCAGACTTCTCCATTCTCTACCCTGTGCTCTCCAGGAGCAAGAGCTCCAAGGGCGTGCCCTACCCTGGCTGTCAGACAGCGGGGTATGGAAAGGCATTATCTAATTATCTAAGAAGCCAGCAATTTGTTACATCAGAAAACATTATCCTCTGGAACAGTGCCCTTATTTAGAATTCAGGAAAACAAAATAAGAATCAAGTTTTCTCAAGTAGTAAGAGTCCCACTCTGCTCTGCTTAGCAATTTTCTCACGTGGGTTCGGTGGGATCTGGGAGCTCGCGGAGTGGGGAAGTGCTCGCCAAGGGGGAGAATGAGTGCATCCTCCTGACCCCAGGGCTGCTTTTGAGGTGTGGTGGCCGTCAGCTCATGGGACTGGGGCCCTGGAACGCCAGAGGGAAGCAGGACACCCTCAGGGCAGAGCGCCAGCCACCGGCTTTCAGGGCAGGGCACTGAGGACGCAGTGGGCAGAGCGAAGGCTTAGTGGTGTCTCATGACCCTGTCCCGGTGCGTTGCTACCCAAACAGATCTCACAGTCCTGGGGTCTAGGTGAGGGGCAGTAGGCAGACAGGAAGAATAGGAGCTTCTCAGTCACACGTTCTCTTGCCCTCCTCACCCAGGATCCCAGACAGAGGCAGCAGCTGGAAGCAGGCTTTCCAGAAGCTTCGGGCCAGACCGTGCCTGGTGTGCCCATGCCTACCTCGGCTTGCTCAGTGCCACATGAATGTGACATGGGATTTGCTAATGGAACCCCGTAGTTAATATTCAGGCCTAGTGTCCTGTTTTTCTTTTTTTTCTTTTTCTTCCTAGGCCTGCAACATTGTGGCTCAGTATTTGTTGGGTGGCAATTAATAGCACTTAATCTGGACTTCTTGAGCTTGTTTCCCATTTGTTAAGAAATGTGACCATCCCATTTTTGGCTCCTTCCCTCCTTTTTTCTGTCCCAGAAATGCCCTTTCCTACTTCAGCCTTAGCAGGTCTCAGGAACAGAGGGCCGAAAAGACCAAATAAACAAAACCCCACATAAAAGCAACAACAAAAGCGGCAACCACCTCAGAAAGTGGCTCTCAGCGGCATGCGTGAAGTGGTTACCTCAGAAAAAAAGTTTTTGAAGAAAGAAAAGAAAAGGACTCTCTCACCTCTCCCCCTCATCCCCTAGGCCTGATCTGGTGTCAGACAAGAAGCCCCTCAAAGGCAGAGCGGCGTCTCCTGTCTCTTCTTTCTTCCAGTCAGTGTCTCGTAAACAAAATACGCTCCGTGATGAAGCCGTCATTTGCTGAGTGCCCACTGTCCTTCATGTGCTTGGCTCTAGGTTTCGTCTGACTCTCTTGACACCTCAGCCCTCTCAAATGGCAGGTACGTGTTATCTCCATCATACAAAGGGAAGCATGGCTCGGAAAGACCAAGGAACTCGTTCATGGCCACAGAGCCAGCAAGTGGCAGAACAGAAACTCCACTCCAGCCTGGGATGGCTCCCAGGTGGGGCTCTTCCCAGCGTCCCATGCTCCCTCTGTACGTGGATCCCACGTACAATTGACCAAGGTCAATTGCCTAATCTGTGATCTGCCCACCTGTGTGACTTGCCTGCAGGGCATCAGGTGATCCTCATAATAATGTTAAATGGACCTTATATTGGTGTAGTTATGGGCTTCTCCATAAATCATTTTCTTCTCTTCCTCTGCTTAAACAGCCTTGTGGGATGGGCTGAGGGCCATCCCTGAGATACTCTGGTTTTAGGGAGACAACAGCTGAGACTTTGAGGCACCAAGCAACTCCAGAGTAGTACTGGGGCTGTCGGTCAGGGTGCTGGGCGGCACAGCTGGGACCCCTAGCTGGGCCTTATTATGCCAGCTAATGCTTTGTTCTTGAGGTTTTGTCGCCTGGCTCAGGTGTAGGATGGCATCCTGGTGGTGTCTGTATTTCAGGTGGGGCTGAGAAGGAGAAGCAAGCAACATTCAGGGGCATTTGGGGGTTGCCGGGGGGCTGGCAGGCGACACAGCCGGCACCAACAATTCCTGCCTCTGGTTCCCATGCTGGCAAACACCTACAGTAGAAACGTAGCAAAAAACCCCTGCAAATCAGGTAGCGTGTGTCAGATTTTAAAAACCTCAGGGAGTTGAGGGCCAGCAAATAAAATGTGCTCCATTTTGCCAGAGCTGAGGGGATTGGGCAAGAAGGAACACTTAGAATTTTGACACTGCACTTTGATCAGTTTGACGGGTTTAATATTATAGAAATATTTCCTTGTTTCAGCACGGACGGGGAAATCTAATCATCCATCCAGCTGAACTCTATGTTTGTCAGGACTCACGGGAGGGGAGGGGGCAGAGAAGGAAAGGGAGAAAGAAGAAACAGATTTAAAATCCAACTTAACCTGAGGTAATTTTGCCCATTAGTTCAAATTGTGTGTGTCTGTGTGATTTTTTTCCTCCCTCCCTCCTATTTTATTTAAGTCGTGGCTCTGTTTTCAAGGTATTATTTTTAAAAAGTGGCATCTAATTATGTTTTCTCTCCACATTCATTTTGAGCAGGTTATGAAAGCTACAGTGGGGAGTTCTATGTGATTAATGGGAGAAAATGCAGATGGCACGGAACTGAAGCAGAGATGTAAAATATGGTTTTAAAAATTGGAAAGAAACTAAGTGGTCTATCGCTAGATTCAATGGAGATAGTGTTCACTCTACTCTGGGCACTGCAATCACTTGCAAGTTGTCTGGAGAACAGCCCGTCTGGAGATCCCTGACTGGCCTTCAGCGGTCATCCCATGCTCTGACGTGGGCACGACACAAGACACTCTCCCTTATAAATCTCTCATGTACCTGGCAAGCCCTTTGCTTATATTTGCGATTTATTCCTGTGGACAAAGCATTGCTCTGTGCCAGCATCTGAATCTTGGAAGAAACGACGAATGAGACCCTACTCTGAAGCTTGACTGAGACGCCAAGATGGAGGAGCAGGTAGAGGGGTGCATGGTGCCTTGACGGAGTGGGGAAGTAAGGAAGTGGGTAGGGGGAGGGGACAGAAATGAAAGACCAATTCCTAATTCTTCCTCACCAGGCTCAGACAGATTCTTTTCTTGTTGGGAGCAGAGAAGGTAACTCTTGTTAGATTTACATGAAAATGAGGTCATGGTCCTTGGAAAAAAACCAGACTCATTGTGCAGAAGATATACATTGTTCCATGAGTGTCCCCCATGGTATAACAAGTGACAAGGCTCTTGAAAATATTACCAGACAGTGCTTACTTTGGGGCTATGAGAAGAGGGTAAGTGGTAGACCAGGGAGAAGATTTCACCACCAGGAGCTCATTTCTGCAGGCACTCAATGGAAAACCACCCCCAAACATTATGTAACACAAGCCAACCTCTCTTCTCAACAGCAGGAGGAGGCAATTCAGGTCAAAGACAAGGCGTTTGTTGTTATGCAGAGGGCTCTTCTTTCTTCCCTAGTTTCTGACCTTGCTGTGCCTTTTCCTCATCTCCACTTTTGCCAGCCCTTTGGAGCACAGATCCAAGTTCTAATCCAGATCCCCCAGAAGCTACTCAGCCAACACCTACATGTGCATATGGATGTTAATACATGTTTAAGTTCACAGACGCAGTATTGTTTGTTCACCCATTGGCCCACTAACTTCCATAGGGCAAGTGTGATGAGTCTTCCAGGGGCCTGTAATGCAGCCACATACTGGGCTCCCAGCTTCAGGCTCCTCATCAGAGTGTGTTGAGGGGGACAAGTGATGGTTTCTTACATCTAACCAGAATTTAATAAGGGCATCACGATTCTTCAAAAGCAAAGTCCTGGGAGTCCGAACAGAGGCCATATGAGTGGGGTGAATGGGAATGGTTAGCACCTGGGAGAGTTTAAGACCCAGGTAGGGATAAGGGGATATTTTGGCAATCCGTTGTAGAATCTTGTTGGTAGGGAGGAGAGATCAGATTATCAAACGCCTGAGTACACATCAGAACTACTTGGGGAGCACGTGGAAAAACCCAGACCCTTGGGTCTTCACTCTTGGAGACTCAGATGTCCAGCATCTGGTCCTCAGCGAATTCTAATGCTGCTGCTACCAGGGAACCATGGAGTTCCCATGTGGGTCCCATAGAAGAATTGGAAACCGAGGATATCTGGGTGACTCACGCAAAGCCATAAGGCTAGTGAAGGGGGAGAAAGAGGCTGCCATTCCCTTGCTCTTTCCATTACTCCTAACTGCCCTCAATTAGCATTTCACTCACAGAGAACCTCCGGTCACATGTGGGCTAAGAGGGGAGAATTATTTAGAACACATGTGAAACTCTATTTACACCAAGCCTTAAAATGAACTTCCCATTCTCCAGCTTCGGCTTCCAGAATGCAACCTTAATCTAGTTCATTTGCATAAGCTTTAAAATAAGCCTTTAGAACAAATGTAAATGGATCTTCAAAGAACAATATTATGATGGGTTCAGTGTAAATGACTTAAAAACATATGGACGACATTTCTCGAGGATTTCCCAGCGAGTCGGGCTGTCTGTCTGTATGCAAGGGAGTTTTATTAGCAAGGCAAAACTGGAGGTTGGGAGGAGGGGGCTTTTCACGAAAAGATAATACATCCTAGCCTCTCTAATTTATTTTCATGCCTCGGTGGGCTGGACTGTTAGCATGGAGTGGTCAACATGAAACAGAACCAAATGTCTTCATCAGGCTAAACTTGGATCATAGCAGCAACTCACAGCCAAGGTCATGGAACCCAGGATACAGACGTCAGAACTGGAAGCAATCAGGGGTTTCCCTTCCGTCTTCTCTCACAATAAGGGATGACAAAGCCAAGGATCAGAGAGGGCAAGCGATCCGTCAAGATCACGCAACTAGTATGTGGGGTAAAGCACAGGTATGTCTAATTCCAAACTCACTTTTTTTTTTAATACATCACCCAGCGGCTCCAATATCATCACACAAGCGATTTCTAGAACCGGCGAGGCCCAACGCAGCTGCAGGGAGAGGTTACACAGGCAGAGCTTTATCGATCAATAGCTTTGCCACATCCCTGCCATACTGGTTGCTGGGCAACATGGCTCCTCTCTGAAGAGGCAAGAAGTAGATCCCAAAGATGATGGATCTGCATGAATCAAAACCCAGTGACAAGGTACTTTCGGGTCAAAGACTTGATTTGCTGTGGTTTGGAGTTTCTAGGTCAGCTGCTCAGAGTCTGTCCCCCGCTCAGTTTATTGAAGATGAGGTCCTCGAGAAGGACCTCCTCGGAGGAAAGAGTCAGGATAACCAATTTAAGATCCCTTTAAGAGCCAGGATAGATGGAGATAGGGGCTTGTTTTTTGCTCAATGGTAGTATCTTATCTTAGGGCCAGGCTGACTGTGCAAGGCCCAGCCAAAGTGATTGCTTGGGGAGGGGAGGCAGGCTGGTAATCTTGGGCTCAATTCACACCTGTGGGCCTCAGTTTCCCTTTTCATAAATCAGGGTGGCTGGATCCATTTTTTCATATCCTTCTGTGGACAGGCGTTGGCTGGTAGCATAAGAATCACCCAGACTGGGACACCTGGGTGGCTCAGTTGGTTAAGCGTCTGCCTTCAGCTCAGGTCATGATCCCAGGGTCCTGGGATTGAGTCCCACATCACGCTCCTTGGTCAGCAGGGAGCCTGCTTTTCCCTCTGCCTGCTCTGCCTGTTCTGTCTGCGGCTCTCAGTGCTTCTGCTCTCTCTACGACAAATAAATAAATAAAATCTTAAAAAAAAAAAAAGAAAAGAAAAGAAGAAGAATCACCCAGATTATTTGTTAGCCTAGAGCCTCTCAGGTCCCACTTTCCCTGTTGTGGTTCGGGAAGTTTGTTGTGGTGCCCAGTAACTGTTTCATTCATGCATTTGCAGGTGTTTACTGCACGTGCAGGAGATGTTCTGGGCCCCCTGTTTGGTCCTGGGGATTTAACTGTCAGTGTGCACCACATGCAATGTGCTATACAAGGCAACTGGGGTCCATAACTGTTCAAAGAAGAGTTCCTGCCTGGTGAATGGCAGTGCGGTATCACATACATGGGATTTGGTCCAAATCGGGTTTGAATCGTTGCTTTGCAACTTGCTAGCAGTGTGACCTTATGGATCCGATTCCCCTGACCTCTTTGACTCATCTGTAGTGTGGGGATCTAATCGTGGCATCATCTTCCTAAGAGGGTTGTGATAAGAGATAATTGGGCTGAGTTGCTTAGCACGGTTCCTGAGCAGAGCCAAGGCTCCCCAGGGGCAGGTACCCACGAGGACGCGCAGGGCCCTCAGGAGTATGTGGGGTGTATGCATAGGAGAGGGTGAGACACACGCAGACAGGCACATGTGCCCTCCGTGGGGGAGGTGACATTTGGTGGGGGTCCTAATGATGGGTAGGATTTCGACATGGAGAGGGGCCAAGGGCTAAGGAAGGCAGAAGTTGGGCTGGGAGAAATGGGGGAAGAGGCCAGTTGTGAAGATGAACACGGGAAGCTGGCCTGGCAGGGAGGGTCTTGAGTGCCAGGCTAAGGAGGCTGGCTTTTCCTTAGGGAAGGGACACACTTGGCATGGGTTTCTCTTTTGAAACACACAAACTGACTTCTTGGGGGGTTAGGAGGGCAAAGGTTTTGATAAATATTTGTTGAGTAAGTGACTGAGATGTTGAGCAGGGAGCAGCCTTTCTGGAAAGTTCATCTGGAGATAGGCAGATCAGAGAAGATGGAAGGGAGGCTGGAGGCAGGGAGGCTGGGGTGGGAGGGCTGTTGTAATATTCCAGGGGTAGGTGACAGCCTGCAGAGCTAGAAGGGCAGGGGGAAGGTGACAGAAGTAGCATCACGCCTTGGAGACATACTAGAGGGGAAGGTATGAGAAGAGGCAGAAAATTTAAGTGTCCAGTGTGTGTATCTGGAAGACTTTTGGGCCCAAAGGGGCCATTAAATGTGGCTGAGAGAAAGACTCAGAGCCTTTCTTGACCCCCCCTCAGACAAAGCCAGGTCTCCCTGTCCTATGACCCACAGTACTAGCCACAGTGTTTATAGATGGTAAGGACTCCATAAACCTTACTCTTATTACTATTATCTATGACACTCACGACCATGTCAACAACATTTCCAATATGCTCTTCCTGCATTCTAGCATATAGGCTTTAGGAGGCAGGTACCATGTCTGTCTCATTGCCCGCTGTGACCCCAACACCTAAAATCATGTCTGCCACATAGCAGACATGAAATGAAGGTTGAAAAAATTTCTTATGGGAGGTAACTGATCCTGTTGGAGACCTACTTGGTCGAGGTAGTAGAATCCATCCTCATGGAAATGTACACTGGGCAGCTAAATATTCGGGCTAGAGGGTCCAGTTTCAAGGGGGAGACCCTGGTGACTAGTGGGGACCTCTGTCATCCCTGACATTCACCCTGACTCTGACCATCCCCCTGAGAGGCTCTCAGGGGTCCTCCCCCAACATCACCCTCCCACTTCCCAAGCCCTGTATCCTGGTTCCTCCAGATTCTTTGAATTTGAGCAGCGGTGCTATCCCTGTGATACAGGATGGCCTCTTTTGCCTAGAGAAAAGCACTCTGAAATTGCGGGCCTCCAACTGAAGCTTTGAGGTACACCCTATAGCAATTCAAAAGGAAAAAAAAAAGAGAGAGAGAGAGATAAAGAGAGAGAGAGAAGCCTGAACAATTTCCTAGCTCATTAAAAACAGCATTTGGCTCACTTTTTAACATCTGAAAAAAAAAAAAAAGACAAAGTGGAATTTTACAGTGTGTTCACATGAGCTGAGTCCAGTGAAACATGACCAATGTGAGAAAAGAGAAAAGAAAAGAAAAATAAAACAGGACGAAACAGAACACCCAGACAGCTGATTGCATTATAGCAAATACTTGGTACACCTGCCATGGCCATTCCCGGGGTTCTTTGTTTCTCCCCCCAAATCCCCAAGACCTGTATGAGAACAAGCTTACTGGAGCTCGAGCAGATGAGAAAAAAGGACCCAGGTAGCCTTAGGTGGTCTAAGCAGTGAACTCCCCTGTGATGGGAGGCTGGAGTGAAAGCTGAGCCTGCAGGGGCCCTCTGGATTCTTCTGGCCCCTCATTGCTTGACACAGTGTGGGTCTCCCTGGCTTTGGCACTCACCTCCATGATGCAGAGTTTGCTTGTATATGCAAGTAAAGAACCATCCAAAAGTTCTGGAGGCTAGGCCTGGTGTTGGATGCTGATGGTCTTGGTACCAGCTCCAGCCTCACTCCTGAAAGGGACACCACCAGAGGCCACCAGGACCAGCCAGAGCTCTGTTGGGCTCCTTTGTAGCCACTGATGCTGTCAGCCACCCTGCCATTCCTGTAGGGTTTCCCTCTCCTCTCCTTGTCCTAATTTTCCTTTGCTTTTCCTTGCCCCACTCCAGCCACTCTTTGTCAGGCTTCATTGCAGTTTTGTCTTCTTCTACCCACCCTGTCAATGTTGCTGGTCCCTGAGATTAGGTCCTCAGAACTTCTTTCAAGTTTGCCTACATTCTCTGTTCTCTTGCATTTATTTGGCAATTTTTAAAAAAAGACCCTCATATGTGCCAGGCATGGCACTGTGTATTTGGGGATATGAACATGAATGATGGGTCCTTGCCCTTAATCAGCATGTGGTTTAATGGAGGATCATCTTCATAAAACAGATACAGTGCAGTGTGATATGCCCTACAAGGTGTTACGGAAGTGCCGACAAAGTGCCTCATGCATCGGGACTGACTTTATACAGCAGTGGGGGGCATATGTCAAGACTCCCAAATTCATATCTCTGCCCATGATCTACCTCCCGTCCTGTAAGCTCCACACTGGAGTTTCATATGACTTACCAGATCTCTCCACTGGTGTAACTTCCAGCTACAACAAACTCAAGATTTTTTAAAAATTAAACTCTATCCTCTGTGCATCACCATTACCGGCCAACTAGTAACCCAAGAGGGAACCTCCAAGTGATCTTGGAGCTCTCTCTTTCCCTCACCCAACCACACCCTGAGAACTGCGCCGAAAGTTTCGACCTGTGTCCTTCTACCATGATCAGGTCCTTGTTGTTTCTCACCTGGAGTATTTTGAGCTTTTGCAATCACTTCCCAAGGCATTGTACCCAATCCCCATTGCGCTTAGGAATCACCTGGGGAGCTAATTACAAAGATATTCTCCAGCCCCTCCAGCCTGAGGGGCTGGTTCGCTAGGTCTGGGTGAGGGCCTCAGGTGGCTCCAAGGTGGACAGTTCGCACACACCGCGGAGCAGTGGTGTTTCTCTGCCTTCAGCGCCTGTCCTGCTCTCGTGTGTCCGTGCTGCCACCAGGGTAAATTCTGAAACAGCCATGCTCATGTCCTGGGTCCTTCATGTGTCACTGACTGCCTTTGATTAAATGCCCGGGATCCTTGCAGCATTCTAGAATCTCAAACCTCCCAGCCCATCCAGCTGACGCAGAGCTTGGGGGTGTGACTTCATCCCAGGCTAGCAGACCTCACCTCCCTAATCTGTCCCCACATGCAGGGACTCCTAGCAAGTCCCTTTAGACTTGCTAAGAGACCCATTTGACACTTTAGAGCGTTGTGAGGATTCACTCAAATAATGGCAACAGAGCTCTTGGCTCAGTATCCAGCATCTTTCTAGACCTAGATCCTGAAAGCTTTGTTATCTCATTCCCTTCCCCAGTAGGCATACCGCACCCCAGTTATGCTGGACCATTTACCATTCCTGGATTAAGTTGTGCAGTCTCATTGTCCACAATCTGGATTGCCCTTCTCCAACTGGAAAACTCCTACTCATCCTTCAAAGGCCTATTCACATGTTATCTCTCTGCAAAGCAGGGCTTTCTGCAGTGCTCACTAGGAAGGCTTTGGATATCCTCTATTGTAGTATTAGCACCTTGTATGACCAAGAGGTGCATCTCCCTCAAGCTCCTTGAAACTAGAGCCTGTGTTATTGATTTTGGAATCTCCACACCTGGCAAAGTATCTGGCATGGGATAGGTGCCTATTAAACATCAAGGGAAGGAATGAGTAGGGGTGAGAGAATGGATATGTGCAGAGAGTAGAGAAAGGACCCCTGAACCCTGTTCTATGTGCTGCTGAGCTGTTCTTTACAGAAGGTTCCCAAATGGCCCTTGCTTCTTAGATCCCCGTGGTCAGCTGGAAGCCTACACCAGAGCGAGGTGTTGCCCTCCTGCCCTGTCCCTCTGGCCACAGATGCGGCTTTCCCAGACGACTTTCTGCCCTCCTCTATCTCAGTCTCCAACAGAACCGTGCCGAGCACTGTGGCCCCCGTGAAGGGCTCCTCCATTAACAACTACTTCCCCTGTCATTGACTGATCTGCTCCTCGAGTCTGATGAGGTTGAGCTTTTAAGGCAAAAACAGCAAGTCATTGCAACGCCGAACTCTTTTATGCCACTCCAGGCCTCATGACTCCAGGGAGGTCCCCGGGATCCTCTCTTCCTAGGGTGAGATGTTGCCTCGGTACTTTCTGGACTTTTGGGCATGCGGACAAACTCAGGGTCTCAAGGCCTACTTCCCCTCACTTCCTTTTCCGATAAGCTGCCCCAGCGTCCGGGCAGAAGACAGTGTTAGCCCCAAGAAGCTGCAAAAGCAATAAAGGAACTAACTGTTTTCTAGGTCACTGCCTGATCAAGTCCCCACTTAAACAATAATCTTGCCATTGCATCTGCAAAACCCCAGACTCAGGCCCCCAAAGGTTATTTCATCAATAATTCTTGAGCTTGCCTACGGGCAGAATTATTCCCAGCAGGCGATTCAGGCCATCTCTAAACGGGCCCCGTGGAGGGGAGGCCCTGAGTACTTAGGCAGGGGCCATTAATATTGCTGAAGGGAGAGGGTACGGCAGGAAGGGCAGGCAGTGCCACTGGGAGGGAAGTGGGAGATTCTTCCAGAAGGGGGTTGGGGTGGGGGAAGCTGCGGCGGTTTGGCCCTTGGTTGGGCACCTGCCATTGGACAAGGGAAGCTACTGTCCATGTTAAGAAATGTGAGTTCAGCCGGGGGCAGGTGCGCCAGCCGACGTCACGGACAACTAAGGCACAGAACCCAGCTCTTCTTGGGGTCTCTGTGGAGTCTGCAGCCTCGGGTCGCTCATCCCCCGCTCCTCTACTGCTGAAATGGGTTGCTTTGATTTACTCAGTGTATTTACCAAGCAATTTGCAAGAGCAAGTAATTACTCCTCAGTTCATTGAATCATAGGTGGGAGAGCCGCTTAGGTCATCTTATTTGACCTCCATCTAGCCTTCCTGGGCCTCCTTGGACTTGTGCTGCTATTAGCATTTAATCTCCTCTGCCTCCAGTCCCCAGGCTTCGTGCAGCGCGGCCACCTCCCTTGGAGAGCCCGGGGCCTATGCCCAGTTGCTTCCCTAAGCTCTGAACTTTCTACTGTTGTGCTTTCTATCTCCTGCGCCACGCCGAGGGCCACTACATCTCGTTCTCCCGGCTTTGGAGCCCGTGATTAATTCCCTTACTTCATTTATACTGTTTTCATGGAGGTATTTATAGACCATGATTGTGTTCCCTCAGAGCCAGATCCTTTCTCAACTATATAAATTTGGCTCTCTTGCTCTCTCCTGATACGACTTATCTGCTAATCCCTAGAACATTTGTTGGTATTTATGCTTGGCTGAGACTTCCTACACCTTTGCTAAACGGCATCCACTGCTAGCCTTGTGCAAGTAGCCCATTCTTCGATACATGATGGGAACAGCTCAGCCCCCAGCCCCCCACGGTCCCCCACCCAGCCCTGCCAGTTTTCTCTGGGGGCACCAGGGGCTGAAACCCAGGAAGATGGTACAAGGGAAGAGGAGGGAGAACAGATGGCTCATAATTCTATTAAAAGAGCATCTCCAAAGGAAATAAGATCATTTTTCACGTGACTTCTTCAACAAAGTACTGTTTTAATCCCCCCCCCACCAAAAAGTCTTTCCTTAAAAAAGAAAAAAAAAAACAATTATTTCCCCAAGAAGGAAATAAAAGAGATCTCCCAAAAAGTCTTTATAGGGGAAGGGAGACAAATTAAGCAGAGGCTGGGTTGGGGGGAAGGGGAGAAAGAGAGGTGGATATCATTGTGATCATTTCCATAACTCCACCCTTAATGTGCTCGGGCTGGCTGCTGAGGCTGGGAAGGAGTCTAGAATGATAGTCATCAGCTATCTGGACCATATGAGACCCTCATGTCTCATATGAGTCCACCCTCATTTTCTACATGAGAAAACTGAGTCAGGGCTACTTAGCAGAGTGTGAGAGCATTTCGGTGTCATGCGTCTTGGGTCCTAATACCTACTCATGTGTTTATGAGCTATCCGAGGTCCTTGGTTAAACTTCCCAACTTTGCTGGGCCTCAGTTTCTCATCTGTAAAATGAGGGTTGTACTATCCACCATGGGGCTTACCGTGGAGATTGAAAGTAATGAGTGTAATCAATCGGTCCTTGGTGCACAGTAGGCTTGGAATAAAGGCTTATTGGTACTAAGGCACAGAGTAGTGGAATGACCTGCTCAAGGTTCCCTTGGTAACCCTGGGGCCAGAACTTGGGTGTTTACTATCCAGCTCAACACTTCCACTATGGCGCGACCTTCTCAGGATCTTCCCCATTGAACACAGTCCTATGCCTTGGAGGGGCCGTGAAAATGCTATTATGACACACGGGCTGTATCAGTGCTTGATGCTCAAATGCATAAGTGCCCAAAGTCCGCACTGAGCATCAAGGGAGGTTAGCTGGGCAGAGGCCCTCCTATCCTACCATCTTCGGAAACAAGGGCCCAGATCAGAGAGATTTGGCTGAAAGAGATTTAGGAATGTGGTATGAACTTGCCAGTGAATGTAAACAGCTAGGCCTTTGAGAGGGCTCCTGGGCTGGACCAGAGTCATCAGTCCAAGCCAGAATGGAAGAAGTTCCAGGGAACATTTTTCAGGGAAAAAACCAACCTATATTGGCAAACACTCTGCTAGGTGTTTGATTGATTCTTTAAGGATTTATTCATTTATCTTGAAAGAGAGAGGGAAAGAGAGCGTGTACATGTGAGCAAGTGTGACTGAGGGGAGGGGCAGAGGGAGAGAGAGAATCCCAAGCTGACTGCTTGCTGAGCCCAGAACCTGACATGGGGCTTGATCTCATGACCCACGAGACCAGGACCTGAGCCTTAATCAAACTGGATGCTTAATCAGATGAGCCACCCAGGTGCCCTTCTGCTGGGTAATTTACAAACACGGCCTTATTTGACCTCCCTCTCCCCCTATCAGGAAGTAGGTATAATGTTTTTCACTTTCTAGATAAGGAAGAGGAGGCTCAGAAATATCACATGAATTGGATAAGGAAACAAGTGGTGGTGCAAGAATTAGAACCCAGGTCCTTGGAGAGTGAGGCTTATCTCTTTCCATTTTCCTGAGTGTTCTAATCAAATATTCAATGGCTATCACTCTAGAGACAACTCTCATTTACATGGTGCCTATCTCTAAGGAGCTAAAAGCATTTATAGATTTTTATAAATCCAATTAAGTTTGTTATCTTAAAATGATCTTGTCTGGTTTCTCAACATGTAGGTGTATACATGTGATTTGGGCGGGGAAATCAGTTTGGATCATTTAGACAAAACATATTTTATCTTCTGTCTCTGCTGTAGACTTTATCAAAATATTGGTGACCTTCCCCTTCATGTGGACAGTGTAGACGAGCTGCCTGAATGCATTCCGTGGGCCCCCGGGACTCAGACTGGATGACCCTTCTACTCAGCTCATTCAATCCACTCCCTGAATAATCCACCATCTTATTCTGAAAGGTCTTCAAGGACAACCACCTCAGTAAACCTCCTCCTTGTCTAACAGGATTTCACAGTCAGAAAGTTCTTATACATAATCAGAATGTCTATTGCTTTGAGCGAACCACTTTTCCTTCTGTTCTATTCTTGCTGGCGATGGAGAACAGCTGGGAAGTTTTCAATATCTCTGTTATGAACTTGAAAGCTGTTTTAAAAACACTCTTTGAGTCTCTCTTTCGCTGGCTAAATAAACTTGATTCGTTTAGTATTTGTCACAGAGAGAGACCGTTTTCTACACAACCAGCCCTTTGATAAGAGAGTTACAATCATTTTGGACTGTGAGATCTTGGGGGGGGGGGCAGGAGGGACCATGGGTTAAAAAGCTGTGCACAGTAATTATTACAATACCCACTGCAAGTGAATTCTCAACGAACGTTTTCATTGAGTGAAAAAGGGAAAAGAAAGAGCGAGAACTTAGTGCTGAATCCCAGTGTTTGTCTGAATATAATAAAAAAGCCAGAGAGGAAATAACTTGAAAGAGTAAAGTGAAAGAGGATGAATAGAAAAAGAAGAGACAAAAGTCCATACTTGTCAATTAGCATTTATCTGTAAACCCATGTGGGTGAGTGCTATAGTCAGAATGGGAGTCTGAGAGCAAGAAAGAACTCGTTTCAAATCCCAGCTCTGCCTAGACGGTGATGTGACCTTGCAAACATTACTTTATATCTTTGTGGTTCTGTTTCTTCTTTTGCAAAAAAGGAAAAAAAAAAAAGAGAGAAATCACTGGGTTGGGAAGATGGAAATGGATGCTGTATTTAAACATTTCCTAGGCTCATGGTAGGTATTCAAGACATTGTAGCCCTTATTAATTCTCTGAATCCAAGTATCTGGCTAAGGTCATAGCCATGGAACTAGTGACGGTCTTTAGGAGCCTCCTGGCTTTAGGATTCCGTAGATTCCTCTCCTAAGAGCTGAAATGATTACAAATTGTCAGGATTAGTTAGGCACTTGTGAGTTTAAGAGATCCTAGGCGCTAACTGGTTGGTGAGTTAATTATGTAGCTGTAGAATTAACATGATCATTACTGTGCTAATAATAATGATTGCATAATAGCATTATCCTTACAGAAGAATAAACCCACCGGGTGTTGTACCTGGAAATGGACAGGAACTGTAGAACACCGAACCCTTTCAAGTTTAGGTACAAATTACAAGCATCCATTGTGTAAAGCATCATCATTGTTCTAATGATTAATATTTCCCCTGCCCCCCCCCAAAGGTTCACATGTCAAAGGAATGCAAATTCCATTTCTTCTGACAAAGAAATCGAAAGCCATGGATTCTCCTGGCTCTACCCATGGAGAACTCTTTCAAAGGGGAGATTATGAAAAAGTGCAATTGGTTCTACATGTTTCCTTGTGGGTTTTAGGAGGAAATGGGGCTGGAAAGGTTTTGTTGGAGGCGGTGAGGAGATCTTGGTCTAGATAAACCCCCTTCTTTCTCTAAAACATGCATCCTTTGTTGAGGAAAGTAGCAATGAACTGCAGTATATCTAGCTTTCTGGGCTCTTCCCGAGTCTCTTGTGATGATATTAAATTCTATGTTAGCAGAAAAGCCTTGACGTTTCCATGTGGCCAGGGGGTATGAAGGCTGTAGCCGAGATGTAAACTCTCCACCAAAGGTTCTGCCTTCTTCCAGTCAATATGGACATGAGGGCTTAGGGACATGACATCAGTGGACCCAAGGAACAGTGTACATCCAGTAAACCTGCTCTATAAAAGAAAGAAGAAAACAGGCAAAAAAGTTCCTGGAGGTATAACGTGTTGGTAAACGTTTGCTTGCCTACTGTCTCTACCAGAGAAGGCCTCTCAAATTAAAGTGACCCAGCATCAGAGAACAAAGCACCACTTGCTGCCTCAGAGCGTTTGTGCCTTCTCTGGCCCTCAGCGAGCTAGACGTTCCAGAACCAGACAGGAAGGTCTTTCAGTTATCCCAGGGAGCCAAAACCTCCATCCTGAACCATGGGGACATTGGGTCCCCTTCCTGGCTATCCACACTTGAAAAAGGATGGTGTTAGCTTGCATTTTGTGTGTGTGTGTGTGTGTGTGTGTGTGTGTGTGTGTGTGGTTGGGGGGGAGTGGGGAGGAAGATATCTGAAAAAAAGGGCAATTTTACTGTATGATCATTATAAAAATAAAAGTAATTAAAAGACAACTGTGGGACATAAGTCTTCTCCCCATCTCCCCAGATGGAATGTCTACACTCATTTCATTTACTCAGTAATTTATTCAACTCGATATTCTAGTTTCTTGGACAGCACCGACCCAGTTCAGATTATATGAAGACCTACCGAGGAGGTACAAACTAGGAGCATAGCCTGATAAAGCAGAGGGTTGAGAACCTGGGCCCTGGATCTGAGCTTCTGCCTCTCCTCCCAGTTCCCTGTATGAGGCTGGGCAAATCCCTCCACCACCTGTCTCTTGGTCATCAAATGGGAATCGTCACATCTGTTCCTCTCATGAGGCTCTATGCGCTTTCATTACATGCTCGGAAATGATTAGATAGCAGGGTCCACAGATAGTATTAGTCTTAACTATAATGGTCTTAATAAATATTTATGCCGCCCCATAAGGGAGTACGCAGTGTTGGAGGATTTGCTTGTATTCTTTTTAAGGCTGGGACTGAGAAATGAGGTAAGAGTCTACCTTGTCACTATTTATCTTTCTTAGTTAACAATGTAAGATATATGAAGGCTGCTAAACAATTTGGTGGCAGAACATCATAAATGAAGTCTGTTTTCCCTGGAAACTGCATAACCATTTGAATTAATTTAATTTGAAATATCAAATTAAATTAAACTGTAGAATAATCCCCAAGGGAAAGCATATTTCATTTGCAATGTCTTTTGATAGAGTATTCCCTGCCAAAAGTTTTGCTTTGCATCTGGCTACAGATCTAAATTTATTGCATTAGCTTTGAGAAGACTTTTAATAGAAAGCAAAGATTAAAAGAAAACTTGATGGGAAATAAAGATGTTCAGTGCTGAAACCAGCATCCCTGGGACCTACCTCTCTAACTTTACGCTGTCTGTTCACCTGTCTCTAGTCTTCAACTCAGACCACGTAGTCGGGCTGGCTATTTACTTGGAGAGCCTTCTTTTGATAGTGCCCATACGCATGCACAGAACATTTCAGAAGGGAGGGGCGACGTCTACTCGGTTTATGAGCTATCTAGTAGATAATGTCTTTACCAGATCCCGATGAAGGGGATCAACATCCTTTGAGAAGCAGAGCATGGGGATCAGAAATAAATGAAAAAATCCCCTTAGAAAGTCCTGGTGAGTCTGAGCATTTCGTGGTGTCAGGTGACTGTGTTATGTTCTTCCTGAATTATCTCCCCCTTTTCAGTAGCCTCCCCTCTCAATGCAGTTCTCTGTTAAAGGCTTTGGGTCTACAGGTTGGTAGGAGAGAGCTGATGGCAAATCCAACAGTTTCCTAAAATACAGGTCACCTCAAATCACCACTTAGGAAATGACTGGTCTCTTTTTCCATGGCAAGACATTGAAGAAAATTGCACTGAGCAGCTGCCTAGAAGTTGATGCAGTGGGAATAATCTGTATCTTCTTCCGAGTGAGCAAATGCACAGCGGGAGAGGCAGATGCGAAGGAATCGTGTTTGCTTGAAACAAACAAGCCTGGCCCTTTAAGGAAGGTTTGTGCCAAGTTTAAATTGGACCCGGAGAACACAGATAAGAGTATCTTAATCAAATAAAAAAAGAAAAAAAAAAGCATTAAGCTTTAATCTCCAGCACTTTAGTACACTCCTAGTTTGTTTTAAATCTTGATTGGAAGAATTAGCTTGACAAGAAAATTAGTAGTAAGTCAATAAGCCTGTGGCCCAAAGATAGGACCTTAAGTAACCAGAGGGAAAAGATTTTCTCCTAGCACCAGGCCCTGACCGGGCCCTCTTACAGCCACAACCATGGGCCTCAGGCAGTCCCTCTTGGTCCCTGGCGATTGGATGGGTGGGGAAGTTCATTATGATTTTAGCCATGAAGCCCCGAAGTGCAGGTAATCATATTTAAAAAGATAAGGAACACGACAAGAAAAGAACCCAGCTTCATGAAGAAATTCTAATTTTCAGCAGTCATGGGTAGAAAAATCAATACTGTTCTCTGATGCAAAATGAGAACTCGGCTTGATAAAACCACCTCCTCTCCCCACTCCCTTTAAAAGAGAAACACACCAGAAAGTTGGGGCGGGAGAGGGTACCAAACAAGACAAAAAACAGCTAAGGAGAAGAAAACGGTCTGCACTGGAAAAGGTCTGCATACTGACGCCTCTTCCGCTGGCCCTCCTCCCACCCTGCCCCCAACTCACACCCCCACCCTCTTTGGTCCTGAGCATCCCCCTGGCAGGCCCTAATCCCAGCTCGCCCTGTCAAAATGTCTCTCCTGACAGCTTCAAGTAACTCTTCTCCACACCACTTATTTGCAATTTTTCCCACTCCCTCACTCCTACCCTGCATGTGTCCTTGCCATCTGCCATTCGCAGAGAGACAGACAGACAGATGGATGGACAGACAGGCAGAAAGAGAGAGAAATAGCACTACGCACCCACCTTAATGACCCCACCACCCAATCTGGGAGACTCGCTGGGGGATATTAAATCGCATTCAGTTGTTATCTTGATATATATATGATATATATATATCAAGTTTTGTTTATGGACTAGCAATGGAATTGGGGCTCTTTTATACTCTATCATAAATTTAGGGTAGCAGTTTTAGACATCTGGAGATTTCTGTTTTAATCACCGATTATGTCTTCGGCCAATAAAGCTCATATTGTTAACATTAATATATACATATTTATAGCTTGATGGAGCTAGACATAATTAAGTAGAAATGTTCACAATAACAATGATGGTAATCATTCAAAATAAGATTCCCTTGATGTTCTAGCAGCCTACGCCATCCCCAGCTCCGCTATGTAAACTGTGTGCTGCTGAGATGTTATTCTGCCCGTCCCATCCTTAAACGCAAACCCTCCGGAATGGTCTGTTAAATGGCGTACATGGTCAACAGAGTGACAGCGGATGTCTGAACTTCTTTGTATTGACTGTCAACTGAGTTCTAAAAACTCCAGTTTTGGAGGAGCTCACGAGGAGGAAGGGGCTTCCCAGGAAATTATGGCAGACCCCCAGGAAGCGGTACCCTGTGGACGAGCAGGTCAACAGCTGACCAAGACCAAGCCAGAAGTAGCATGGGTCCAGGCCCACGGAATGCCACTGGCACGATCTCACTTCCCTGGAAGAGAGTGGAACCATCTGTCGCCTTGGCTTCAGCAGTTAAATGCAACAGTCTCCCCAAGGAGGAGGAGGCTGTGGCTCTGTAAGTAGCAGGGGAGAAGAAATAAAAATAAAATCTCTCCTCTGGGTCAGTCTGACATCTGCCTTCCGTACCACCTCCAGTCCCTATAAGCCTGTGTAGCTTTCCCGCTCCTTGGAGCCGTGCACACTCTGAATTCCGTTTGGAGTATATCCACAAGTGTCTGCCAGATTCACTGGTGGCATCCTGTGTTTTCTTTCCCCAATTAGATTCCGAGCTTCTCAAGGTCTGTGCTACCCCTCCTTTGACTTCTACCCTCCCTGAGCAGTTCTGGGCAGGTGCTCGCTGAAAGAAGGGATACATCTCCCAGAGCCTTCTGGCAGGGAAAGTAGGTTGTACTGTGGATGAGCTGAGTTGGGACTAAAGTCTGTTTCTTGAGGGTGGTCACCGATACTCAAGGCACTGGATACTGTGAGTGTCTGGCCAGACGCAGCTACGGAGACTCAAGGGGCTGTCTCCCCCCAAAAACCACGCAGCTCCAATTCTCACATTTTTATATGCCATGTTACACACATCATTTCTGAAACTCTCCGAAGCCCATGCATTTCTGAGCATTGGCAATCAAGCATAAAGTTCTGGGGCAAGCTGTGAAATCTCTGAAATGAAAATCAATTCCATCTCCAGTTCACGGAGACTAATGTGGCATTTACAACATAAACAATCACTTCTGTTAGGGAGGAAAATTAAAAGCTGTGCTACATAAAGGCACAATGTTTAAAGTTCTGGTGGAAATGAGCACTTGGCTTTGAGATGATTACAAAGGAATTGGAAAAGGAAAAAAAAAAAGAGAGAAAGAGAAAGAAAAGGAAAACAAAGGAAAGAAAAGGACAGCGCCAAGAATTCCGAAGTGTACAGGCTTCGTAATACAAATTTTTTATGGCCGAAGCCACTGGGCCTCGGCTTAGACCTCTAGGGGAAGAAAGAAATCCTAATCTCTGAAGACCCGGTTTCCTTATCTAATAAACTGGGAAGTTCGACCATGTGATCTCTGAAAGAGATTGGCTCTAAAATTTTATCCCTCTCTCATTCTGCATCGGACTACAAACAACCATGCGGTTGGCCTCATTTGCATTGGGGGTAGAGAAAGATATAAGCTGTTGCCAATCAGGAGGTGCTCATTTGCATGATGGCTGTGATTCACTAATTAGCCAGAAAGACTTCAGTACAGCCTTGCAGGAAGGCACCAGGGTTCCCGCTGTGATATTATTTAACTGGGCTCCTGGTTTTGGCTATTAAGACTCTCAAAGTACTAGCCAGTAACTAACTGACTTCTCTATAAAGATGCCCGGGCAATTAAGAGCATTAGCATAAAGGAATCTTTCTCAATTAGCTATTTTTAGAGTGGGCTGGAAATGCTGTCTTGCGGTTTTCTCAAGATTTTTATCACAGTACTATGCTTGTTGTATTACCAACATCACATTCATATTTTCATTCTATTTTTGTTCCGCATCAAAAAATTTGTAGTAATACTATTTTCAAGGGTAGTAAACCCCTCACTCTTCACACCACCTCAAGAGAAGTCAGCTACATGTCTGATAAAGACAGCCTTTGTTGATTCTAATGCAAACGGGACAACCCAGGCTATGGCTTGTATATATATGTCAGCCAATCATCCCATCAGACAGCTTGATTTGCCTTGATCAGAGAAGCAATTTGTTACACATGCCTTCCCCCCCAACCCCCAAAGTGCTAATCACCTTTTTGAGGTAGAAGATAGATGGGAAACACTGCACAAATTACTTGCCATCGCCCCAAAATGCTAATCACTTACAAACATCTAAATTATGACTTGAGACCTTGCATGATAAGGTAAGAAAACAGTGTCTCTGCATACAGAACTATTATTTACCAGTGTCAAAAATAACTATCACATTTGCATAACTGTGGGGCTAGATGACAATTTCTCCCTAAAACTGCTTCTGTGGCAAAAAAGCTTTGACTGATATGAAGTGTGGCATGTTGTTATTTTTTTAACCCTTACAAGATGGAGTGGAACCCTTTAGAGTGAGGTGTTTGAGCACCGGTTTGGAACACAGGAGCTACCCAAGAAAAGTGCTTCTTTGATTATATTTACTTTGGGTGCAGTGGGTGCCATCTTGTGTATACCAGTGGTCTCCAAAGTGGGTTGTGGGCACCCGAGGAAGTCACTGGACTCTTCTGGGTACAGGAAGAAAGTATTTTCTCTCTAAATTCCTTATTGCCTATTTTGCAGAAATGGTTTTTTTTAATGCCTATTATACTAGGGCTGGAATACATGGATATAATTTACACAGAAATGCATATATTCTGGGTGACTGCTAAAACTTTTTGTTGATGGAGGTTAGTGATAAAAGAAAAATCTTTAGCAATCATTAGCAAACAACACATATTGTGTTGGCCAAGAGGATGACCCGCTGTTAAAGAGAATTTTCTAGAAGGAAGAGCTCATTAGCTGTATCTACAAAAATACTGCCAAAGATGATACTTCTGAGACCATAAAGAAGCCAGACTATAAGCATTGGACAGAAACATATCTAACGTTTCATACATCCTTCTATTCAGACAATAAAGAAAGATGCTTTTCTGAAAAACTAATTATCCATAGAGTCTCTCCAAGTGAAGACTGATAGGTTCCATTCTCTTTGGGGGTAGGGCAATACACCCAGAATAAGATAGGATGAGGTGTTTTCAGAGAAGAATGGCCAAGGTGGACAAGTACTGGGAAATGATACCAGGTAAGAAAGCCCAAACATGGGTCTAAAGTCCATAGGCAGCCCACGCCCACCCCCAGACTCCCTGTGTAGACAGAAAGACTTCGGAGATTTCCCATGCCGCTGGTTTTTGTCTCGTACAGTTGCCCTTATCCCCGTTAGCCTTTCTCTCTTGCTCCCCATTCACTGAATCACACATGTTTACTGGGTGTTTAAGATGTGCCAGACATGGTCCTGACAACCCTGAGATTGTCTTTTCCTCCCTACTCTCTCTGTCGGAGGGTCACCCGTAGGTCTCCATGCTGGAATTTTGGGAGGCTGCCAACGCGTGTCTCCTCTTTATTGTTCACTGCTCCCCTACTGTGAAGTCTGGATCATCAAATCGGGTTCAGGCCGAGCTGGAACAGCAGGAGGAGGAGGAGGTGAGCCTCCTCGCAGAGAGGAGGAGAGCTTTCTCTGCCCGGCCTACCTGCACTGTCCTCACTTCTTCCTGGGAGCCAGCTCCTTCAGAGTGTTGTACTGTAGGGCGTTCTTACGGTTTGCCTTCCTACGGACCATCAGCAACTGTCTCATTCATTTGCAAGACCCTCCTTCTCGTTTGGTCTTGAGCTGGATGCCGGAGTGATCCAAAGAATCACCTGTGACTCCGTGCTCTTGTTTGTGCACAAGGAGCATGGACACGTGCTCCAGGTCTAGTCAGAATCTGCTAGGAATGGGGAGGCCATTGTGAAATACTAGAAAAAGTCTAGGACTTGAGGGGACACATGGGTGGCTCGGTCGGTGAAGCGGCTGCCTTCAGCTCAGGTCATGATCCTAGGGTCCAGGAATCGAGTCCCATTCCCAATCCCTGCTCAGTGGGGAGTCTGCTTCTCCCTCTCCTTCTGCCTTTCCCCCAGTCGTGCTCTCTCGCTATCTCTAAGCAAACAAACAAACAAGTGAATAAATAAAATCATTTAAAAAAAAGTCTAGGACTTGAAGCCAGGCTCAATGATTCTGGTCTTAGCTCCATCACTTACTAGTGCTAATGGCCTTGGGCGAATTACCTCAGTGTCTCAGTGTCCTTATCAATAGAATAGGAATGATAACACCTATCGACAGGATTGTCTTGAGATTTCAGTGAAACAGTGGGCGTGGACATGCCTTCTAAGCTGGAAAGTGCTAAACACACTTCAGGAATGACTGTTAAAGGAGGCTGATCCTTCCGGTTGGGGGAGGTGGGCAAGGAAAGCTCTTTTTTCTTGTCCATTTGCCCCCTCTAGGACCGATACTGTTCCCTACAGTTGGAAGTAAGAAGCTGAAGGCCTCTTCCTCTACCCATTCTTTGATGCTGGAACACGGAGACACAGGGTTGGGCATGGAAAGCGCCCACATCCTCCAACCCACCTCTTCTTCTGCAGCCTGGGCTAGGGTTTGGAACGCCTGTCCTGACCGGTTGGAAAAGGAATGGAAGCTCTGGGCAGCGAGGGAGCTGACAGGAGCTTGGGGCCATGCAGGACCCAAAGGAAGAGGGATGGTAATCAGACTGTCAGGCCCCCGAGCGCTTCCCAGGCCAAGGCTATTGGCAGACCTTCCGGGAGGATCACACTGGAGGGGGCAATGGAAGATCATCCTTAGGATTTTCTGACTCACGGAGGCCGGAGGTATACGGTGACTTGCCAGCAGATCACCAGCAGAGGGCAGTGTTTAAACCCCATTTCTCTGCCGCCCCCTGGGAGCAAGACAACCCCATCCCATCCCGTTCCTTTGTCCTTCAGTGGGAAGTTAGCAGTAGACACTCAGTGTAAATGCCCTGAGGTGTCAAGATTAGTAAATAGAAAGAGGGTTAGCAAGTAAATGTAAGCCTAACTCACAGAGCAGATTATTTGGTTATATTGGGACATAGCTGCTCTTAATGTGGACTAATCCTGTAGAAATGTAATTACCGTGTAGTTTCTGTATATCACCAGATCTCATGAGGTAGACCAGTGGGCTCCGCACTAAGCCCCTGGGGGCTGGAGCAGATTTATCATCTGCACTATTTCTTTTTGGTTTTATCTTCATTACTATAAAATCTCTTGGGGGGCCTCCCCAGGAGGTAGCTCCTTGCTTTCAATCTCATTTTCTGATCTGCAGTTCTGAATTTCCCATAATTGAATTTCATCTGGGTCTCCTAGGGGTTCATCTTGGCTTGCTCACCTTTCGTTTTGTGGTTCCCCTGGTGAGCGCTACGTCCCCCAGCAGGACTCCTGGGCTGGGGAACGGAGTTGCGCGAGCCTGCCGAAGCAGATGAGCAACATTCGTTAGAAACAGCGTCCTCGGAGACAAAAGTTACCAGCTGTCTTTTATTGTCCATTCTCCCACTCTTCTTTAGCTACTGGCAAAGAGCACTCTGAACATGAGAAAATATGGCTTCCCAAAAGAAGCTGCACATTTCCCAGCCTCCCTTGCAGCTATGTGATCAAGTCCTGGCCCACGGGGTGTGAGCAGAAGGGACATGCACAAGTTCTGGACTAGGGCCCTGAGAGAAAGAGACAGATGCTGCCTGTCTGTGTGTCCTCTTTCCTTTGACTAAAGTCTGGGCATGACAGCGGGAGCTAGAGCAATCCCTGTGGACCAGAGCTGGGAGTCACGCTCCATGGCCCACTTGCTGACTGTTCAAGTAATGAACTCTTACTTCGGTTTGAAAGGTTAAGCTGGGCCTTTGTCACATGGCCATGACTAGAGACCTTTGCTATGGCGATCGTCAGTGGAGGGCCCCAGGGGTGGAGTCTCCTGTCATGTTCTCCTTCATCCAACTGCTCAGCAGGCCCTGTTGGTCAAAAGTCAAGTAGAAGCAGGGACAACATGCCATTGAGGTTGGGGGTCATCTTGCAACAGGTCCTTCCAACCCGCGCTTGGCCTGAATTTCTGCTCTGTTTCTTTGTTCCTTTGGTTGCGAGGGGGGCGGGCGCTGGACATAGGCTCTCAGAGGCTGCTCCTACTCAGGGCTCTTGGGATTCAGGTTTACAAGTGCGACAGGAGCAAGAGCCCAGGAGGATTGACCCCACTTCCACACACATTCCTCTCCACGGGCGGCAGAGAGGAGAGGGGGCCGGGCTGGGTCAAGAGCTCACTCTGGCTCGGCCATTCACCAGCTGTGTCAGCTCGCACAGCTCCCCCTACTCCTGCGCTAAGGGAGCGATTCAGGCCGGATGATTTCTGGAACTCCTGCCAACTTCAGCCTGCCATAAAGTGACAATTCCACGACCTGCCTTGTGGCTGCACTGTCATCTCCAATACATGCAGAGAATGACCTCAGGAATGTCCACGCCCACGCCAGGGTCTTGGCAGCTCCTCTCCCTTCTCTTCTTTTGCTCGGCATTGGACAGAGCCTGGTGCAGGGGAGGTAGGGGAGGGCAGGACTGGGGAGGGGGCGAGAAGCATCATCGAGGTGACAGATGATGGGGTCCTTCTCTTGAGGAGTCTAGTCTCTTTAGAGACACACGGCACACACATGGTGTGTGAGAATAGCCTTGGGAATTACCCCACAAGTGTGTCCCTATTGAAGGACTGAAGCCCAGGTAGGGTCTGGCAGAAGGTGAGCATGCCATGCTCTCCCTCATTCCTGCTGTCTGACCTTGAATGCCATCAAGCGTTTGAGCTTCAGTCTCCACACTTGCAAAATCGGGGTAACAGAAACACCCCCTCATGTGCGCAAAGGTGGAGAAGGAACATGGTGACAGGCACAGCATGTAGTACGTGTGAGTGGCTTCTAGGGCTCCCCAGCTTTTCTATCCGATTACGTTTCCCACGTAGTTCCCAGCAGACCTTCCTACTGTCTTGCCTTCTGCCTCTTGAACCTTTTCTCTCCTTTCCCGTATCTTCCCCCCCCACCACCCGCGTGCGCTCCAGTAAAGCTCTCCCGTCATCCTGCCTGAGAGAGGCCAAGGCCAGGGAGGGGGGTGGGGGGTGATGCACATGCCCAGTGATATTTCAGAAGCTTTAATTAAGGGGAAGATTATGCATGCCATTTGAGTTTTAAAAGGGATTCAGATCAGAATGAATAAAATGCTAACTTTTCCCCTGTCTAACCCACTCACCCACATACCCTGGGGCAAGATGAAACATAACTCAGTTTCTCCACGAAAGGCATCAGACAGCGGGTCATTCTGGTCAACGGGCCGGCAGCAGCAGTGCCCCGAGTCTTGGCAAATATCGGTTTTGTCATGCGTCATGCCTCTCGCCATCTCTTTCCTGGCTAGATGTAGATCGGAGAAAACGACTGTATTGTGCTGTGCTCGGCCTCAGAGGGAACCTACAGAGTTCTGTCTTTCCAGTGGGGGTGGGGGGGCAGTGCGGCCTCAGGGCTGTGTCGCTCTTGTAGAGAGACATCTTTTCAGCTTTTTCCTATCCAGCTCTGATGACCCCCCCTTCTTCATGGCACCCCACTGCCTTTTGAGGTTCCTCAGCCCTTGGGGAGCCAAAGACAACTGGATCTCAGTCCTTAAAACAACTGCCCACTTACTCTAGGAGTCTCTGTATATAGGATCCTTGTGACTTCTCTGCTCTCTGGGAAGGTAGACCCTGAGCTCTGGTTTTATTGCGTCACACACGAGTGGGACACATGACTCAGCAGCTTCGGGCTTGTGCTGTCAGCCTCTGGAGCCCCATCCTGACATAGAGCTACTTCTGTGGTCCTATGTCAGTCTCAAAGGGGTAGCTCCCCTTTACCCAGGACCTTGGGTCCAAAGCCCCATAATCCTGGCCTGGGCCCTCGTCCACAAGCCATCCAAATGTCATTCACCTCCACACCTCAGCTCTTTCTGTCAGGAACAAGAAGGCCTTGCTACAGTGTGAAGAACTCAAGGGTACAAACAGTATACAAGGTAAAGGAAAAGTAAAAGATACCAGCTTGGAGATAGCTCAAGGGGGACAATGATGCCATTTCTAGAGATAAAAGGAGGAAACCATTCCTTAAATAATGAAATTATCTAGAATACTCAAACCTTCTGTGGCCACCCATTGGTAACTGAGAAGCCCCTGGTGGTCCCCAACCCCTGGCCCAACCATATCCCATGAATTCGCAAACTCTTTGTCGCGACTAGGTGTCACTTTTCCCATCTGTAAAATGGGAGACCGTGACCTTGCGGGGCTGCCCTAAGGAGACTCTTGACACCATGGCTGGCAAGCCCATCTACAGATTTATCTCCTTACTGCTCCAATCCCAGGAAGCAAAGCCCCTGGGCCCTTCCCCACTCTCTTCCTGGCATTTCTCCACTCCAGGGAGGCCCCCAATGGTGGGCACCGCAGAGCAGAGCCAAGGCCCGTGCCAACACTGCTCAAGTCCTCCTGAGGACCAGGAGTGGCATCAAAATTAGCAAGCCCACAGCCGCAGCCACCCTGCCAGCCCTCCCGGAGCACACGGCCGGTGAGCTTCCCGATCAGTGGTGTCCGTAACGCTGTGTCTCCTTGGGGTTGTGACTCCACATTTAGCTACATGGAATAAACAATGTTCTGATAATTGCCGGGTCACCACTGTTTACTTCTGCAGTTATTTTCATTTAAGAAAGCCCTTTTCCTTGGGGCTCCGGGAAGAGGGCACTCCTATAATTTTCTTCACCGTCTTCCTCTAATGAGGTCCAAGTTCAGGCAAAGGGAGTCAGGCAGTTTTAGAAGGAGCGACACAGCAACAAAGTTGACCTCAGCTGGGATGGTTAAACATAACTCTCTCCTCGGGGTGATGAATTACTTCTGGATCCTGTAGTGGGGCTGAAATGTGAGAAAGTGTTTAGAGCTGGGTGCTCCAACTAGGCTTACGTTAATGGGTTTCTTTTCCCAGTTAATTTTTTTTTTTTAATTTGATCCCTGAATAGGGAAACATATCTCTGGTCAAGCCCCATAATCCAGTGCTCTATAATTTGCATTTTATAGATTTTTAAAAAAGGCTTATTTATTTATTTAAGAGAGAGAGAGAAGCGGAGGGAGGGGCAGAGGGAGAGAATCTCAGGTAGACTCACCACCGAGCGTGGAGCCCGATGCTGGGCTCGATCTCACAACCCTGAGATCATGACTTTAGACGAAGTCCAGGGTCAGACATTTAACCAACTGAGCCATCTGGGTGCCCCTATAATTTTGCTCTTAACTCTATGTTACAGAATCCATCGCCAACAATCTGAGCTCGGCCGCGCTGGAAGGCTGTTCTCAGTGCAGTAAATTCACCTCTATGTTTTGCTGTTTACTTCCCATTTCCAGATCCCAGCCCTCCAGGGGTGGTGGCATCTAGCATCATTTCATGTCTAATGTTGTGAGTGGGTTAAAAGGATCATGTCTTAGAATGCCTAAGCTAACTGGAGCCTCTCCCCACCCCCACCACCTCCCTCCCTTCGTCCTTCCCTGTCTTCCTGGCCCTCGGTTGGCTGAGAACAGTAGGAACCCGTAACAGACAGCGTGTCGTCCCTTGCTGACAGCCTCAGTGCTATAATATGGGCCTGCCAAGCCCATTACAGTAATGACAGCATTGCAGAATTAGAACACTCACTCCTACATAGAGAAGGAAAAAATGGGGGAGGGGGGCAGAGTGGGAATCTTGAGCTACTTTGCATTCTTTCTCTTTTTTCCTCCTGGGATATGGCATTATTCCCCCCCCCCTTTTTTTTTCATTTATTCCGTGAGGAAGATAAGCAAGTGTGCAACCATGTTCCCCCGGGCCAGGACACGTGTTGATGGGGAAGGGGATGGCATCACTAGGATCTCCAAGAATGGTCCAAGAGATTACTGTGCCTCGTGGTGACACTGGCAGGACTGTTCCATTATCATTTCCCCAGACAGAGTATGCTCAGCGACGTGCTTTGTTGGGGCTTTTGTCATATCAACAGGGACTTATGGGATTAACTTTCGGCCTTGGGCAGGAGGAGGGGGGAGCTGCAAAATTTAATGATCATCTCTCTGACTGGGGGTCAGAAAGCGCTGTTGATAATTATGATAATTAAAGTGATTTGCTTACAGTAATTAGTCCCTAGGATTCCCTTGTGGAGGTAGAAGAGAGGGACTGTTCCATCCGGCATGTGGGCAAACTGAGGCACAGAGAGCTGGGCTCGAAGACAAAGCCCTAGTCCCGTTTGACCGCAGGAGACCAAGGGCTCTGCTTGGAGCAGGGGGTGCCACAGTGACTGCTTCCTGGGTAAGGTGGACATTCGGCAGGATGTACAGGGGGCTGGTTTCATGCAACAAAGAGATGTGTCCTGCCCCGAAGCCTCCGAACTCCTGCTGCGTGTGGATGTTTTGGGATGATGCTGGAAACATATCGGTGGAAGTGGTGGGTTTTCCAGGGGAGTCAGGTTCAACTGGGGAGACAGGAGGACCCATGGCATGCACTAGGACTCGGGAAGAGACAGCAAGCCTAGGAATCAGCCTCCCTCTCTATGCTTTATCGGCTAGGCGCCCAGTCCAAGGGTCAAAGGACCTCTTGGAAAGGCCAAGGGAGGGAGCTGGTGGCATGGTTGGGTCAAGAGGCAGCTTATGCCATTAGTGATCAGGCTTCAGAGACTAGAGGGAGCTCCGCTGAGCACTTGGTTTTATCATGGCCCCTTGGAACGGCTAGAGCCAGGAACGTGGGCACAAAACCGACTGCAGGGCAGTAAGGAATGATGGAAGGAGTCCTGAACCTTAGGTCTAAGCCCCAGACCCCCTACTTGTCTAGGTGGCTTATTCTCTATAAACTGCAATTTACCCATTAATGGGGAGAATAAAACATGCAGCTCAGGGCAGCCATGGGAACCCAGTAGAGAAAGCATCTAGCCCAGCACCCAGACATTGTCACGGTACCAAAGTGCTGGAGACATGTTTGTTTTCTTAAAAAAAAAAAGAAAAAGTATATACACACACACACAACATATATATATAAATAATATATTTATATAATATTTGTATAAATATATTTATATATTTTACATATATTTTATTTATATAAATTTATATATATATATAAATGTTATATATAAGTTTATATATATTTTAAATATATAAATACATATGTATAATTGACATAAAACTTTATATTAGTTGCAGGTGTACAATATAATGATTGAGTATTTGTGTACATAGTGAAATGATCAGCACAATTAAGCCTTAACCTTCAAGCCATATTTAGTTACAAGGCTTTTTCTTGTAATGAGAACTTTTAAGATCTACTCTCTTAGCATATACACATATACAATAGCTATTAATCACTACAATCACCATGCTATACATGACAGCCTGGGGACTTATTTCTTTTATAACTGGAACTAGGTACCTTTGGACCTCTTCCCCCATTTTGTGTCTCCCACCCCACCTCTAACAAGCAACAAAGAGATGTGTCCTGCCCCGAAGCCTCCAGAGCTCCTGCTGCGTGTGGATATTTAAGAATGATGCTGGAAACATATCGGTGGAAGTGGTGGGTGTTTTCTGCATCTATGAGTTTGGCTTTTTAAATTTATTTATTCATGTTTTTAAGATTCCGCAAGTAAGCGAGATACTATAGTATTAGTCTTTCTTTGTCAGACTTCTTTCATTTAGCATAATGTCTTCATGGGCGATGGCAGGATTTCCTTTCCTTAAGGCTACATAATAATCCATTGCATATAGATGCCACAATCTTATGTATTCATCCAACTGTGGATACTTAGGTAGCTTCCATGTCTTGATTATTGTAAACGTTGTAATGAACAGAGGAGTGTGTACATTTTTTTTTTTAATTTTATTTCCAGCATAACAGTATTCATTATTTTTGCACCACACCCCGTGCTCCAGGCAATCCGTGCCCTCTATAATACCCACCACCTGGTACCCCAACCTCCCACCCCCCGTCCCTTCAAAACCCTCAGATTGTTTTTCAGAGTCCATAGTCTCTCATGGTTCACCTCCCCTTCCAATTTCCCCCAACTCCCTTCTCCACTCTAAGTCCCCATGTCCTCCATGCTATTTGTTATGCTCCACAAATAAGTGAAACCATATGATAATTGACTCTCTCTGCTTGACTTATTTCACTCAGCATAATCTCTTCCAGTCCCGTCCATGTTGCTACAAAAGTTGGGTATTCATCCTTTCTGATGGAGGCATAATACTCTATCCCCAGGGGTACAGGTCTGTGAATCACCAGGTTTACACAGGAGTGTGTACATTTTTAAGTTACTTTTTATTTCCTTAGAACGAGTACTCTGAAGTTGTTTCACTGGATAATATTTCAAATCATTTGATTTTTAGTTTTTGAGGGGTGCTCATACTATTGCCATAATGGTGGCACCAATATCCATTCCCACGCACCATGCACAAGAGTTCCCTTTTCTCCACATCCTCGCCAACACTCGTGACTGGCTTCTGATTTCTTTCTTTTTACTGTTTTAAAGGACCACCTCAGACACTCAATCCATATAGATGTTTATTGAGAACATCTTCAATGTTCAACCCAGTACTAGAGAGGTTTGAAAAAGGAAACTTGCCCCTAAGTACCCATAAAGTCACGAATGTTGAAAGACTAAGTAGAATTCTCTGCAGAAATTGACTAATGCTATGTGGCTGGCAATTTAATGGTGAGTTAAGGTTCACACATAAGAAACTCTCAGAAGCCAATGCAAAGCAAGATGTAATTAAATATTAAATTATCTAGTGATAATGATGATTTCCTGATGTCCCTATAAGCTAGAGGATGAAGTCCAAATTATCTTCATGGTATCCACAGTTCCCTGAACATCTCTCCAGCTTTAAAACTTTGTGGCTCCTTAGCTTTGACCAGTAACTCTCACTGTTTAAAAAAAAAATTATCCATTCACCCATCTATCCACCATCCATCCATCCACCCATCCATTCACTATCCAACCACCCAACCATCCATCAACCACCCCCATCCATCCACCCATCTAGCCACCATGGCGGGGAGGGGGAAGTAGGAGATCTAAATTTTATCTGGTCCCAGGAATTCAGCTAGATATTTATCGAACCATTCTGAACACCTATAAACGCAACAGGAGATGGAAGAGAAGAATAGCAGTAATTCCATCCACCATCCATCCATCCATCAACCTTCCATCCATCCACCCATCTAGCCACCATTGGGGGGTGGGGTGTAGGAGACCTAAATTTCACCTGGTCCCAGGAATTCAGCTAGATAGTTGTCAAACCATTCTGAACACCCATAAACACAACAAGAGATCGAAAAGAAGAATAGCAGTAATTCCATCCACCATCCATCCACCCATCTACCCACTTATTCCACAAATACTGAATGCCTGTTATTTGCATGCACTGTATATCCCAGGTCTCTGAGAATGCATGTGAATCAGTCAGGCAGGCTGCAGATCTTATAAACTTCTGGTGTGATATGTTGAGAAGAGAAAGACATCAAGAAATAAGTAAGGTAGAGTAAAACAATGAAAAGTGCAAAGGAGAAAGTAAAATATGGTAATGAGTAACTAGAGGTAGTCAGAAGACTACTTGGGATGGGATAGAGATAGGACATTCGAATTGAGCCTGGAATGTGAGAGTGCTCTCTCCCCAAAATGGGGGGAGAGTAGAGTCGAGGACAGAGAGCTCCAGGTGGATAGAACAGCAAGTGTGAAGGTCTGGAGGTGAGAATGAGCTAGGTGTCTTTCAGGGAGGCTGCCATGGCTGGAGCTGATGAGTCTGGGGAAAAGTGCCTGGCATGATGTCTGAGCAGAAGGAAGGGACTAGAATGTGGCGGGCCGTGCCAACCACGGCAAGGCGTCAACACTGCTTTCTCTGTGGGTGAGAGCCAGTGAAGTGTTTTAAGCAGAGAAGTAATGTGATCTGCTTTGTGTTTCAAAATCTTTTAAAACAAGCAGTACTTATAGTTTCCAAAATACATATTTCCATGCTTCTGCATAGGCTGTCTCCTGGGATCTCTTTTCTCAATCTTGTTTACCTGTCAGTCTCCCCTGCAGACTTGGAGATCTAACTCAGACACTTCTCCTCTGTGAAGCCTTCCCCAACCTTCCTGTAGGTGCCGTCTCCTGCCAATCGCTCCCTTTTCTTCCTCCTTCATACACACTTTTAATATTGCACAAGG